>NC_082669.1:8555847-8862481 GCF_025265405.1 Mesoplodon densirostris | reverse complement strand
ATTGGAGTATAAATGCTTTACAGTGTTGTGTTAGTTTCTGCTGTATAACAAAGTGAATCAGCTACATGTGTGTATATATATATATATATATATATATATATATATATATATATATATCCACATATCCCATGCCTCTTGAGCCTCCCTCCCACTCTCCCTATCCCATCCCTCTAGGTCCAGTTGATCTCTTTGTGCTAAGCAGCAGCTTCTCACTAGCCACCCATTTTGCATTGGTAGTGTATATATGTCAATGCTACTATCGCACTTCATCCCAGCTTCCCCTTCCTTCACTGTACCCTCAAGTCCATTCTTTACATCTGGGTCTTTATTCCTGCCCTGTCACTAGGTTCACCAGTACCACTTTTTAAAATACCATACATATGTGTTAGCATATGGTATTTGTCTTTCTCTTTCTGACTTACTTAACTCTGTATGACAGACTCTAGGTCCATCCACCTCATGACAAATAACTCAATTTCATTCCTTTTTATGGTTGAGTAATATTCCATTCTTTATCCATTCATCTGTTGATGGACATTCAGTTTGCTTCCATGTTCTAGCTATTTTAAATAGTGTTGCAATGAACATTGTAGTACATGTATCTTTTTGAATTATGGTTTTCTCAGGATATAAGCCCAGGAGGGGGATTGCTGGGACATATGGTAGTTTTATTTTTAGTTTTTTAAGGAACGTCCATACTGTTCTCCATAGTGGCTGTATCAATTTTCATTCCCACCAATAGTGCAGGAGAGTTCCTTTACTCCACACCCTCTCCAGCATTTATTGCTTCTAGGTTTCATGATGATGGCCATTCTGACCAGTGTGAGGTGATACCTCATTGTAGTTTTGATTTGCATTTCTCTAATGATTACTGATGTTGAGCATCTTTTCATGTATTTGTTGGTCATCTGTATGTCTTCTTTGGAGAAATGTCTATTTGGATCTCCTTCCCCATTTTTAGATTGGGTTGTTTGTTTTTCTGATATTGAGCTGCACGAGCTGCTTGTATATTTTGGAGATTAATCCTTTGTCCGTTTATTCATTTGCAAATATTTTCTCTCATTCTGAGGGTTGTCTTTTGTCTTGTTTATGGTTTCCTTTTCTGTGCAAAAGCTTTTAAGTTTCATTAGGTCCCATTTGTTTATTTTTGTTTTTATTTCCCTTACTCTAGGAGGTGGATCAAAAAGGATCTTGCTATCATTTATGTCATAGTGTGTTCTGTCTATGTTTTCCTCTAAGAGTTTTATAATGTCCGGGTTACATTTAGATCTTTGATCCATTTTGTGTTTATTTTTGTGTATGGTGTTACGATGTGTTTTAATTTCATTCTTTAAGGTGTATCTATCCATTTTTCCCAGCATCACTTATTGAAAAGGTGTCTTTTCTCCACTGTGTATTCTTGCCTCCTTTGTGAAAGATAAGGTGACCATATGTGCATGGGTATATCTCTGGGCTTTCTATCGTATTCCATTGATCTATATTTCTGTTTTGTGCCAGTACCATGCTGTCTTGATTACTGTAACTTTGTAGTATAGTCTGAGCTCTGGGAGTCTGATTCCTCCAGCTCTCTTTTTCTTTCTCAAGATTAGTTTGACTATTCGAGGTCTTTTGTGTTTCCATACAAATTGTAAAATTTCTTGTTCTAGTCCTGGGGAAAATGCCATTGGTAATTTGATAGGGATTGCATTGAACCTGTATATTGCTTTGGGTAGTATAGCCATTTTCAAAATATTGATTCTTCAATCTAAGATCATGGTATACCTCTCCATTTGTTTATGTTATCTTTGATTTCTTTCATCAGTGTTTTATAGTTTTCTGAGTACAGGTCTTTTGCCTCCTTTGGTAAGTTTATTCCTACGTATTTTATTCTTTTGTCGCCATAGTAAATGGGATTGTTTCCTTAATTTCTCTTTCTGATCTTTCGTTGTTATTGTATAGGAATGCAAGATATTTCTGTACATTAATTTTGTATCCTGAAACTTTCACTTTAAGATCTTGTGAAAAAGCAGATACTGATTCAATAAGTGTAGGTGTACCTGAGATGGTACATTTCGAACAGGCTCTGAGGCGGTGCAAATCCTCACATGGTCTGGTTCCAAGACCACTTTATGTAGCAGTGAGATGATATGTCTCCTTGAGGACATTCTTCTAGGAAGGTGCACAGATAATATAGTTTCTGAGGCCTTTCATGTCTGAGGATTATTGTCCTGTGACCTCCCCCTGTGATAACAGGAGTCTGATGAGCTAATGGTCTTCTGATGTCACAACATTTTTGCTCAAAAGATTTGTTGCTTATTTTAAGAAATATTATTTTCATCAATATCATAAAAATGCATCACGTGAGTAAGAAAATGGATTCAGTGACAACAATTAACAGAATGTTTTAAAAGTTCATTCATTTTTTTATCCAACAAATATTGACCGAAAAAAAGGTTATGTGTCTGGAATTCGTCCAAACATTTGTGACCCAACAGTGATTATAGTGGACAGAATCCCTGCCTTCATGGAGCTTACAAGAGGAAATAGCCTGGAATTAAGCAGTAATAATAGAGGTGGAGAGGTTTGGATACATTATTTAGGAGTTAAAAATGGCAAGAATTATTTGTATCTTAATTAATGCTTTATTTATCTGGTTTTAATAAATAATTAATAAATAATATTTATGGAAATTAATGTTTTATTAAATTTCTGATCTTTTTATATGAAGTTGAAAATAACTCTGCTACATTTAATTAAATATTTTCAGTTTATTCTTTAAATTTTTACTTGATTTTTATTGAACAGAATTCAAGGTTTAAGCGATGAAATATTTTGCATTCTGTGTTTGCATTTTCTTTTTTGCTCTGAAACTTACATATTGTCCACATAATTATTTCCATTATAAACTGTTTAGTAGACTTTAAATTCTGAAAACTTTCTGTATTAATATTTTTTAGGCACATTTAGTATTTGATATATAAAGTATCAATTTTCATTCTTTGAACTCTATCCTATCTGCTCAAATATCTTAATATTAAGCAATTAGCAGATTCTGGTTATTATTTCTTTCTATTTTTCAGTAATTTCATTATGTTTAGGTAAGTTTTTCCAATAGTCAGCTGACGTGTGATTTACTCATGAGATCACTTCAATCAGTGATCGTGCAAACCTACCATGAGACAAACAACATGGCACATCTATCAATTAATAAATGTTGGATTGCAAATTGAGTCGTAGAATTGCCTGGGTCCACCTCTTTGTCCAACCAGCCATTATGTCCTCTCCATGACCTCCTCCAGCTGGATTTTAGCTTGGACAAACCACTCTCCCTGCCCCACTGTTGGTCCACCACTGGTAAGAATAATTAGGAACAATAAGATGTCATTGAAATATTGGCAGCTGAAGAATGAAATGATCAGATTGGCATTTGAAAAAGTCTGATTCAGTGTAAAATGACTGTGAGAGGATCAGCTTGGAACCTGGGAGAACACTTTACAAGTGGCTGGTGAAACTTTAATTACTGTATGTTAAAAATAATGTCTCTCAAATCTGAGTCAATAATCAGTGAAATTGCCATCTGGCTGACAGGGTCTTTGTGCTCCAGCTGGTTGTCAGGCCTGTGTCTCTGAGTTGAGAGAGCCGAGTTCAGGTCACTGGTCCACCAGATACCTCCCTGCTCCACATAATATCAAACAGTGCAAGACTTCCCAGAGATCTCCATCTTAAGACTAAGACCCAGCTGCACTCAACAACCAGCAAGCTAGAGTGCTGGACACCTTATGCCAAACAACTAGCAAGAAAGGAATACAGCCCCACCCATTAGCAGAGAGGCTGCCTAAAATCATAATAAGATCACAGACATCCCAAAACACACCACCAGACGTGGTCCTGTCCACCAGAAAGACAAGATCCAGCCTCATCCACCAGAACACAGGCACTAGTCCCCTCCACTAGGAAGGTGACACAAGCCACTGAATGCACCTTAGCCACTGGGGCAGACACCAAAAACAACGGGAAATATGAACCTGCAGCCTGAGAAAAGTAGACCCCAAACACAGTAAGTTAAGCAAAATGAGAAGACAGAGAAATACACAGCCGATGAAGGAGCAAAGTAAAAACCGACCAGGCCAAACAAATGAAGAGGAAATAGGCAGTCTACCTGAAAAAGAATTCAGAATACTTATAGTAAAGATGATCCAAAATCTTGGAAATAGAATGGAGAAAATGCAAGAAACATTTAATAAGGACCTAGAAAAACTAAAGAGAAAACAAACAATGATGAACAACACAATAAATTAAATAAAAATTCTCTAGAAGGAATCAATAGCAGAATAACTGAGGCAGAAGAACGGATAAGTGACCTGGAAGATAAAATAGTGGAAATAACTACCACAGAGCAGAATAAAGAAAAAGGAATGAAAAGAATTGAGGACAGTCTCAGAGACCTCTGGGACAACATTAAATGCACCAACATTTGAATTATAGGGGGCCCAGAAGAAGAAGAGAAAAAAAAGGGACTGAGAAAATATTTGAAGAGATTATAGTTGAAAACTTCCCTAATATGGGGAAAGAAATAGTGAGTCAAGTCCAGGAAGCACAGGGAGTCCCATACAGGATAAATCCAAGGAGAAACACACCAAGACACATATTAATCAAAGTATCAAAAATTAAATACAAAAAAAAATACTGAAAGCAGCAAGGGAGAAGCAACAAAAAACATACAAGGGAATCCCCATAAGGTTAACAGCTGACCTTTCAGCAGAAAATCTGCAAGCCAGAAGGGAGTGACAGGATATATTTAAAGTGATGAAAAGAAAAAAACTACAACCAAGATTACTCTTCTCAGCAAGGATGTCATTCAGATTCGACAGAGAAATTAAAACCTTTACAGACAAGCAAAAGCTAAGAGAATTCAGCACCACCAAAACAGCTTGACAACAAATGCTAAAGGAAACTCTCTAGTCAGGAAACACAAGAGAAGGAAAAGATGTAAAATAACAAACCGAAAACAATTAAGAAAATGGGAATAGGAACATACATACTGATAATTACCTTAAAAGTAAATGGATTAAATGCTACAACCCAAAGACATGGACTGGCTGAATAGATACAAAAACAAGACCCATATATATGCTGTCTACAAGAGACCCACTTCAGACCTAGGGACACATACAGACTGAAAGTGAGGGGATGGAAAAAGATATTCCATGCAAATGGAAATTAAAAGAAAACTGAAGTAGCAATAGACTTTAAAACAAACACTATTACAAGAGACAAAGAAGGACACTACATAATGATGAAAGAGTCAATCCAAGAAGAAGATATAACAATTGTAAATAGTTATGCCCCAACATAGGAGCACCTCAGTACATAAGGCAAATTCTAACAGCCATAAAAGGGGAAATTGTCAGTAACACAATCATAGTAGGGGACTTTAACACCCCACTTCCACCAATGGACAGATCATCCAAAAAGAAAATAAATAAGGAAACACAAGCTTTAAATGATAGCATTAAACATGATGGACTTACCTGATATTTACAGGACATTCCATCAAAAAACAACAGAATACACTTTCTTCTCAAGTCCTCATAGAACATTCTCCAAGATAAATCGTATCTTGGGTCACAAATCAAGCCTTGGAAAATTTAAGAAATATGAATTCATATCAAGTGTCTTTTCTGATGACAATGCTATGAGAATATATATCAATTACAGGAAAAAATCTGTAAGAAATACAAACACCTGGATGGTAAATAATACAGTACTAAATAAACAAGAGATCACTGAAGAAATCGAAGAAGAAATCAAAAACTACCTAGAAACAAATGACAATGAAAACACGATGGCCCCAAACCTATGGGATGCGGCAAAATCAGTTCTCAGAGGAAAGTTTATAGCAATACAATCCTACTGCAAGAAACAAGAAACATCTCAAATAAACAACCTAACGTTACAGCTAAAGCAATTAGAGAAAGAAAACAAAAAGTTAGCAAAAGGAAAGAAATGATAAATATCAGATCAGAAATAAATGAAAAAGAAATGAAGAAACAATAAAAACTGAAAGCTGGTTCTTTGAGAGGATAAACAAAATTGATAAACCTTTAGCCAGATTCATCAGGAAAAAAAGAGAGAAGACTCAACTCAACTGAATTAGAGATGAAAAAGGAGAAGTAACAACTGACACTGCAGAAGTACAAAGGATTATGAGAGATTACTACAAACAACTATATGCCAATAAAATGGATAACCTGGAAGAAATGGACAAATTCTTAGATAAGTACAACCTCCCAAGGCTGAACCAGGAAGAAATAGCAAATATAAACCGACTAATCACAAGCATTGAAATTGAGACTGTGATTAAAAATATTCCAACAAACAAAAGCCCAGGACCAGATGGCTTCACAGGCGAATTCTATCAAATATTTAGAGAAGAGCTAACTGCCACCCTTCTCAAACTCTTTCAAAGTAAAGCAGAAAGAGGAACACTCCCAAACTCATTCTATGAGGCCACCATCACTCTGATATCAAAACCAGACAAAGATGTCACAAAGAAAGAAAACTACAGGCCAATATCACTGATGAACAGAGATGCAAAAATTCTTAACAAAATATTAGGAAACAGAATCCAACAGCACATTAAAAGGATCATACACTATGGTCAAGTGGGGTTTATCCCAGTAATGCAAGGATTCTTTAATATAAGCAAGTCAATCAATGTGATAAAATATAATAAGAAATTGAAAGAGAAAAACCATATGATCATCTCAATAGATGCAGAAATAGCTTTGGACAAAATTCAACACCAATTTATGATAAAAGTCCTCCAGAAAGTAGGCATAGAGGAAAGTTACCTCAACATAATAAGGGCCATATATGATAAACCCAAAGCCAACATCATTCTCAATGGTGAAAAACTGAAACCATTTTCACTAAGATCAGGAACAAGACAAGGTTGCCCACTCTCACCACTATTATTCAACATAGTTTTGGAAAGTTTAGCCACAACAATCAGAGAAGAAAAAGAAATAAAAGTAATCCAAATTGGAAAAGAAGAAGTAAAGCTGTCACTGTTTGCAGATGACATGATACCATACATAGAGAATCGTAAAGACACTACCAGAAAACTACTAGAGCTAATCAGTGAATTTGGTAAAGTAGCAGGATACAAAATTAATGTACAGAAATCTCTTACATTCCTATACACTAATGATGAAAAATCTGAACAAGCCATCAAGGAAACACTCCCATTTACCATTGCAACAAAAATAATAAAATACCTAGGAATAAACCTACCTAAGGAGACAAAAGAACTGTATCCAGAAAATTATAAGATACTGATGAAAAAAATTAAAGACAACACAAACAGACAAAGAGACATACCATGTTCTTGGATTGGAAAAATCAACATTTTGAAAAAGACTATACTACCCAAAGCAATCTACAGATTCATTTCAATCCCTATCAAACTACCAATGGCATTTTTCACAGAACTAGAAAAAAAATTTTCACAATTTGTATGGAAACACAAAGGACCCCGATTAGTAAAGCAATCTTGAGAAAGACAAATGGAGCCAGAAGAATCAGGCTCCCTGACTTCAGACTATACTGCAAAGCTATAGTAATCAAGACATTATGTTACTGGCACAAAAACAGAAATATAGATCAATGAAACAGGATAGAAAGCCCAGAGATAAACCCATGGACATATGGTCACCTTATCTTTGATAAAGGAGGCAGGAATGTACAATTAAGAATAAGCAGCCTCTTTAATAAGTGGTGCTAGGAAAACTGGACAGCTACATGTAAAAGAATGATATTAGAACACTCCCTAACACCATACACAAAAATAAACTCAAAGTGGATTAGAAACCTAAATGTAAGGCCATACACTATAAAACTCTTAGAGGAAAACATAGGCAGAACACAGCAGCTTCCTTTTTGACCCACCTCCTAGAGAAATGGAAATAAAAACAAAAATAATCATATGGGACCTAATGAAACTTAAAAGCTTTTGCACAGCAAAGGAAAACATAATCAAGACGTAAAAACAACCCTCAGAATGGGAGAAAATATTTGCAAATGAATCAACTGACAAAGGATTAATCCCCCCAATATACAAGCAACTCATGCATCTCAATATTAAAAACAAACAAACAAACAACTCAATCCAAAAATGGGCAGAAGACCTAAACAGACATTTCTCCAAAGAAGATATACACATTGCCAACAAACACATGAAAGGATGCTCAACATCACTAATCATTAGAGAAATGAAAATCAAAACTACAATGAGGTATCACCACACACTGGTCAGAATGGCCATCATCAAAAAATCTAAAAACAACAAATCCTGGAGTGGATGTGGAGAAAAGGGAATCCTCTTGCACTGTTGGTAGGAATGTAAATTGATACAGCCACTATGGAGAACAGTATGGAGGTTCCTTAACAAACTAAAAATAGAGCTACCATATGACCCAGCAATCCCACTACTGGGCATATACCCTAAGAAAACCATAATTCAAAAAGAGTCATGTACCAAAATGTTCATTGCAGCTCTATTTACAATAGCCAGGACATGGAAGCAACCTAAGTGTCCATCATTGGATGAATGGATAAAGAAGATGTGGCACATATATACAATGGAATATTACTCAGCCATAGAAAGAAACAAAATTGAGTTATTTGTAGTGAGGTGGATTGTTCTACAGACTGTGACACAGAGTGAAGTAAGTCAGAAAGAGAATAAGAAGTACCATATGCTAACACATATCTATGGAATCTAAAAAAAAAAAAGTTTCTGAAGAACCCAGGGGCAGGACAAGAATAAAGATGTAGATGTAGAATATGGACTTGAGGACACGGGGAGGGTGAAAGGTAATCTGGGACGAAGTGAGAGAGTGGCATGGACTTATAAACACTACCAGATGTAAAATATATAGCTAGTGAGAAGCAACCCCATAGCACAGGGAGATCAGCTCAGTGCTTTGTAACCAGCTGGAGGGGTGGGATAGGGAGGATGGGAGGGAGGGAGATGCAAGAGGGAGGATATTTTGGGATATATGTATATGTATAGCTGATTCACTTTGTTATGAAGGAGAAACTACACACCATTGTAAAAGAATTACACTCCAATAAAGATGTTAAAAAATAAATAAATGTTAGATTGCGAGGAGGGAAACAGTATTAATTACATGATGTGTTCTTTGGCAATTATTTACCCAATTTTTAAATAAACTTTGACTTTCTACAACACGAACACTTCAGAGGTATATATCAACACAGACAGATTGTAAATATTTATGGAATTGCCTGTATTTCAAACTGGACATTTTTGTTTTCTTAATAAATGACTAAAGAATGAACAAGTGTACATTCTGGAAGTTCTACCATAGGCTCGTTAAAACCAGGAGAGTGGGATTCTGATGCTGGCCAGTGAGAAGAAGGTGAGAGGCAGGAGTGCATCACCAGAAGCGGGGGCCTCTGGAGGTGAGCAGTCACAGGATCCAGGCTACATAGGTGCGTGTCCTTAGCAAGGCTGGTGGAGTGGAAGGGGATGCTCACAACTGTTGTCACAGGAGCGAGCATGAGTCAGGACAGATGGGGCACGACTGTGAAGACTCAGCATAATAATAGACAGGAATAAATATACTGAAAACATCCTAGTGTTGTCCTAACGGAAAGATTCAACTCAGTTCAATGTCTGAGACATCACTGTTATTACAGATGATTACAGGGGGTCCAGGTTTTGTGAAGCGAAAGCTACTCAAGTCACACAAAGGACCCAGGACTGTCTCCATCTGAGTCTAAGTCACTGACTGTAATTAATCACAGCCCCAATTACAAAATCACAGTAATTTTGTAAAACTACTGAGTTTTACAAAATTCCAACAGTGAATTCATTTACTTACATGTCTTAGTTGCATATGATTGTCAACTATGTTCACAACTAAATGTACAAAAGTGCAAAATACATAACATTGCATTATTAGTGTTTCAATGACCTAACATGGTTTACACATTGGATTGGTTACTTCAGTTGCTACTAACGTTAACAGCAGTCTTTGATGGTGTCACTTTCTATTTTCTAGACTAATTTTAAAATCGATTAGGTAACTTAGCTTATGTAAGTTTTTCCTTTAGATTTTTGACTAGTATTTCATTAAAATATAAAAATTGGCTTGGGAACATTGATGCTTGTCCCCCACATGCAGAAAAATGCAATTTCTCCGCAGTTATTCAAATCATCTTTTATAACCATCTGTAAATTTTTATGATGTTCTCTTGTAGTTCAAGTGTGTCTGTATTGAGATGGGATCAAGGCTTTGATTAGAAAACTCTGAAATATCTGGGACTTAAACTTTCTGGGAATTCCTGAAGTGAACCCACTCTTGAAAGGGCAAAAATGTGGGAGACTGCTTAATTCTGACCCTTTCCATAAATATAATTAAATTTTGTTCCTGTCAGGTCAAGTAACAGGTAACATGGAGCATGGCCATAGATGAACTGAAAAGTTTTTGTAGTAGACTTTGGCTGCATCGTCTCTTTTTATTCATTTATTTATTTATTTATTTATTTATTTATTTATTTTGCTTTAGAACAAATTTAATCAGTTATACATATAGATATGTTCCCATATCCCCTCCCTTTTGCGTGCACCGTCTCTTTGTAGAAAGTTTATCATTCAAAAGTTATTGTTAACATAATTTTAGTTTTTTCTAATTTATTTACATTAATTAAAAAAATTAATTTTAATGTTATATTTATCACTTTTTAATCTAAACCTTCAGAAATTCGTAGGTACAAAGGATTGTTATAAAAAACAGAATATATGAAAATATATCTTCACCATTTATGTAAATTACATATGAAAAAATCAATTTTGAATATCAAGTCTTCACATTTGCAGGTTAAGCAGCATTACTATAACAAGTGACTAGAAATGGGAAAGAGTAAAATTAGTTTCAAACACTAAATATATATGTAAATATATGTTTATGTATTATTTTGTGTATATATATACACAAAAGTATATACATATATATGTATATAATGTATATGTATATATTATATACATATAGGTAAATATATTTTAAAATATCACACACACACACACACACACACACACACACACACACACATATATATATATATATATATGGATAGATAAGATAGTTATAGATCTGTTTATGATTGTTTGTGATCCCAAAGTACTGTATCAAGGTAAAGACTTCAACAACAAAATTGTCAGCATATAGCCTATGTTTTATAAATTAAAGCAAGTAGTATATTTTAAAATATGACCCCTTATGGAAGGTTAAGACAAGCGACTAATTTTCACAATGTATCAATATATTCATAGAAAAGTTTCTCTACAAGCATCTATAATCACACAGACACAACCTCTCTCTGTTTACAAATTCCTTCAGAGCGATCAGCCTGGGATGATGTTGTGTAGAAGCTCTAGATTCAATTTCAATGGCAAGCTGCACTTTCTGGTCTCCCATAAAATTCAGGAAGCTCACATTAAGGGTCGTTTCATAATCTGTCTTGCGTGTTGTGTCTCCGTGACACTCCTGGTCTCAGTGCAATGCAGTGGTCCTTTCCCATGTGGTCCACTTTCTTAGCTTTTTAGGAGTGGCAGTGGTGTTTGACTCCCCCAGACCTATTATATGCAAAATGACTGGCGTAAGAGGCTCCATTCTGAGCCTCTCTAAGTGCTTGGCTTAGGAGTGGGCACGGGAACGACCTTAGCTGTGAGTTTGAGCTGGAGGCTTCCCTTTATGATTGGATGTGGTTGTTGGAAGTGCAGCAGCCTGAATAAAGCAGAGCCCAGGAATCTTGGAGGCCCCTGAGGATGCAGACATGATTCATCTAGACATCTCACTCGAGGAGAGAGAATGAATATCTTTACCGTGTAAATGGGATTAAATTGATATATTTTTTGTTAACAACAGTCAAATGAGTCCTAACAAACTGAGTAAAATTTGAGTAGGTTGACTGTGTTACTCTTGCTGAGATTTATTTATCTATTAATACCTTCCCACGTCCACACACACATTCAGATTTTTGCATGAAATGTTAGTCTTTGTTCCTGCTCAGAATCATGCTTTTTCCTTTAATCTGCTTTGCCATTTCTTTGTGATGGTTCGGTGAGCCTGCACTCAGCTTCAAGAATTGTTCATAGCTGCCACTGTGTTTGCTACTGTTTATCAATATCACAATTTCCTTGTGTTTCTAGTCTTTGGTCCAATATAAATATAAGGAGACCTCTGTATGTAATTTAAAATTTTCTAGTCGCCTCATTTAAAAAAAAAATAAAAAAAGAAGCAGGCAAAGTCAATTTTAATAATATGTTATGTAACTCAATAAACAAAAAAGTTGAGTAACTCATGTTTTTTAAAATAGTCAGCAAAATTACCCATTGGGAAGAAGCCAACACACTGTGAAATAGCTATTAACTAAACTGTTAAAACAGATACATGTGTAGATGCACAGCAGCTGCATTAGCCAACTCTTGCTCAGTGTGACAATTGTCACTCTTTCCTTAGGTGCAGCGTGGGGACCATAGTCCAGAGTCCTGACTGTGCTCTGTGTTCATTCTGCTCTAGGACCAAAAATGCAGCCCTCGGATGCATTGGTTTTGCTCTCACATTTTATCTTTTCGTTTCCACTGACATTGAGATATACTGTTTGTGTATTTAAATTTAAATCAGCATGAAAGACTACCAATCTGTTTCTAGATTTTCTTAAGTAAGGAAAGGCAGCTCTGGTTGCCTTTGGACCCCATATCCGACCTGACCCTGTTAGGTGAGTGTGAGCCTCTGGTACCTGCCACAGACCTCACTCCTTGAAAGACGTGGCGGCAGCATTTACATCTTCCTCCTTCGCAAATTTCAGCTTTCTGCCTGGGTGCTGAGGACAGAGAGAACCTGTGTGTATCTCCTCCGATTCACTCCTCTAGACTGTTAATGACTTTTCCTCAGAGGTAACATACAGGTTGAAAGAGCCTTTTCTGTGCATGGTGACAGCTATCTAAGAAAGTTTCTCTTTAAATTTCAAATACTTCTCTGTCTTCATCTCATTTTCCTTCCTATCTGCAAAGACTCCAGTAATCCTGCAGTTCCAGGAGCCCTGAGTATCCTTCAGGGTACACAGAGTGTGCTAACATCTTCTTTATTTGAGTGCTTTCCCCCTCATTGTTGAAGAACGAGCATTATCATTTCTGTGTTGAATTTTACTCAGAAGCTTAAATGGTTAATACTTGCACCATATTGTGCAATTTGTAAAGTATGCTCAATTGTAGCATCTCATTCTTATTTTTTAAGTAACTTGGATTATGTTTCACACTGTCAAGTTCAAAGGGCATTAACAAGGTCAGACAGTAAGGTTCATGGGTGTGGGTGTGGAACTGGGGTGGACCAGAATGGTCTTTCAGGCAGGTGGCCAGATTCCTGGTTTTCTGCATGATACCATGATTCCATGTTTCTATCCCCGCCTCAAGTGCTTCTGTGGACCATGAAGGGAGGTGTCGACTTTCTCACTGTCTCCCCACGTTTATAATTTAACCACTCTGTGCAGCTTAGGAAGAATTGTCGGAGCTGGATCACACATAGAGAATAAACAGGGCAAATGTTCCCAGAGCAGGCGATTGGCTCCACTGTTTCCAAGTTACCAGAAATGAGTCTGTAAACACGTGCAAGCGGCTTGCTTTGGAAGAGACCATTTCTGAAGAAGTCTTAAAGTGCAGAAAAAATCTAATAGTTGCAAAATACTAACTGCAGTGTGTTCACAATCCGACACATGTTACCTTGCTGAATCATTTATGGTCTTATGTCATCATCAGAAAGCCCTACAAGGTAGGAATCAACATCAAGAGTTTACAAATGAGAAAATGGAAGTTCTGTGTGGCTAATGCACCCACAGTTACCCACCAAGTAAGTGTCCAAGCGAGGATAGGACCCCAGGACCCTCAGGGTGGAAAGTCAAGCACTGTTTCCTCCACCACGGCTGTTAGAGATGCAGGTGGGCAGCTCCTTGCTTGCCTCCACTTGTGTACTTCTCCAGGTTTCTTGTTTATTATTCCAATGCACTCTGCTTTTCCATCATGAAACTTCTCTGATTAAGAACACCTAAATCACAAGATCAGAATCTGGCAAGCAGCCACAAATTTATTTTCTTGTTACTAGAACAGAAAAATACAGTTTCTATTTCCTGTATAGACTGCAGTAGAGCTGAGCAGGTAATAAATTCTTGGCACCTTCCAACCATCGGTGATGACTTTGGGTGATGCACAGACTCTGGGTGTATTGTATGCAATCTTCCAAAAATGCAAATGAAAAGCATGCTTGCTTTATCCTTCACCTCTGCTGTTTAATCACCCAGTGTCCTTACAACTCTCTGGCAGAAGAAAAATTACAGGGATACAAATTTTTAAAAAAGTAATATTTGGAATTCTGTTTTTTGTTTTTTGTTTTTTTTGGCCATGCTGCGTGGCATGCGGGATCTTAGTTCCCTATCCAGGGATAGAAACTGGGGCCTTGTCAGTGAGGGTGTGGAGTCCTAACCACTGGACCACCATGGAAAAAGTAGTGTTTGGACTATATATAAACTAGATAACTAATAAGAACCTACTGTATAGCACAGGGAACTCTACTCAACACTCTGTAATGGCCTATATGGGAAAACAATCTAAAAAAGAGTGGACATATGTATATGTATAGCCGATTCACTTTGTTGTACAGAAGAAACTAACCCAACATGCAAACCAGCTATACTCCAATAAAAATTAATAAAAAGGTAGTATTTGGAAATTCTTGTAACCTTGACATGAAGAGGACAGGTATAGGTTTGGAGAAATAGCTTCAAAAAATTAGCAGGATAAAATAGGGTTGACCGATTCGAGAGGTCCTATTGTCCATGACCAGTCTGTAGCTCAGAGAGCTCTGCTGTCGCCCAGGAGAAAGAGAGGTGGCTATATTGATGAGAAAGTGTCCAGTGGAGCATCAGAGCCCAGGGAGGAAGCTGACCTTTTCTTGTCATGCTTCTACATCTGTCCTTAACTTAGGACCATTCTTGGATGTTCAGGTCCTCTTGGGACGTGGCGTGGGCTTTTGCCAACACTTCTGCCCTCTTAGGAAAGTGCCGGGGGGAAGGGTCTGCCATCTCCTTCAGCCCCATTTCTTCCTCCACGTCAAAGAAGGAGGGACTTCGCCAATTGGGTGAGGCTGGGGTAAAAGTCACTTTGTATGTGGAACCTCTTCCTGCCTTTCCTTTCTCTCTCCAACCTGCCTGACAACAAGCAACACAGGTCTGGTTCCTTCTAGTCTGTTTCCTAAAGATCAAGGCTATCGTGGTCTGCAGGGTAGCTGATCAGGTCAATGTGTATATCCCACTAAGCCTGGATACACGTTCCAAGACCACCTTGGGGCTGGGGAGGAGGCATCTCTTTTGGCCTCTTCCTAAGTATCATTCCCCAGGACAGCTGTCAGGTGCTGATATTTTTATTCCCAGCTGACCCTGGCTTGTGTCTCTAATTCTGAACCTAAAGGAAGAGCACAGATGGTGTGACCCCATGTCTGGTTGGAGTAGGGTTAAGAATAGGATATAGCAGAGGGAGGGCAAGCCTTCAAGAGGTCACCAAGGCCCAGAAACCAGGCTCTCCTGGGCGACTAGACCTTGTGAGGACTTCAGAACGGATGCTCATCAAGGCAATTTCAGGAGACTGGTGTTCAGCAGTGGGAGATAGAACTTGCAGGTACCCTACCTTCTCTGGGCTACGTGTTTATCCTGTGTGGGGGTATCTAAGTGGCATTCCAACTGGAAACAAAGATGGCCCCATGAGGGACTTGGGGAAAAGACAATTAGGTGATCCTAATGGCTCATGTTAGTAATTTCGACAACCTACCATAGACTCACCAATGTGCCAGTGGTGAGGACAAACCAGTAGGGCTTATGGCAGGTGTGCAGGGTCCTCCTTCTTGTTTACTTACTCTTCTCCTAGAACCTCATATTCTTCTTCAGGCACAGGAGTTAAGGACATAGACTTTGGGGAAAGATGAAACCTGGGTTGAATCCCAGGTGTGCCACTTACTAGTCATACCTACTTCAGACATACGTCTTATATAAGCCTTGGTTTGCTCACCTGAACAATGAAGGTGATGCTAATCCTGGTGGTATGAGGGCTGAATGAGCCCAGTACTTGTAAAGCCCAGAATCTGGGCCTGGTCTGGAATCAGGGGTATATATAGTATGTGTATAAAACCCAGAATAATAGACCTACTATGCTACTTTCTACTGTAATCCTTCTTTATCTTTCATACACTAAAATTTGGGGGCCTTAGAACATACCTCATAACAATAATGATGACAATTTTCACAGATTTAAAAATTTCCCATCATATTTGTGAAGTACACGGTCACATCTAATCCTTTGTAAAACCCCTTGTAACGAAGCATTTATTTTCACCTTGATGGGGAAAGTGTGGCTAAAAGCAAGGCAGTAAGGCTCCCTGGGTCATGGCCAGAGATGGCTTGTGGCTTAAAGGGTTCAGAGGTCTGAGATCCCTGATTCTGGACCAGGTTCTTTAGAACAGAGCCCCCTGCAATTTGGGGGTGAATGAAAATGTGCAGGGCAGGGTTGTAATAATGCTGCAGTCACTGGATCCTTTTTTGAAAAATCAAACACAGTGATTTTTCTGATTTTGAAAGTCCATCCCAAGTTTAATAGTTTGAAATATCCTCTTAGTCTTTTCAAGATGCATTGCATTAGAATGAACTGCATTTTAAAATGTGCCTTTTTATCTCACCTGCTTCCTACCCTTTGCTCACCTTTTATTCATGATATGTTGGCAAAGGACAGTTTTAGTAATTTATATTTTCAGACAAAGGCTGGATATTGCCTTTAACAAATTAAATATTACACTATGGCATGGCAGCAGCCACCGTTGGAATGCATTGTGAGAACAAGGGTATCTATTTACGATTGTTTTCTGGGTTCCTGTATCAGACTTTAAGTTGTTTTAGACCAGGAAATCACAAAGGACATTTTTTATCATGTAATCTTTTTTCTTTTAGTTTGAATGCACAAAATTTGAATGGACACACACACACACACACACACACACACACGCTTTAGGGATTATGTTAAAATGAGCCTCAAACACAAACAGGAAATGACCTTGCGGCTGAAACTCCTGCCTGGCCTCTTTGTTCATATCTCCCTGTCCCCCCACAGAGAGAAACACTGTCCTACACTTTATCTTAAGTATCCCCCTGCTTTTCTTTGTTCTCCTTACCCCACCAGCAATATGTGCATCTCTAAGCAATATATTGTTTAGTTTTAGCAGGGTTTGAGCTTCATCCAAAGGAATCATACTGTGTGCATTATTCTGAAACTTCTTTTTTTTTTTTTTTACCAAGCCTGTTTTGGAGATCCTTTTTCACATGTGTCAGACACACAATTTGTCCTAGAAAGGAACAATTTAAAAATTGATTGGTAGTGGAATCACCCACTTCCAACTAAATGGACAATCCATATTGCTGGGAAAATTACCAAACAGGATAAAAGCTCCAATTATACCTGGTTGAATAACAGCTTTTAACAGTGCTCAGGGCACAGGTGGCCTGGATTTCTGGAAGCTTCAGTCTTGTGGGTTTAAAGTTCTATTCAAGGGCTTCAGCCACTGGAGGTCCCACCTCACCTGTCTGTGCTGTTCATGATCCACGCTCCCGACACCCCACGCTGGCAGATGAAGTTGGACCCTCAGGCCGCCTTCTTGATGCGAACACACTTGTGTCAGTCAGGGTTCTCCAGGGCAACAGGACCTATGGAGAGTGAATATACGTGTGTGTGCATTTATATATACTATAAAGAGATTTATTATAAGGGGTTGGCTCACATGATTTTGGAGGCTGCCATGTCCAAGTCTGCAGTGTGGCCATGGCCTCAAGAGGCAGGAGAACCGATGGTGCAGGTGAAGTTCAAGACTGGCCGGCCGCTGTGTAGTGGTGTGGAGGCCAGTCTTTTTGTTCTATTCGGGCCTTCAACTGATCAGACGAGGCCCACCCACCTTCTGGAGCATGATCTGCCTACTCAGAGTTCACCAATTCAAATGTCAGTCTTGTCCAAAGACACCCTCCAAGTTGGCACATAAAATTAACCATCACAATGCACAAGGGCAGAAATTCAGGTTTTGAAATGCTTACTCGAAATTCTCATCTTCTGCCAATCTACATCTCTAGTTCAGCCCTGTACCACCTCCCTGATGCCTTCCCTGTATCCACTGCCTGCTCTTGCCTGTACTTTGGATTGCTCTCAACACAGTCCTCTCCAGCGAGGCTCAATGATCCTAGGCCAGACAATTGAGTCTCGTCTTCTTGTGCATCCCGGGGCCTCAGTGTGCATGGCCTGGGACAGGCAAGCAACCATTGCCAGCTGAATGCAAACCAGCACAGCCTTGGTGCAGCACACAACGCATTTCAGTAAGAATTCAGTAGAGCTACTGAATTGAAGTAGTCTTATTTCATAGAGCATTCTGGAAGAAAAGGCTGTTTTCTTCCCTTTTCCTTTCTGGAATTAAGAGCTTGATTAAGTGTCTGGAATGATCTGCCCAATTCAGATCCTGTCTGTGAATAACATGGCTGGACGAGGACTCCTCTAAAGCGCATCTTATAAAAAGGGCAAAGGGATTTTCATCCATGACAGACATCAAACTCCCAAATAGAATTCTGTGTGCTTTACCTGTCAGTGACCTAGGCTGGGCTCCAGACCAGCTGCATCCCTGTGCACTCCAGCCCTCCCACCTAGGAGTCTACCAGGACCATGTTGGCACAGAGGGGTCTGTCCTCACCTGTCCCTATTCGCCTGATTCTGCCCCTGGTCCCTCACGTACTACCTGATTCCAGGCTCTGGGATGTCCACTTCCATCTCACGAGGCTATATAACTAACTGCATGGTTTCCAGGCTGTGTTTATATATGTTAGGCATACTGTATTTTGTCGTGGGTGTTTCCAGGGTCAACCCCGTACGCCCCACCCTCTCCCTCAGCCTCCCTCAGCCCAGACTCAGCCCTAGAGGCCTCCAGCATCTGAACCCGAGGATGGCCTATGTCTCCACACTCTGGCCAACTTAGCACCGTGACTGCAGCATCCTCTGTGTCAGGTAGAGTTTTCTTCATCAGCCGTGGATGCAATAGGGGCATCAAAACACCCCTGGGCATGGAGAGCAATTTAGTTTAAATTTGTGAGGGAGGACTGTTGACCTTGTCGTGCAGGTGACGGAAAAGTGGAGGGAGATGTCAGGCCGGCTGGTTCACCTCACAGAGCTCGTGAACGGTGATGTAAGCTGGTATATGGGATGGATCAACCACAAGGTCCTGCTGTACAGTAGAAATTCACACAACATTGTAAATCAACTATACTTCCATAAAAACAAAACAAAACAGTGGGGCCACAGTTCAAATCCAGATCCGCTCAGAGGTAGACAGGAAGATGGGGCCCTGGGCTCCAGAAGATTGCACTGTATCACCTCATGTCCTCCTGTATGTGCTTGTCTGGCCCTGAAGGCAGGAGAGCAAGGACCATGGTGTTAGCGTGGCTCCCATGATGCCTGACAGTCCTGCCTGCTGACTGCTACCCCTGCCCCCCACAGCAGCTCCCCAGAAGTCCTTCAACCATGTCTCCAGGATGGGGGCTGGATAGAGCAGACCTCTGTCCCTGACCCTCCCCAATACCCCTGGTTGTCACCATCCTAGGCAAAGATTCCTGACGGGAAACACCTGAACACTCAGCCTGAATGCCTGCCTGGCATCCCCCAGGGAGCAGCCCTCACCTGATGGGCTGGCTCCAGATTCCTCCGCACCCCCATATCTATCCGGTTCCGATCAAGAGACAGAAAGCACACTGCGATTCAAACAGTTGGAGGGTAATTATTAACGTGTGACCAAAGAGTAACTAGAAGGTATAAGGACACTCCAGAAGGCACCCTGGGTGGAGGGAGAGGACCTGATGGGCACAGACTTGTCAGGGGACCCCGCCCCATGGCTGAGCTTCCCACATCCCTGGAGCAGGTATAGGTGTAGCCTGCAGGATGGTTTCCTGGGGTCAGAGTTGATCCCCTGTTGCCGAGCAACCAGGAAGCAATGACGCAGGGCCCTGGCAGATGTGGGGGTATGTGGGAGGGTGCGGGGCGCCCAAGTGGACAGGTGTGCATCCACATGAGTGAGGCACGGAAGGTGATCACCTGGAGCTACAAGGTCACTGAAAGACCACGTTCTGCACGCATAGCCAGGACTGTATGTCCTCACCCACATGCTGCTGAGAGGCCGTACAGCTCTGGCCACTTCAGGCCAGCCCTTGCCTTCTGCAGGGTCTCTGCCAAGTGGTCTGCTGACAAACCTTAGGGTCCATGCTGATCAATGTCAAGGAGAAAGTCTCAGAGGAATTCTTCCCCAGGTTGCGGTGCTGGGATTGAGAGTGAACTTGGACCAGAGATGTGCCAACATCCCCACTGGTTGCAATGACTCTACAGCATACTGCACAGTGTTTTCCAGAGTCCCCTGGTGGCTCACAGCTCAAGTGTCCATTCTTTATGGGCTTTCCTTATTTTGTTGACTCACTTTCCCCTACCCTTGCATTTGTTTACTGGGATGACTTACATGCACATTCTTGGTTCTTTATGTGCTTCTTCCTTAGCAGACAAATCAAGCACAGAATTCAAGGATGAGTAATATGTTTCAGCTTTTTACAATGACCAGCATGTGAGGTCATAATGAACAAGTATAAAGCAAGCAAACAGCCACACTGGGACGGATGAATTGAGAGTTACTAGGTAAGTGTACAATATTGGAAAATCATACAAGCTATGATTCCGTCACTTGCAAAATGCAGACGCTAACTCAAAGGGCTGCAGGGAGGATGCAATGAAATGCAAGGAAGAAATCAGTTTCTTCCTTCGTGGGGCCTCACCACGACTATAATTCCAGTGAAAGGAGTGCACATCCTCCTCAGCGATACAGCAAACACCCTTAGAGTGTGAATATTTAGATATCCCTGCTGCAAGGGTGTGTGTGCATCATCCTGTGGTTACACCATTTCCATTTTGGATTCAGGCATGCTGTTTTACATGAATACACGTATTGAAATTTATCGCACAAAGTTAAGCTTATTAAGCCTTTGAGGAAGTTTCCAAATTGACATATGAGCAGAAACTTATGTTCTTTCCAGGCTTCACAATAGCCAACAATTTGATGATGGTCTTCTATTATGATGTCCAAAATGATGATGTGAAAGTTGAAAAAGCTCAAACTCATAGAAGCAGAGAGTAGAATGATGGTTACCAGGGAGGGAAGAATTAGGGAGCTATTGGTCAAAGGGTACAAACTTCCCATTAGAAGGTGAATAAGTTCTGGAGACGTAATGCACGGCATTGTGATTATAGTCAACAGTGCTGTTTTATTCCTCAAAGTTGCTAAGAGACTAGATCTTAAATGTTCTCACAACAAGAGAGAAATGGTAATTATGTGACGTGATGGAGGTATTGGCTAATGCTACAGTGGCAATCATATTGAAATATATATATATATACACACACACACATATATATAGATGTATCAAATCAACACATTGTACACCTTAAACCTACACAACATCATGTCAATTATCTCTCAATAAATCTGGAAAAAAATTGGACGCTCAAAAAAAGAAAAAAAGAAAATTGAACAAGGTCAAAGGTATAGGTTGGTCCCAGGGCTTCTGTAACTAAGCCTTGCCCATCCTCACTCAGCTCAAAGCTTGCTGTCATTAATTTGTATTCTGATTTACACATATATCAATCCGATGCAAGCAATTTGTAATCTTCAAAAATGTATCTCTTTTTAATGATAAATGGTGGTTACATACCAGTAAATTTAGTGCCAGTTCTTAGTAGTTATAAAGAATAATGGCCCCTCAAAGATGCCCATTTCCTAGTCTCTGGAACCTGTGACTATCTGTCCTTATAGGGTAAGAGGAACATTGCAGATCTGATTGAGTTTAGGATCATGAAATGGAGAGATTATCTTAGAATATCTGGGTGGGTCAAGGATTCTTTTAAGTGAAAGAGGGAGGTGAGAATTAGGGAGAGAAAGGGATGAAGAGGCTACCTCCCTTTCTTTGAAACTGGAAGAAGATGCCAGGAGCTAAGGGATGCAGATGACACCACAACATGGGAAAAGACAAGAGTACGGATTCTCCCCTAAAACCCCTAGAAAGAATGCAGCCCTGCCAACACCTTCATTTTAGCCCAGTGAAATACATTTTGGACTTTGGACTTCCCAGTCTGAAAGAGAATAAATTTTTGTGTTGCTTTAAGCCCTAGGTGTGTGAGCATTTGTTACAGCAGCAACATGAAACTGCTACATTACATTTAGAAAAGGTTCATTGCACCGTGGTTTGATTGTGTTGGGATAGGTTCCTCGCATGCTCTGCACTGTCTGGAAGATCTTATCATGCATTAGTCAGCTCTCGGTCAGGCACTTTAATAAGATTATTTCATTTAATTTTCACAACAAACCTATAAGCCATAATAACTATGCCAATTTTAAATTCTATTAAGCTAAGTTTCAGAAAAGCCCGTGAACCACTGTGCGTTAGGAGGTCAGATGGACCACAGCCCGGTTCTTTGCCCTTTGCCCAAGGCTTCTCCTCTGTGGCACTCTACACATCCTGCTTGACCAGAGGTGTAGGAAACAACCTGACAGAGTTATTTTCTTGCACCAGGAGTCTCACAATGCATTGCTATGTTGCAAAAGAAGAATTTGAACATTTTACCATGTTATATTAAAAACAAGAGATTTCTCAACTAGAAAAAGCATAGTGTAACACAAAACTAACAAGTGAAAAAAAATTCAGGGGCTTCCCTGGTGGCGCAGTGGTTGAGAGTCCTCCTGCCGATGCAGGGGACGAGGGTTCGTGCCCCAGTCCGGGAGGATCCCACATGCCGCGGAGCGGCTGGGCCCTTGAGCCATGGCCGCTGAGCCTGTGCATCCGGAGCCTGTGCTCTGCAACGGGAGAGGCCACGACAGTGAGAGGCCTGCATACCTCAAAAAAAAAAAAAAAATTCAAGCCAAGGTCATTCACCTGACTGGCTTTTTTTAACCTTAGATTGTAATTCTGTTTTCTTATCATAAATGGTGACAACATAATTGCTCTATAAATTTCACACAAGATTGTGGTGACATTTAATTGAGAAAAAATAAGTAGAACTGTTTTATTTTATAAGATACTTTGTATATTTATCTCATTATGATGATAATTTAAGGTATTATTAGGATCAGTTTAGTTCCTTATTTTTAGAGAAATTTCTAAGCATCTGAGGTTCACAAATGTTAATCAGTGATGATGGCAATATTTGTGTGTCCTAATTATCCATATTGGAAAATTAGTGCTCCTTTGGAATTAATAAAATAACAGATTGCCCAATTAAGGGGAGTGTTAAATTCATCTAATGAGCATTGTCTGTGCATCAATTGTTCCCCAAAGAACAGAGGTGATTGCGCCGGAAGAGTTACATATATTAAACAGAAAATTTATAGCTATCTCTGAGATGTTTTGGCTAAAATTAGTTTGAGAGGGTTCACCTAATTGCAGCTATCATCTTTCTCCACTTCAAATTGCAGACTCCACATGGCCACAATCACCTAATAAACTGTGATGCTTGGGGTGCTGATTATAGATTTCAGCAGGACTCATTTTCTGTTTTTTAAATTTTTTTCTTTCTTTTTTTTTAAATAGATAGAAAGAAACTATGAAATTTTTGACCTGGTGATTAATCTCCTTTAAAGAATTGGCAATCTTCTCCTAGGAGGAACAAAAAGATTTGCCCTTTGCGGTTTTAGCTCCTTTTTGAGAGATGCTGCAGCCTGGATGTAGATCTGAATTTAGGGGATCAGATGCTCCCAAGTAAGGCTGCTCGTGGGAGTACATGGCAGCATTGGAGTCAGCCATGCAGCAGAAAGGAGAGGTGCAAATACTGGAGAAGCGGCTAAGATGGGCAAAACTTGACGTAATGCTGCTAATGGAACAGCCTTGAATGTAACAGCAGGAAGCAGTGGGAATAGCAGCAATAAATAACAATAATTTACCTTAAAAGGTACGCACTTATAACTGTTTAGCTGAAAACTGGATAGGGAAGTTACCAAAAATGAAATGATAATTGATGAACATTGCTTTGGAGTCAGACCCACTTGTATTGCCATCCTGGATGCCCTGTGGGACCTGGACCCGTGTTTCACATCTGAGAACAGAGAGTCATGACCTTGACTCACAGTGCAGGTGGCAGGTGGGGTACAGGCTCGTGCAGTGCCCTACGGGGCACGTGTGCAGACCAAGGTGCTATTACTACTGTCCCTGAAGGTAGCACGAACATGAGTGGGCAAAGCTGAAATTATAATGAGCTTTCATCTCCAATCAGGCCTTCCAACTGGAAATTAAACTAACATCCTGAATATTGATTTTGAGGTAAGTTGAGGTTATTTTCTATTGTATGGAAGCAAATACATCTACAAGAGCCCAGGGCAGGCCTAACTAGAATCTCTGTGGATCTTTGAGCCAAGCCATGCTTCCTGCCAGGGAAAGGTGGGAAACTGGTCAATTCTGTGTTCAGCTTCTCTCAGTATCTCTGTCTCCGCCCTCACCTCCACTTGCACTCATTTAGTGCCCTTAGTATCTACCCTCATTCTTTAAAAAAACTAAAAATACAAGTTTTTTCCCCTTTGCATGCCTTTAATTTTTTTATATTTAAATGTTTTGAAGTATAGTTGATTTACAATGTTGTGTTAATTTCTGCTATACAGCAAAGTGACAGTTATACACATACACGCATTCTTTTTTTATATTCTTTTCCATTACGGCTTATCTCAACATATTGAATATAGTTCCCTGTGCTCCACAGTAGGACCTTGTTGTTTATCCATTCTGTATATAATGGTTTGCACCTGCTGACCCCAAACTCCCTCCCCATCCCTCCCCCTCTCCCTCCCCCTTGGCAACCACCAGTCTGTTCTCTATGTCTGTGAGTCTGTTTTGTTTTGTAGAAAAATACAAGTTTGGTCTTATGTTTTATTAATTGTCACGAAAAATATTTATTGGTGATCCATGCTGGCTGGGCATTGAGCTGGACCTGGAGGCCCTGGGAAGACCCTGGTTGGCATGTCCACCTTCGGGAGACGGACAGACAGATATTATTCAATTAATGACTGCCGACTGAGAAAATCCAATGAAGATGGATTCTAGAAATATCCTCAGAGGCCTTCAACTATGGGAAGGCTGTCTTCAACTAACCTATTTAGAGGATTAAAGGAAAGGGAGTAAATTTGTATAGAACTCCAAACAGTGACAGAGCGATAATTATTCAAATGAGTGTCTAATACATTAAAGGACTGTTTACCACTAAAATTTTAGCTTATACATTGAGCATCTCCTATGTGTCAGACCCTGAGGGGAGCACAGAATAACTGGATGATACACATATTCTGCCCAGAACATTTAGCTTTGTTATCAGATACAGGTCTCTATAAAACACTTATTTGTGGACTATGGAATATACACCCCGTTCCATTTGCTAGAATCTGAGTATCTGAAATATTATTCCTGGAGCCATCCTAAGTCACCACGTAGCTAAGATTGCCCTCGTGTAACCATTCTGTTCCCTTCTGGGAGTGGTTTTCCTGAACAGCATCCCTGGCTTACGTGTAGGATTTTTCAGAGACACAAACATATAAACTTGTGTTCCCTTTGTAACAGCCCATGGGAGGAACTTCTCTTTCTGATTGTTGGTTTCTTTGTCTCGGCACAGAAAGTGTCTCCTTTTTTCTGTACAAATGGTTGATTTTTGATATTTAGGACATTGAATCACAATTTTATTTACCTCTTTGCTTTAGCCGGGGTTGTAATTCATATTGAACAGTATTTCAACATATTGTCATATGCACTTTTATGTATTAACTTTTAGCAACATTTAGGATATGGGTCCTGGGGAACTCCTACTGCACTGATAATAAAGGAAATATGGGAAAAGTGTTGACTTACTCAAGAAGTCCGGAGCAGTGGTGGTTCTGGTGCTGGTTAATTTGATGGCTCGATGAGACCACCTCCTTTCCATCTGTGTGTTTCTGCCTCAGCATGTTGGCTTTTGTTGTTGGTTTCTCTTCATGGTGCAGGACAGCTCGGGCAGGTGTACTCATCACATGAAGACATGATCATGCTGAAGCCTGAAAGAGGAGGCTGTCCACAGACTCCTGCCCATGCCTCTGGGCAAATTGTATCACATGTTTTTCAGAATCTAATAACCAGCAGAAAGGGAAGGGGTGACTGACACTAGGCTAGACTTATGGGATGGATCCCCCTAGAGCTGGAAGTCTGTTCCCTTCACACATGACTTGGTAGAGCAGGTAAATGAAACAGAGTTCTGTTAGCAAAGAAGAATGGCAGGTCCTGACACGTCTGTATTAAGTTTCCTGCACGCCTCACCTGTGGTTTACCTTTCTGTCTTTGATGCAAAGTTCTCAGCTATTCAATCTATTCCACTGTAGGCAAATGCCTCAGATCTTTTTTCTAAACAAAGTGCAGGCATAAGCAAACACACAAATCCTAGATATTAAATACACCCTCCATGCAGTCAGGTGACAAGCCCTGTGCTTGAGCATGGAGACACAGACATTGAAGAAAAGAAAAGCGGGAAGTGTATAAGATTGGGGCTCAAGGAGGTAAAACAGGCTTTGCTGGTGGCCCTAAGGCCGGGGAAAGGGGGCATCTGTCATCACTGAGGCCTGGGAGACCCTACAGACATGGCTTCTCATCACTGTGGGGACACTCTGGAGAAGAAGATATTCATGAGCTTAGATTCAAACATACCCTGTCGGGGGTGCTCTGAGGAAGAAACCCCAGAGGTGACTGTATGCGTGTGTAAAAGCACTTTCAGAAAAACGTTTTCATAACTGTTCTCTCCCGTGTTCTTTCCAGTCCTGCTGAGAGAAATATATCTGATCTGTGAAGAAGCTGAAGCTGCAGAGTATGTGGGCTTTCCCCAGCATCACGCAGTGAACAAGGGACCAGGTGTCTTAGAAGTGTCGTTTAGGCAGAGTCTGAAGCCTTGGGCTACAGTTTAGAACTCGACACCCACAAAGACTTCAGTTGGGTGGGGAGACACTTTGGTGTGGAGTCGGCAGCACGGGTGGGTGTGGGGTCTGTTGTTTCTTTGTGGGTCAGAAAATGGAAAAATGCTGCAGCACATTGGTCATATAGATTTTCTGATTTTTGCTCATTTGTCCATTTCTTTATTCATTCATCCATTCATTTCCTCATTCAACAGACACTGAAAGAGCACAGCTGTTTTAGGTGTTGCCCTGGTGCTGTGACACAGACACATAATTCAGGGTGAAGACACATAAGCTGCGTAAAGGAGGCCTGGAATTTGGACCCAACTGTGACTCCTGAGCTCTTTGTCTTCTAGACTCTCGATCCCCCGAGTTTGCTACATTTGCTGGATATGACGGCATAAAATTATCTTCTCTTGTGTTGGGAGCACACAGCTGAGAGGAAATGAAGGCAGACACCACTCAGTGCTGCCCCCTGTCACCCAACAGGGATGTACATATCACAGCATCCTCATGGCATCCGTGTGCAGGAATGTTATTCCACTACCTGATTGACTAGGTAACTGGGGCTCAGGGGAATGAAGCAGTTTGCCCAAACTTACAATCATTAAAAGTAAATCTATTGCCTACTGTATAGCACAGGGAACTCTACTCAATACTCTGTAATGACCTATATGGGAAAAGAATCTTAAAAAAGAGTGGATATATGTATATGTCTAACTGATTCACTTTGTTGTACATCTGAAACTAACACAACATTGTAAATCAACAATACTCCAATAAAAATTGAAAAAAGTAACTCTATTAATATGCATTTTAATATAAAACAATATAATATAACATAGTATAATATAAAATATAAAAAAATATAATATAATATAATATAATATAATATAATGTGTCTAAATTCCATTTTCTGCATTATGTCTGTTGGCTTTTCCTAAACAGAATGGTTTTAATTTAGAAGATGCAGAACAAAAATTGGAGGTGGCAGGGGAAAGGTTGGCTGAGTACAGAACGTATTTTAAAGAGCAGAGAACGTTTCCAAGTAGAACCTGATGCTCAGGAGCTCCTGATGTTTTTCTCGTGAAGGCTGCGGGGATCCTGGGGACAGAGGGTTTGGAACAACGGGAGAAGAAGTGGGGAAGGTTGAGAGTGAGGATTGCAAAGCCATGTGGGGAATGAAATAAATTTTCCTGGAGTGTGCCTGCTTCCAGGGACACTGCCACCACCCCTCTGTATGCATCTCCTGCCCGATTTCCCTGTTCGTGAGCCAGAATGTGGAGCAATTTGACAAAATGAAAGCCTTCACGTCTCTGGTATCAGGTTGGATTTTCTCAAAGGTTATATTAGAAACACTGCTGTGGTTACAGCAAATGTCACAGAGAGTTTGTCAAGTTTCACTAAAGTTCCTGAAATGTGGTAACTTGCTAACAGGATAGCAATTGAGAAGGGGGTGGGGTGGAGAGCATCACAGGGCTCGTTTCAGCAAATCTTTTCTGAGCCTGAAGCTTGCATCGCCTCCGACCCTCCCACCCTCAATTCTGCAGGCGAGGCTGAGACCTGTGACTTTGTTCGCCTCAGTTTTATTCGCCTCAAACCAAAACAGTGAGACAATTCCAATCCGACGGCCCATCAGTCAGGCATTGTAAGGTGACCCTGTCAAGGCTGGTCTACTGGGTGCTACTGGACAGGACAATCACGGGCCACACCAGCTGGCAACCTGTGGGGGTCTCTGGACTGCTCCTGTTGACTCAGTGACTTGGCCTTAGGCTTTCTTGCCTGTGGCTCTTGAGGGCATCAGGCTGACCTCAATAGAAGAGTGGATACAGACACCTGCCCACAATCAAGCATTTTGCTTGTATGAGCATCACTGATTTGCCTTCCTCCTGTCACCGAACTTCAGATGCTCATCTTCTTTTAAAAGACAAGACTTTCAACCTCTGCCTCAATCATGAACATTATCAGAATTTCTTTCCCTTACTCTCTCTTCGTAAGTTCTTTCTCGCAGCCTATGACACACTCAGGGCTTCTCATCCAAGAGGCTGTGAGTCCCCCAGCCACCTTACTGTCCTCCTTAGGCTCCCACTCTCCAAAATCACTTAAAAAGCAGCCCATATTCCTGGTGTCACATCCTGATCACACACTCATACCTTGTTCCATAGCGATCAGCTTCCTGTCTCCTGAAATCATACACTTAAAGACCACCAAGAACACGGTGGTTGCACATTTGATGGACGACTTCTCAATCCCCCCTCTCTGGACCACTGAGCAGGAAAGAAGGTGTTTCTCCTGAAATATCATTTTGAGTAGTGGTTAAAGCCTCATCTCTCGAGTCTGCGTCTGGCACTTGGGCTTCACTACTTTCCAGCTGAGTGAGCCTAGGTGGGTTATTGAGGCTTATTAAACCTTGGTTTTCCTCATCTGTACAATGGGAATACTGATTCCTACTTCAAAATGTTCTCCCGAGGATTCACCTTCAGATTCCTTCAAATTCACCACAAACAAGTCTGACTCAGCACCCACTTTCCAGACTGTTCTGTGTCCTCTGGACACCGGGAATAAACCATTACTCAACAGCCTTCGGTCCTCATGGGACCCAAGTTCCTTCTTTGGCTTCACCTTCGGCAATATTATTTTTATAGTCTTACTTCTTTTTACTATCATTTTCTAGCTCAATGTCTTATACTCTCTTGTTTTGTCTCTAATAATTGTGCCTAAATTATTCTCCCCATTTTCAGCCTCTGCTTCCCTTTCACATGTTCACTTGGATTGTCTTCCTGGTGTAGCTTTCATCATATTGCTCCTCATGTGATAACTATGGAAACTGCCCCTCAGCCACAAATAAAGTCAAGACTCCAATATTCCATTACTCGATAGGAACTGAATGCCCCAGGTTTTAATTTCAAAATGTTCCACCTGACACCATCCCTGGTCTTTGCCCCAAGAGGATGATCTCCATGCCCTGAACAACCCCTGACCTCAATTCAGTTGTCACTCCCTCAAATGCTCTCCCTCTGACCTCACCCCATCTCTGTCCTCAGAAATCTGCCATGTCCTAAACAAACAGGCCCCTCTTCCCAGAAATTATCCAGAGAGGAACCAGTTCATCTTCCTCTCTTCTCCCTCTGCTCTGCAGCTGCTGTTACAAGGGCTTCATCACAAGTATTAGGACACGTGTCTTTGCGTTCATTCCTTAAAGAGAGATGCCAACATTTAAAAAATCTTTAGCCTTCCTCAGTGCCATGGATATGCTCATCTTTCCACTGATGATTATTTCATTGAATTACTGACTTTAGAATTCAGAAAACAAAAGGCAACACATTGCATTTGCGTTGTGAATGTGGAATTCATTCCTTTACTTAATAAATGGTGACTGAAAATGAATCATGGGTTTTACTCCCTGTGCTGGAGAGAATCCCAGTCTTCATGTGAGTGGTTCTCAATTGTTGGTTTGTGTCAAGACCACCTGGAAGGCTGGTTAAAAAGGCCAGAGTTTCTGATTTAGCAGTTCTGGTATGAGGCTCAGGAACTTACATTTCTGCAAGTTCCCAGGCGGTGACAATGCTGTTGGTCCAGGGACCACACATGGAGAACCACTGTCCCAGAGAATGAGTTCACAACAAGCTTCATTCCTCTTGGTTTGGGTGCAGTCACGGCACTGACTACGTCTCAGTTTCACTCTGTAAAACGTAATTGCTGTCCTGAGTAATGACTTTCCCAGCTCTTACATTCTACAGGTATGTGAGTAACACATTTTTTTTTTTTTTTTTTTTGCAGTACGTGGGCCTCTTACTGTCATGGCCTCTCCCGTTGCGGAGCACAGGCTCCGGAAGCACAGGCTCAGCGGCCATGGCTCACGGGCCCAGCTGCTCTGCGGCATGTGGGATCTTCCTGGACCGGGGCACAAACCCGCGTCCCCTGCATCGGCAGGCGGACTCTCAACCACTGCACCACCAGGGAAGCCCAAGTAACACATTCTTAATGAATAAACACAATCTAGAGATTTCTGCTGAACCAGTGATATTTCTGTCAGTGCTGATATAAAAAGGATGATGAAGAGCTATCTTCATGTACTGGGTTGCAGGTTAATTCCCAAAGATGACCTTTGGGAAATCTGGATTGTGTTCCAAGGGCAAAGTACCATGTTATCTTTGATTTTGAATAGATTTTTTAAAATAAAACTTAAAAAAATAATAATTAATTAATTTTTGGCTGCATTGGGTCTTCATTGCTGCACACAGGCTTTCTCTAGTTGCGGCGAGTGGGGGTCACTCTTTGTTGTGGTACTCTGGCTTCTCATTGTGGTGGCTTCTCTTGCTGCGGAGCATGGGCTCTAGGCATGTGGGCTTCAGTAGTTATAGCACACGGGCTCAGTAGTTGTGGCTCATGGCCTCTAGAGCACAGGCTTAGCAGTCATTGCACACGTAGATCTGCGTCATGTGAGATTTTACCGGATCAGGGCTCGAATCCATGTCCCCTGCCTGTATTGGCAGGCGGATTCCCAATCACTGTGCCACCAGGGAAGTCCCTGAATAGATTTTTGTTTTGTAACCAGACATGGGTGGTTTAGCAAAGAGGCGGTTGTTTCTAAAGAATTCAATATGAGTAGAATTTGTCTCGGTTTTTGCATTTGTTTAGGAGTAAAATGGAACCCATGACAGGTAATTCATGGACTACGAACTCTGGACCATAATCGAGCTGCAGTGTCTAGGAAACAAACTCAGAAATATTGGAGGTGGAACAGGTAGAATTTACAGAAACTTGTCAGACAAAGGCTCAGTGCTATTTATTTATTTAGAGAGGCTTGGCCTTGTTAGAACCAACATTTTACTTTCTATAGGTTTGCCAGATTAAAAACACAAGCAAACAAACAAACAAAGCAAACAAACAAATAAAAAACCCAGCACTCTCAACCCTGTGTCAACACTGGGAGGGGTCAAGAGATGGCTTTGCAGAGACAGTCTTATACCCCTGGGCAAGAGGACTTTAAATACTAAGTTTTTTAGACACCTGAGTTTTGAAGCTGACCTGAGCCTCAACCTGACTCTTAGCAATTGGATATTGTAGGTTGTTTACAATAAATTGGGACACGCGGAGAGAATGGAACCAAAAACTGGGCTCAAAATGAAACTGAACAGTTGCCAGGGAAACATTATGAAAAGTAGGAATGTTGAGTTTTAATCTTGTCTTATACAAGCTGTGTCCTAGGAAACAGCAGGTGATATTTCGATCAGAGGCCTGAGAGGGGAATCAGAGCAGGCACCAGGCTGTAGTTAATTATGTTAATTAGCTATGTTTTCTCCATTAATGCCCTCCTACAGAAGTTTTGCTGGGGGATGACTTAGGAGCATACTAGGATTTCCTAAAATTAAAAATATATTACGGAAATTTTGGTAAGACTACAGTAAAAGCTGTTTCCCTGGGGTCATCTTGGTCTCAGCTTCTGACTACTTCACAACACTGTGATGGCCCATTCTTTATCTCCATGGCCCATCCACTTGGCCACCTTTTTTTTTTAATTTTAATTTTATTGGAATATAGTTGATTTTACAATGTTGTGTTGGTTTCAGGTGTACAGCAAAGTGATCCAGTTATACACATACATATATTCACTCTTTTTTAGATTTTTTTCTCATATAGGTCATTCCCGGGTATCAAGTAGAGTTCCCTGTGCCATACAGTAGGTTCTTGTTGGTTATCTATCTTAGATATAGTAGGGTGTGTATGTTCATCTCAAGCTCCTGATTTATCCGTGCCCCCCCCCCCCGTTTCTCCTTTGGTAAGCATAGATTGTTTTCTATGTCTGTAAGTCTGTTTCTGTTTTGTGAATAAGTTCATTTGTATAATTTTTTTAAAAATTAGATTCCTCATATGGGTGATATTGAGGCAGAAGATAGATGGGTTCCAGCATAGGCATTTACAACGGGCCTCCTGTTCACACCTCCTGCGGTGAGAAGAAGATGGGCTCCAGGCAAAACATTCATTACCAGCCCCCTGTTTACATTTCCTGAGGCAAGAGACAAATGGGCTCCAGGACTCCATATTTATGATCAGACTCCTGTCTATATTTTGAGATCTGCACTTCGATATAAGAAACAACAGAAATAAAGTAGACAACTGGATATTGGACACTTACAGCAGGGACAGAGAGGGGTTAAAACCTGTGAAAAGATCAAGAGGTCATACATTTCCCATCCTTGGGGCAAAGGAAACATCGCACATGTGCAGAAATGTTCTTTGGGGGTCAAAAAGGAAGGGCACCACCCCATAATAGGTGATGCTAAGGTCGTCCCATAGGCCTCTGGGCTATAATCCATTTTGGAAAAGAGTTGCTCACGCATGCTGGGAAGGGTCCTAGGGCAGGCCAGGTGTGGAAAAAGAAATCAGGTAGTTGGCCAGAGGTAAACAGAGACCTGGAAGAACTGCCCTATATGAATGACTCAACCGCCTCTTTACTGGGCTCCTTCTCATTAGGGAGGACGCCCACAACCTTTCTCTCCGGGTGTGAATCTCTGCCTTGCTTCCATCTTAACTAAATAAACTGTTTCTCTGTGTGCTCTCCCACTTGTAGTTGTGCTATGTCTCTAATAATAAGCTTTGTACCTGTTTTTACAGTTTTGCCTCTGTGAGAAATGCATTTTTCACTGGGGGCAAGAGCCAGGGGGTGTGGTGGCTAGGATTCTTGGTTTTCCTCCAGGCTACCCAGGTTCAATTCCTGGGCAGGGAATTAAGATCTCACTTCATGCCACCACTCACTGCTTCCTCTCCAAGATCAATATCATAGGATATTTGTCTTTGTCTGACTTACTTCACTTAGTATGACAATCTCCAGGTCCATCCATAGTGCTGCAAATGACATTATTTCACTCTTTTCATGGCAGAGTAATATTCCATTGTTTGTATGTACCACATCTTCTTTATCCACTCCTCTGTCGATGAACATTTAGGTTGCTTCGGTTCCCAGTGAATTTAAGGTTCTTCCTTTGTCACGAAAGAATTCGGAGATGAAGCAAGGAGGTTAAGAAAGTTAAGTGAGAATTTATATAAGCAGGGAGACTCTCCCAGAGGGAGAATGGGCAGGCAGGTGAGGAGCTGCTGCCCTGTTTCTTTGGAAAGCCAGTCACGAGGGGCACACAAATGAATGGGCAGAATATTCACTGGGGAAGGAGGAGTTCGGGGGTCGTATTCGCTGATTTTCATCCCAGCTCCATCTTCACGAGGGGAAGGTTTTTGTCCTTATTTAGCTTAGATCAGAAGTGTCATGGCATCAGTGCATGATGAGTACTTCTTATTTGTAAGGTTAATTTTATTGTAACGAGAACATAAGGAGCAACAGGTTACATTCAGAGTAGGAGGTTCCCACCTTTCCCCACCTTTCTTTGTCTGCTTCCAGGACTCTTATCACCCAAAACGTGTGGCTTCCTGTCAGTCTGGAGGTTCCTGCTTCTCTCTGTCTGCTCATGGACCCACACTGTTTGCAAGATGCATGATTTCCTGCCACCTGGCTCCTGCCCCCATGTTTCTGCTCATACCTAGCTACCTGCCTGCTGTAACACTGACATGTCCTGGCTATTGTAAATAGTGCTACTATGAATATTGGGATGCATGTATCTTTTTGAATTATGGTCTTCTCCAGATATATGCCCAGGAGTGGGATTGCTGAGTCATATGGTAGTTCTATTTGTAGTTTTTTAAAGAACCTCCATGCTCTTCTCCATAGTGGCTGCACCAACTTACATTCCCACCAACAGTGTAGGAGGGTTCCCTCTTCTCCACACTCTCTCCAACATTTATTGTCTGCAGATTTTTTGATGATGGCCATTCTGACTGGTATGAGGTGGTACCTCATTATAGTTTTGATTTGCATTTCTCTGATAATTAGTGATGTTGAGCATCTTTTCCTGTGCTTTTTGTCGGGGGGCCCCCTTTAATAAGTTAAGTTTGATTGATTAGTTTTCCATTGATCGTATTCAGAAAACTTACTTTGCATGTCTATAGGAGAAATCCTTGCTCATTCCTGACCTAAGGAGAAAAGCTGATGCATCCCACAGATGTGTGGGGTCTTGGGGAGCTCATAATGCAGTTGCCCAGTGACCAGCCAAGTATGAGCTTTATGTTTGATCAAGCTGCCTCTGGACGATGTAGCTGAATGGATGGCTTCCTAGTGATGATCCAGTTACCAGGTGCCGACTGGCTCTGAAAAATGTGTGACCTGGAGGAGTGGGCCAGGGTGAGGGCTTCTTGTGGGGAACGAGACACCAAAGGAATGAGGAGAGGAAGGGGCAAAGCCATACTTGTTCACTACTGTTATCTCAATACTGACAACAAGGAAGGTGCAGTATTTTAAAATTATGCATCAGTAAAAACAATTGCATGTGTTAGAAGGAAGTAATGCATTTACACGTTCTTGACTCTGGCTTAGTTCTGATGCTGAGACCTCTTGTTCTAAGCCAGAAAGGATGATTGTAGAGAATGCTATGTCTTCAGAGGATGGACAGTAAAATGACGACTGACACTCTGCTTGCTCTTCACAGTGAAGAGAATAAGACTCACTTTTCAGGAAACATTTCATGTCTTCCCTTTTATGTGTTATTTCAGTCCTGATTAATAGAACTTAATTTAATCTGCTTCATTCATATCACAGGGATCCAGCCGCTATTTTCTGTTTGAGCGAGGAAAACAGGCTCCTCACGCTACTCACATGTGTTGTCCGTCTCCCTTTTATTCTGAGTCAAAGGGCATTTCATGGGCTACTTCCATAGTTGGCAGTTATACAAAGATCAAATCTCTAACTGTGATCAGAAGGGGAAGGTAGAACAGTTAGGGGTGCTGACAATTTTGCCCGGGAGTTCGCCCACGAAACTACTTTCATTTTTTTTTGTTGTTGTTGACTTCACAGCACAGAGCTGGGACAGACGCAGTGGAGCTGATATGCAGACGGAGGCCGAGGAAGAGGATGGATTCAGCACAGTGTCGTCCAGCGCATTGGTTCTGCGTGAGGCCCTGACGCCAGACTCGGACCATCCCGGCCGGGCTGGTGAGGTTCAGACAGGCAACACAGGAAGCCTTGGGTGGATGGCTGTGCTGGGTGGACTTTGCTGGGAGGCCCAGGGCAGGCAGAATTGAAGAAATGACAGTGGCTCATGCCATTCACCTGCCAGATCATGTGCCTCCTCTTCCAGGAAGCCTCCCCTGACTTTCCAGGCTGGTGGGGGCTCTGCTTATGCCCACCTCACTCCACCATGACTCTGTTCTCTTCACCTTTGCCCCAGGATGCTGATCCCCATGGACTACATTGCCCTCTTCTGTATTTCTACCCAGTTTCGGTGGGAGAATGACAGGCAGGAGAATTTCTTCCCTTATAACCAGGATGCATGGCCCGGGAACCATGTGGTGAAAGCAGCAGTGGCCTCACCCAGTGTTACCCCTACTCACCCACGAGTTCAGCTCTTATTTTCTGTTCCCGTATCCTTGCCCTCCTGGGCTTGGGAAGTCATAGGTCTTAGAAAATAATCCTTCTACCAGGGATCACAGTCAGTTCCATTTTCAGGAAGCCTGAGACTGCCCTGATCTTTCCATGGGGACTCTCATTCCACTCAATGCACAGGGACTACTATTCTAGGATCATCAGTTCCAAATGTCAAGGGGGAAGTTGAGTAGTTGCTCAAAAAAGCCTGAGTCTGGAACTCAAGGGATTCACTCTCATGCTTTGTGGTCCTTCCAAACCATCAATAATGTTCAATAGGAAACTTAAGCAAAGCAATAAAGTCATTCCCTCTGAAGGGAGGGATTCTGGGTAAAGGAAGGCTTAGAAGTCTTTCTAGGGGAAAACAGCCACGGTGCTAGCATAACAAAAGGGAGACAGCCTGTGATCTTCTGCAAATTCAGAGGAGGAGCTGCCATGTCTTATGTTTCTCTTCTCCCTCTTTCCATCCTGAGAAATGCACATGGGGATTCGTGTCTGCTGTGTTGGACGTGAGGATTTCTCCCCTTGAGGGGCGATGGGAATAGAGGCTGAGTGGGCAGAGAGGCAGGTGTGGGGTGATGCTGGCCCTGCTCAGCCTGCCTCCTGACCTGAGCGCCCCCACCATGCTCCTTGCCCCTGCCGTCCGGGGGTTCAGCCAGGGAAAGGCACTGACTCCCCTCAGCCCCGTGGATGCTTCTGGCCGTGGCTGCTTTCCTCCCTCCAGGCAGCTCCTTCTGAAGCTCAGTTACCAGGATCCAGGAAACCCTTTCCTCTACGCCTGCTGTTCCAATCGTAGGGGGTGTAACAGCTTCGTGATGTTGACGGTTGTGCCAGCATCACGTTCATGGCATTCATCCTGTTGTTGGTCACATAGGGCTGAGGCTCTGCTGGTCCCATCGGTGTCTGACACTCCAGGGTCTGAATAAACCACCGGCCGTCCACTCTGTTGTGAATGGGCGTTTAGCTTGTTTCCTGCTCTTGGCTACTAGAGTTGGAATAAAGCCACTGTGAGCATCCTGCCCACGCTCCTGGGTGCACACACAGCTTTGCTGGACATACAGCTAGGAAAGGGGTCAACTTTCCTAGGTTATAGGACATGCATATTGTCAAATTCAGGTGCTGCTTCTGTTAAACAACTTTACAGAGTGTTGCAGTGAGGACAGACTTTCCAGCCACGTGTCACAATGTGTACTGTTCCACCTCCTCCTCAGATGAGGTCACTGTGGATTCGGTCTGCACTCATCGAATTGCTAAAGAGGCAGAGAACATTGTCTATTATTTGGATGTCACCTTCTGGGGACTTCCTGTATAGGACACTCTCGCCCAGTTTTTTCTTGTGTTTCCATCTTTTTCTCGTGGATTTCTAGGATTTCTTCACACAGTCTCAATTACTGCAAATCCCCTTTGGCTTATATATCTTGTAAAAGTCAGAGATTGCTGTACCCTGGATCAGATATGGCAATCTTGCTGAGCTCACGTCTGTTCATTATCAGTAGTATCTTTTGACTCTTTCTACTTAAGCCATCATATTATCTGTGAATCACACACTTCTGTTTCACCTGCTACAACCCTGATACCATTTTGTTTTCTTGCCTTTTTCTCCGGCTGAGATACCCTGGGCATCGCTGGATAGAGCCACTTATACTGGTATCCCTTCTTATTGTCCACATTAAAGAAAAATTTTAGTGTTTTATCATATAGTATGATATTAATAGTTTTATTTTTTTAACTTACTGAGAAAAGTGTGCTAAAATGTTCCAATATTATTGTGGATTTGTCTACTTCTAGTTTTAGTTCTGTCAATTTGGCCTTTTATATTTTTTAGGCTATGTTTGAAGTAGCTACAAATTTAGCATTATTTTAAATCACTCATAATTTCATGGACAGAGGAGATATCATTCTTTAACTCTACTAATATTTTTGTCTTAAATTCTACTTTATCTGGAAGTCATACCAGCTCCCCTACAGCCCATGTTTAGGTGATACATACATTGTTTCTACACTGTTTCTTTCACTGTTTTCATATTCTTATGTTTTACATGTATCTCTTAAATCAGTATAGTTTGATGTTTTAAAATCATTGTCTTTTTTTTTTTTTTTTTTCTTTTTGCGGTATGTGGGCCTCTCACTGTTGTGGCCTCTCCCGTTGCGGAGCACAGGCTCCGGATGCGCAGGCCCAGCGGCCATGGCTCACGGGCCCAGCCACTCCGCGGCATATGGGATCCTCCCAGACCGGGGCACGAACCCGTATCCCCTGCATCGGCAGGCGGACTCTCAACCACTGCGCCACCAGGGATGCCCAAAATCATTGTCTTTTAATTAGAGTACTCAGTGTATCTATTAATTAGAATCACTGACATTTGGGGGTTTAAATATTTAACTTTCTGTTTGCCTTGCCTCTTCTATCTCCTTTTTTCTTTTGCACTGATTGCTTTATGTTTGTATTTTTCTCTGCATTAGGTTGGCTACTCTATGCTCTGTTATTATTCTTTAAGAGTTACTCTGAGATAGACTAATTACCATCTGCCCCTCAGCATCTATGTTATTTGATATTTTAGTCCTTTTCCTGGACTAAGTCATTTGATTCTTTCCTTATTTATTGTTTATTTTAGTTATACATATTTTATATTGTTTGTCATATGTTACATGACAATACATAGAATGAGTAATTATTATTCTTGCTTTACAGATGAATGCCCATTTATATTTATCCACAGATTGAACATTTTGCTGCCCTTTATCCTGCAACTGAACTTGTATCATGATTTTCCTTTAGAATATTCTACCCTTTAATTTGTTTCCTGTAGATCTGCTGGTGACAGATGCCTTCAGTGTGTGGCTGTTTGAAATTTTAAAATTTCATCTTCATGTTTAAAAGTTATTTTCACCAGGTATAAAATTCTAAGCTGGGAGTTACATTCCTTCCATGCTTTAATGATATCATCCTTTTTTTTTTTTTTTTTTTCAGGCTTCCATTGTTTCTCAGAGAATCAGGTCTCAGCCCAATGGCTGTTCCCACCCCCACCCCCCACCCCCGGCTCCTTCTGTAATTTATTTTTGTCTTTGTTTTTTGGTGTTTTTAATATGATCAACAAGCTCCACCCCCAACTTAGTTTCTAAGGCTCCTTGGAACTTTGGTTTGATACATGTCTTAAGTTCTAGAAAGTTCCTTAGCTTTGATCTCTTCAAATATTGCTTTCCCTCAATTCTTTCTTCTATTTCTTGGCCTCAGACTACACACATATCAGACTGCTCACGGAATCCTCAATATCTCTTACTTTCTTTTCCGCATTTTCTGTACTTTTGTCTTTTCGTGATTTACTCTATTTTCTTTTGATCTATCATGTAGTTTGCTGATTTTTATTTTGTGTGTGTTTAATCTATTGTTAAACCCATTCAGTTAGTCTTTAGTTGGTATTAGTTCCATAAGTTGTATTTGGTTCTTTTACGTGATTTCCAGTTTTCTGCCAAAAGTCTCAATCTTTTCTCTGATCCCATTAAAAAATATAAGAATGGTTATTTTAAGGTATTTACCTAATAATTCTTATTTATAAATTCCTACATATGCCTTTTTGTAGTTTGTTTCCTTTGAATTTCCTTCGAGTTATCTGGTTATTTTTAATAGTGCTCCATAGATTGTGTATTTGAAATATCGTTTGTTAAAAAAATAACTTCAAGTCTAGGAAAATTCTACCTTTTTTTGAAGAGAGTTTGTTTTTCTTTTGTCCGGTACCTGACACAATGGCCCTCTGGCATCACTGCAGCCAGCTTCCAGGCAGTGGGATGGGCTTCCAGGCTGAATAGTGTCCTGGGAGGTCCTGTCACTTCTGTTCCGAACCAGGGGGTGGGAGGGTCGCCAGAACCCTTCCACTGGGGATCTTGAGCCACGCCAGTTTCCCTCCTGGATGCTCATGGCTCTGACATCACCATGCAGCCTCTTTTCTGCTCAGATTCCCAGTGATACAGGCAAAGCTGCCTCCAAAGGTGAGGCTTTAAACCCTGGGCTCCTCCCTCTACTGCATCCAGTGTGGCTTAGTCTTAAATAACTTATTATTACTTCAGAGCCTTCAATAAAACATTTGAGATATCTTTTATTGAAATGTAGTTGATTTACAATATTGTGTCAGTTTCAGGTGTACAACAAAGTGAATCAGTTTGTATATATATAATTTTTTCAGATTATTTTTCATTGTAGGTTATTAAAAGATCTTGAGTAGAGTTCCCTGTGCTCTACAGCAGGTCCTTGTTGTTCATCTGTTTTATATATAGTGTGTGTGTGTGTTAATCCCAAACTCCTACTTTATCCCCCTACCCCTTTCCCCTTTGGTAACGCTAAGTTTGTTTTCTACGTCTGTGAGTCTGTTTCTGTTTTGTAAATAGCCTCATTTGTATCACTTTTTATTCTTTTTAAAAATTTTTAATTATTTTTTATTTATTTATTTTTCGGCTGCACCTCACGGCTTGTTGGATCTTAGTTCCCGGAGCCAAATCTCTGGCAGTGGTAGTGTGGAGTCCTAACCACTGGACTGCCAGGGAATTCCCTGTATCATTTTTTAGATTCCACATATAAGTGATATCACATAATATTTTTGAAAGTCCTCATCAGAACGGCTGATCCGAGTCATTCGGTTTCTCATTACCTGAAGAACATGCAAGTATACATTACACCTTTATCCATCCACCAGCCCCTCAGAGCTCACCCTCTGTCACGCAGGCACCAGGTCCTGTCCAGGCTTACTTTCAGTATCGAGTGCAATTCAGGGAACTTTGGGCACTCACTCCACATGTGTCTACAAGGGTGATAGAAACAAGGGAAAAGGGAGACAAAAGTCTTCAGGCTTTTCCAAGAGGCTCAGAGGAAATCATTGCCGTAATAACTCAAAGTGAAGGTTATTCCTGCTCTAACTCTGCACCTGAAGAAGACTCTTCCTTGCCTTGTAGATGCAAACCTGTCACTATCTATGTGTCCATCTTGAGAAGCTTCTGTGATCTTACAGCTTCCTTTGGTGTCAATGAAGGGCCTAAGGTATGAGAATTATTGCAGATCTGTAGTTAATTCCGTAAAGAAAGCACATGTCTGAAATGTGAAATTACCTTTCATTTTTACATAATTTGGTGCTTGGAAGATGTTAATAATATTTTCATAAGCCCTTAAGAATAGACTAAATCATGTCAAAATCACTGACAAAATGATCTTGCTTTGTGTTACGGGTGTAAAAATTCAATAGATGCCCTTAAATAGATTTTACTTCATAGGTGAAAAGAAAAGGTACCTGACTCCTTTTCCCACTAAAGTATCATAGTTTTCCTGTTATTTGTTTAGCAGCTGTTAAATTCTTTCTCCAAATATGTCCTTTTTGATTTACGTGTTCTATTTTGTGGTGTCATTTCCCCTTTAAAACCCAAGAGTGTTCTAAACACCCCGTGGCAAAAGAAAGCTCACTTGATAAGCAGCAGCTATTAAAAGTCTACAGTGTGTGTTGCTGAAATAAGGTTTGAGTTCGTGTTTTAATAGGTATGGAGGGGACAGGTAACAGGGCTATGTTTGCGACACTCCGGACTTAATCAGTGAGTTTAAATGGTTTTGCTCTTTTAAAACCATCATTCAAAAAACACCCTGAGGTCTTTAAGATCCTAAGACATGAAGCTCATAAACTTTTCATTTTCTGGAAGCAAGAGGAGCCTGCAGCACCCTTTGACTGATAGGTTTCTCCATCTCAAGTACCCATTTGGTCCCTAACACACTCCTGGCCGTCAGACTCTATTGCCATAACTCTGCCAGGTGTGCGTGAAAAACTACTCCTCGGAAAGGTACAGGCAGAAGATAGAAGATAGAAGATAGAAGAATTTAACTGTTTCCTAGCACGATTACCAAGTGAGAATCCCGACGGGGACCAAATAATGCCATGACAAATGGGGATCCCGTGCATGCATGCATACGCATTCATTCATTCACTCACTCATGCAAGCGTGTGTTGTGTGTCTTCTCTGACCACAGAAATGATAAAAACTCTCTGCGCTGACAATTGAACTCAGACCTAAACAATAAATTAGAGGGAGACTTGGGAAGGTCTGGGAGATGGAAAGGAAAACTGGGTTTCAGCAGTGAGGCTGTTGGATGAAAAGGAAGGGAAATACTGTGAGGAAAGGGGGAGCGAGGAGGCCAGTGAGGCACGTGGACGCGGGGCTGAGTCAGGCAGCCAGGTAGCCCTGGGAAGAGAAGTTCAGAGTTTAGTCTAAGAGTGAGGGGAGCCCAGGAAGTTTTAATACCTGGGGCCCTGCTTCCATTTTGAAAAGGTCTCTCCGCTGTAAGGAGAAAGTTTTGTGAGAGGACATGAGTGGGGGATGTAACAGGGACACAGGTGAGCATCCTGGAGGCTTGGCTAGAATGTCGTGATGGTTAATTTTACACATCAGCTGGACCCAGGTATTTAGTCAGACATTATTCCAGATGTTTCTGTAAAGGTGTTTTTTATTTGAGATGAACATTTAAATCATGGACTTTGAGTAAAGCAGATTCTCCTCTCTGATGGGGGGGCTTCATCCAATAAATTAAAAGACTTAAGAGAAGAGGTTGAGGCTCCTGGAGCAGGAGAGAACTCTGCGTCCAGATGCCTTTGGACTCAAGCTATAACATCTGCTCCCTGAGTCCCTACCCCGCTGGTCTGCCCTGTAGATCCGGGGCTCGTCAGACCCCATGATTGCACAAGCCAATTCCTCAAAATGAATCGACCGCTTTCTCTCAATCTCTCTCTCTCTCTCCACACACACACGCAGACACACACACAGAGACACACACAAACACAGACACACAGATTCACACACACACATACACACACACATAGACACAGACACACACAGATACAGACACACACACACACACAGACACACACACAGACACAGACCCACACACACAATTGCTTCTGTTTCTTTGAAGAACCCTGACTGATACAAATAGTAACAGAAACAAAGAGAAAAGAGATACATTCCAGAGATTTGGGAATTAGAATCATACATCTCTGCTGAGATTTTTTGGGGGTGATCAGAGAAAGAAACAAAGCAAGCTTGGCTCCTACGTTTGGGTGTGAGCAGATGAGAAATCAGTGACGCCATTTCCTGTGATGGGGGATGATAATTATGGCAGCGGGGCTCATGGGAGTCAGTGGGGTTAGTCGGGGTCAGTGACAGGGGCTTAGTGGAGGTCAGTGGGGTTAGTGGGGATCATTGGGGTTCAGTGAAAGTCAGTGGGGGTCGGCGGGGGTAAGAGGATTATTAAAATATTGTCCTGGACGTGTGGAGTTTGAAATGCCAGTCATTCCACAGGGAGATACCACGTGTCACTTACTTATATCAAAACGCATCTTGGGGGCTTCCATGGTGGCGCAGTGGTTGAGAGTCCGCCTGCCGATGCAGGGGACATGGGTTCGTGCCCCGGTCCGGGAGGATCCTACGTGCCGCGGAGTGGCTGGACCTGTGGGCCATGGCTGCTGAGTCTGCGCGTCTGGAGCCTGTGCTCCACAACGGGAGAGGCCACAACAGTGAGAGGCCCACGTACCATAATAAACAAAACAAAACAAAAACCAAAAAAAACACATCTTCAGGCTTTGGTGAGAACGTGGAATCTGACAGCCAATATCACGGTTCAAATCTCGGCTCTTCCATTTACGGAATCTGAACAGATAAGTTAGGCCTGTTTATCCTTATTCCTTTTTATAATCTTGAGATAAAAATAACATTGATATCACAGACTATTTTTCAGATGAAATTGCAAAAATGTATACGTTAATATCAAATCTATGAAAGTCATGGAAATGCCAGCTCTGCGAACACGAGAACATTTGTCTTGGTGAAGGTGAGGGCATGGACATGGCTGCTGGATGTGTTATTCATCATGCATTAGAAGCTGCAAGTTCCATTCATTTATTTAAACTAGAGCTGGACTGTTAGGAGGACCTTCTTGAAGACCGGCTTCAAGGCCTGGGGGGGATCCCAGTTTCCCTGCAGAGAACAGGTGGGTGAGAGCTGACCTCACGGTGGCCACCACTGGGCACAGGGCTTCTCAAACCATCCGTGGGAAAGGACCCTTTTCTATTGTTTTATTCCTTAACCTGTGAGGGATAACACTTTTAAAACAATAGAATAAAAATAAAATGCTAGAAACACAATTTTAAAAACAAAAAAGCGTACTACTGGCCCTAATTACTTATAGTTATATTCAACACATAACATCAGTCTGTGAAATTACTGTAAGAGTTACCAAATGTTTCGTCTCCAGTTTTGCATTTGTCTATGCAAGGACTTCACCCACTATGAGCTCTGGAACATCCCTGGAGCAGCATCACCTGGGAAATAATTCTCAGAAACAGTTGAGCTGGAGACCAAAGGGAACAGATGGAATTTATGGTAATTTATTAGATAAGGGCTCAGGGTTGTAATTTGGGACTTATAGGTGACCCTGTTTTTGTGGCCTAGGGGGATGAGGTCCAGGGAACTCAGGTCCTTTTAATCTTGCTCTGTAATCAAGATCTTTGCCTGAGAAGTGGGGATGGGCATGGGGAAGGCAAGCGTTCGGGGGCTACACCCCACCCCTGCTAGCATGGGGTGCTGCTTTGTCTGGGAGCCCAGCCAAGTATGGGAGGAAAGCAGGGGATGTCCTGCCCACAGGCCAACCTGGCAGGGCTATTCAGCTTTGCTCTCTCTTTAAGGATGTGCAGAAGGGCAATTGGATCTACACATTGGAGACCCAGCTCTATGCTGTGAAGAGCTAAGCATCCCCACCCTGGCCAGACATGGAGGTCCGGTGGGGGCAGGTGACCTCTGTGTCCTGTCCATATCCCCATCCTGGGGGTCAGCACAGGGTCAGGAGGTCAAGGGTGAGGAAGGCAGCTCTGGGGGCAGACAGTGTACAGCCTCTATTTCCTTGGTTGACTTTGCCTGTCCCAGGGAACCCCACTGTAGACCAATTAAATTAATGATAAGAATCACCCCTGTAAGATGCCAACATATAATATCACTTTCTCTGAAAGAGGATTTTGCTTGCTAAGAAAGGAAAAAGTTGTTTGAGTACTTAGACCAGTAAGAGCTTTGAGAAGAAAAGTGGGTAGCAAGCTGGTTTTCCTGGAAGTGTAGGAATAGGGAAGTTTGATCTAGCCCCTGGCACCCTGGGCAGGATGCGGACAAGCAGACAGTCTCCTGCTACCTCTGAGGGGTCAGGAGCTGAGTCCCAGTGTGTTCCAGGCTCTCCTCTCCAGGGATCACACTTGGGAAGTGTTTGGATCTGGTCCGCATCAAGCTCAGGATGCCAGGTCTAGTTGCTGAGTCTAGAAACCTTGTCTAAGGCACTGTTTATGTTTTTTAAGGAAAGAAAGGTTCAGGAATTATTATTTTCTTTACTTTGACTTGAGGCAATTAAAAGAAACATATAGACAATATTGGAATTAAGACAAAAGTGGAAGAAATCCAGCTGAAGATAAAATAAAAATGAAAACAGTGGCAGGGTCACAGGGCACATAAAATGCATAGTGTAGAGTCACGTCCATTTCTAGAAGTCAGCTTTGAGACTGTTTCAAAATTTTCAGTATCCCACATCAGAGGAAAAGCATGGACAGGAGTCCTGTAGCTACATGAGCAAATAACTAGTTTCATAGAAACACTGCTTTCGAGAATTGGAGACGTGAGGATTTTATTCCGTGTGTCCTCACAAAGAGGATATGGAGTGAGTTATGTAGATATGGCTTGTTTTCTGTTCTCTAAATATTAAATAAAAAGCTGTTTTCAAGTGAATTGCTGTCACAGTGCATAAAAATGTTGTCATTTAGCTGCATGCTTTATCATGCCAGGCATTCCTTTAAATGCAGTCACTGTTCGCCATTCATTATGTCAAACTAAGAATGTAGTGCAAGATTATTTTCTTATTTAAGTGCATTAAAATGCATACATAGTGTTTAGGAATGCAAATCCTTTAGACAGACTCTTTGATTAACTCTGGCTTTATTCCAAATGTTTATAATAGAGTCCCTTTCACAGAAATAAAATATTATGATTCCAAGACAAAGATCTTAAAACATTCCCATGGGATCCACCACGTGGAGGTGGTGAAACAGAAATGGGGGCTCTATCGAAAGAGAATTTACAAAGCAGTGGCACCGAGGGCTTTTTCTCCAGCTGCTGCCTTGGCCTGCGAAGGAATGCGTGGGTACCTTCTCCGCTTGTTCTAATACTCAGGGTGGTTTCATTTTTCTAGGGCATATGGGTGGGAAGTGAAGACAAGTCATCACTTTGATTTACAGTTATCGTGGTCCATTTTTTTCATTGCTGCTTTTCTAACACTTCTCAAAGGATTTTTGTACAATCTCTGCCCATGTGCTCTTTTTAACAAAGTAGGTATGGAAGACAACATAAATGTATTCTTAACTAGCTAAATCTTCAAAAATATAAAATAAACTGTAAGTGTGTGTATAAATAACTAGAATCGGCTATCTATCACCAGAAAGTGTCACATTGCTCAGGCTATAATCTTGGCGATACCTCTTCTGTATTCATTAAAAAAAATAATTTGCAAAAAAAAAAAAAATAAAATGTGCCATAGCTCCTCTCTTTTCAGATTTCTTTTCAAGCCATATTGAAACATAATCATTTTACATAAGAGTAGTTTTCAATTATTTGATTTGTTTGGTTTGTTGCATCACACTCTATAAATACGTTCTCATGTGTCCTTCTTAAAGTTATTTGAATAGTTCAACACATTTTAATTTGTTTACGCGTGTTAGGATTGTCTCCCCTTTTCATTTCGATGCTGAACATAAAGCTGTGGGCAGCTGCTGCACTGCTCACATCAATTTCTGCTCTGGGATCCTCCCTGAGCATATGCAGCTCTGACCTGAGACCTTGCTTGTCTCAGAAAAGAGGAGATAAAAGATGTGGCTGGACCGTTCAATGTCTCTCAGAGGCTCCGCTCCCAGGGGCTCAGGTAACTAACTACCTGTGCTCTCAGTGTGCCGAGCAATGAAGGTGGCCAAGCCTACAGTCACTAAGCCAGCCAAGAAAATCCATCCCACGGAGAAGCCACAAGCTGTTTGAACAATAGCAGAGTCTGGTGCAACCATTATGCTCTACTGCTGCTCTGAGACACAACCTACTGCATTTTAATGTAGCAGTCAATGTTCTATGACATTTTGTCGTCTAACATTTATAATCTGTTTTCTTTCCTTCCCTACTCCTCAGCACCCTTAGCTACAAATTTGGAAATTTGGAAAAACGATGTCATCATTTAATCTTTAATATTAAAAGTTTCTAGTGAGTCGTGTCAGACTTGCATGTTAACAGCATGCAAACTGCCCTAGCAGTAGACACAACTCAGAAAACAATTGTTGTTTTGAGGACTGTATTAGAGATTTATTAACTTTACAGCTAAAGATATTTACAGACACAAGTCAAACCATTTCCAAAACATGGAGGAGTCAGGGTATAAGTAGGATCCAAAAACTAGAATTTCTGTGGGTCTTTTATGTGTTTATGCCACATGTCCTTTTAATATTCAGCCCTTGCTTTCCCACTCACCAGCAAAACGCAGAGCTTATTATTTGATGACTTAACTCTTTTGTTCAGCAAACCTTAAAAAAAATATCATTTGAAAATTCATCTTTAGACACTGGAACAAATGATGCACAAGAAATTGCATAAAATTGATAGTGAACTAATATTCTCAGGGCTGCATTGGCACTTTTCAAAATTTTATATATTTGATGAAGAGTCAGGGCTAAATTTTCAGTAGCTATGTGTGCTAAAAGCCACCATTCATTTCCTAACCCTTACAAAACATTTCCTTTCCTCTTTCTGAAACGGAGCAGGACCCTATGGTCCCTGTACACCATGTCCTCCGGCTGCCTTTTGTCTGGGGAAAAACTTCAGCCAAAGAATAAGTTTAATTAGGGAAGTGAGAAAATGCAGAAACCAAGGAAAACCGTCCATCAAGACTAAACAATAATAGTTCAGTCATTAGGCAAAGTTAAGGACCTTTAGTTCCTCCTTACAGGTTACAGATAATATTCTGAGCCACGTCCTGTGAGCAGTCTTGTAGATACTGAAACCCCCAGCAGATGGAAGAAGTGAACTACATGATGACCGGGCTGTAGCCATGACATAAGCCTCCACAATACCGAGAACTGGCCTCAAAGAAATGGGAACAAACCAACCCTGGAACTGAAGACTAACTGTACTTAAAACAATCAAGATGATGCTGGTCAGATCACCGATGACCAATTTCAAGGTGACTGTCAGAGCTGACTGTGCCGTTTCTGCACGTAGCCCCCTCCCTCTGTCTATAAAAACTCTTGCTCACGGGTTGTCACTGGGGGGAGTCAGCCTTTGGACAGGAGCCTGCCCTCCCCCTGGATGCCGGCCTCCGAAATAAAGCAAACCTTCCTTTCCACCAGCCTTGCCTCTTTATTGGCTTTTGAGTGGCGAGTAGCCAGACCCCCACTTCTGGTATCATTCCCAACAAACAGAATTCTTATCTTTGGTGATGATTTTCTATAATATTGAGGCTAACAATGCTTTTCACTATCTTTTAAATTCAAATTGTATGCTCATTAAAATTAGCATTTGTAAAGTCACTTGAGGAAAATAAAGCTTTAAAATTATAATGAAATTTTAAAATATTTTATTTACTACATCAGTATTAAAAAATTTATAATTTTAGCTCTTAAGAAAAAAAATCACTCATAATCTTCTTATCTCTGTTTTTGTTTTCACATTCCCATCTCTCTCTTTTTCTATACTCATATGTTTTACATATTTATAACCATAGCAAAGTTACCATTTTGTATTCTCATTTAGTTACTTTATACTAGTATAATTATTTTCACATGTTAATACATAGTGTTTAAAATCATTAACAGCTGCATCATATTTATTAGGCCAATAAACACAGTAAACTTTGTATAATTAAATAATATCTTATTTTTGGAGATTTGATTTATTTCCCATTTTTATTAACACACAATACTAAATGAAATAATTATTTTTAGTCTTATACTTTTTTTTTTCAAAATACTCTTATCACAGATTCCCAGGAGTGATATTACTGGGTTTGACACGTTTTCAGCTCTTGAAATCTGTGCCAAATTGCTTTTCTGAGAGATATTTCAATTTACAGATCTGAACGATGTATTAGAATGTGTTATTAAGCCATTGTCAATTGTAATTATGAAAAATTTTGCTGCATAAAATTTGAAGGCTTTTAGGTTTAAACGTTTTTTCTATTCTTTAAGATATATTTAATTATTGTTATTATTATTAGTAGTAAGAGTAGTCTAAAATATATAGGTAACATGTATCTTTATGAGCTTTGTTTCTTGGGGTCTTGACATTGTTACATAGAAGCTACTCCAGCCATCTTTTATCTCTGTTACAGATATTCTTCTTTTAATCATATGGATGTTTAATCATATAGACATTTAATCAAATATGTTTATTAATTTATTGATCTGTCAGTCAAAAGACAAAAACCCTTCCAACTATTTGGACAGAAGTTAATACTACACATTGTTAGCTAGTTATATAAATGTTAACTGCTGGACCCATAGAGTGTGAACTCTAAATGATCAGGGAGGAGGCATCTACAGGAAGGTGTGGTGAGTGGCAAGGAGTGGCTGAAACTCAGTCCTCTGAGGCTGGTCATCATGTGCTTCTGCTCTGAACCCAGAGGAGGTGGCCGTGAGCCTGCAGCCCTGACCTCCCAAAGGAGTGCAGCTGCTGGAGAGACGAGGCATCGTTGCTGTGGGCTGCACCAGGGACTCCAGGGGACAAACAGGAAGGAGCCCCCCCACTTCTCCTCTAGCCCTTGGTCCCTTCACGTGCTGGAAGCACCCCAGCCCCAAACTCACCGAGCAGGGGACAGAAGGGTGGGCTTGGATCTGAGGGGGGCAATAGAGTTTCTGCAAGAAGAAGTATTGGAAGAGGTTGGACTCCTAAAAACTACATCCCACCTGTACTCCTTCATTCTGCCAGAGAGAGAGGTGGGTGTGAAGTGTGTCTATTTATACTTTTATACCTTGCTTTGTACCACAAAGGATTTGTTACTTACCAATATTACTGGAAAATCACTGTGTATCTTGGTCTGTTTGAGATTTTGGACTTTATCTTAACTTGGATCAATTCTATACCCTCCATTGAATCTCAGAAGAGATATTCACCTGGGCACATACTAAATGAACACATTTTTGTTTCCTACCAGGAACTCTGTCTGTTGTGCCAGCTTTGGCCTTTCTTTATGAAGCTGAGGACTGAGCTGAGGACTTCAGACATGACAGTGATAACACATTGAACTGAGTCATAGACACTGGGGTAATTATATTATTTATTGCCATTGCATTTTCTGGGGTTTCAGGAGAATATTTAGACCTCTAAGACACCATGAGTCACGGCTAATATCATCAAAATTTGAGAATTCTTGAAATTAGTAAATTTTCTTCTTTTGGCCCCCAAACATAAATAATGGTTGAATGAATGAATGGCTAAATAAGACCCCTTGTGGACTTCCAGGGAAGATGGCAGAAGAGTAAGACATGGAGATCACCTTCCTCCCCACAGATACACCAGAAATACAGCTACACGTGGAACAACTCCTACAGAACACCTACTGTACGCTGGCAGAAGACCTCAGACCTCCCAAAAGGCAAGAAACTCCCCACGTACCTGGGTAGGGCAAAGCGGAGACATTCCCACACAGATGATCGGTGCCAACCGGCACTCACCAGCCCGAGAGGCTTGTCTGCTCACCCGCCGGGGCGGGCGGCGCTGGGAGCTGAGGCTCGGGCTTCAGTCGGAGCGCAGGGAGAGGACTGGGGTTGGCGGCGTGAACAGAGCCTGAAGGGGCTAATGTGCCACAGCTAGTCGGGAGGGAGTCTGGGAAAAAGTTTGGACCTGCCGAAGAGGCAAGAGACTTTTTCTTCCCTCTTTGTTTCCTGGTGCGTGAGGAGAGGGGATTAAGAGCGCTGTTTGGAGCAGCTCCAGAGATGGGCGCGAGCTGCGGCTGAAAGCACGGACACCCGAGACAGGCGTGGGACGCTGGGGCTGTTGCCGTCACCGCGAGGCCTGTGTGCGAGCGCAGGTCACTGTCCACACCCCCCTTCCGGGGAGCCTGTGCAGCCCGTCACTGCCGGGGTCCCGGGATCCAGGGACGGCTTCCCTGGGAGAACGCACGGCGTGCCTCGCACTGGTGCAACGTCACGCCAGCCTCTGCCGCTGCAGGCTCCACCGCACTCCGTGACCCTCCCTGCCTCCCGGCCTGAGTGAGCCAGAGTCCCCGAAGCGGCTGCTCCTTTAACCCTGTCCTGTCTGAGCAAAGAACAGACACCCTCCGGCAACCTACATGGAGAGGTGGGGCCAAATCCAAAGCTGAGACCCGGGAGCTGTGAGAACAAAGAAGAGAAAGGGAAATCTCTACTAGCAGCCTCAGAAACAGCGGATTAAACCTCCACAATCAACTTGACTTACCCTGCATCTGTGGAATACATGAATAAACAACAAATCATCCCAAATTGAGGAGCCAGGAGTCAGTGCTGTACCTCTGAGGTGGGAGAGCCAACTTCAGGACACGGGTCCACAAGAGACCTCCCAGCTCCACATAATATCAAACGGCAAAAATCTTCCAGAGATCTCCATCTCAACACCAGCACCCACCTTCAGTCAACGACCAGCAAGCTACAGTGCTGGACACCCTATGCCAAACAACTAGCAAGACAGGAACACAACACCACCCATTAGCAGGGAGGCTGCCTAAAATCATAAAAAGTCCACAGACACCCCAAAATACACCAACAGACATGGGCCTGTCCACCAGAAATACAAGATCCAGCCTCATCCACCAGAACACAGGCACTACTCCCCTCCAACAGGAAGCCTACACAGTCCACTGAAACAACCTTAGCCACTGCGGACAGACACCAAAAACAATGGGAACTACGAAACTGCAGCCTGCAAAAAGGAGACCCCAAACACAGTAACATAAGCAAAATGAGAAGACAGAAAAACACACAGCAGGAGAAGGAGCAAGATAAAAACTTACCAGACCTAACAAATGGAGAGGAAATAGGCAGTCTACCTGAAAAAGAATTCAGAATAATGATAGTAAAGATGATCCAAGATTCTAATTCCAAGATCCATAATCTTGGAAATAGAATAGACAAAATGCAAGAAACAGTTAACAAGGATCTAGAAGAACTAAAGATGAATCAAGCATCGATTAAAAACACAATAAATGAAATGAAAAATACTCTAGATGGGATCAAGAGCAGAATAACTGAGGCAGAAGAACGGATAAGTGAGGTGGAAGATAAAATAGTGGAAATAACTGCTGCACAGCAAAATAAAGAAAAAAGAATGAAAAGAACAGAGGACAGTCTCAGAGACCTCTGGGACAACATTAAACACACCAACATTCGAATTATAGGGGCTCCAGAAGAAGAAGAGAAAAAGAAAGGGACTGAGAAAATATTTGAAGAGATTATAGTTGAAAACTTCCCTAATATAGGAAAGGAAATAGTTAATCAAGTCCAGGAGGCACAGAGAGTCCCATACAGAATAAATCCAAGGAGAAATATGCCAAGACACATATTAATCAAACTGTCAAAAATTAAACACAAAGAAATCATATTAAAAGCAGCAAGGCAAAAACAACAAAGAAGACACAAGGGAATCCCCATCAGGTTAACAGCTGATCTCTCAGCAGAAACTCTACAAGCCAGAAGGGAGTGGCAGGACATATACAAAGTGATGAAGTAGAAAAACCTGCAACCAAGACTACTCTACCCAGCAAGGATCTCATTCAGATTTGATGGAGAAATTAAAACCTTTACAGACAAGCAAAAGCTGAGAGAGTTCAGCACCACCAAACCAGCTTTACAACAAATGCTAAAGGAACTTCTCTAGGCAAGAAACACAACAGAAGTAAAATACCTACAATAATGAACCCAAAACAATTAAGGAAATGGGAATAGGAACATACATATCAATAATTACCTTAAATGTAAATGGACTAAATGTTCCCACCAAAAGACACAGATTGGCTGAATGGATACAAAAACAAGACCCATATATATGCTGTCTACAAGAGACCCACTTCAGACCTAGAGACACATACAGATTGAAAGTAAGGGGATGGAAAAAGATATTCCATGCAAATGGAAATCAAAAGAAAGCTGGAGGGGCCTCCCTGGTGGCGCAAGTGGTTGAGAGTCCGCCTGCCGATACAGGGGATACGGGTTCGTGCCCCGGTCTGGGAGGATCCCATATGCCGCGGAGCGGCTGGGCCCCTGAGCCATGGCCGCTGAGCCTGCGCGTCCGGAGCCTGCGCGTCCGGAGCCTGTGCTCCGCAACGGGGGAGGCCACAACAGTGAGAGGCCCGCATACCGCAAAAAAAAAAAAAAAAAAAAAAAAAAAAAAGAAAGCTGGAGTAGCAATTCTTATATCAGACAAAATAGACTTTAAAATAAAGACTATTAGAAGAGACAAAGAAGGACACTACATAATGATAAAGGGATCGATCCAAGAAGAAGATATAACAATTTTAAATATTTATGCACCCAACATAGGAGCACCTCAATACATAAGGCAAATACTAACAGCCATAAAAGGGGAAATCGACAGTAACACACTCATAGTAGGGGACTTTAACACCCCACTTTCACCAATGGACAGATCATCCAAAATGAAAATAAATAAGGAAACACAAGCTTTAAATGATACATTAAACAAGATGGACTTAATTGATATTTATAGGACATTCCATCCAAAAACAACAGAATACATATTTTTCTCAAGTGCTCATGGAACATTCTCCAGGATAGATCATATCTTGGGTCACAAATCAATCCTTGGTAAATTTAAGAAAATTGAAATTGTATCAAGCATCTTTTCCAACCATAATGCTATGAGACTAGACATCAATTACAGGAAAAGATCTGTAAAAAATACAAACACATGGAGGCTAAACAATACACTACTCAGTAACGAAGTGATCACTGAAGAAATCAAAGAGGAAGTAAAAAAATACCTAGAAACAAATGACAATGGAGACACGATGACCCAAAACCTATGGGACGCAGCAAAAGCAGTTCTAAGAGGGAAGTTTATAGCAATACAATCCCACCTTAAGAAACAGGAAACATCTAGAGTAAACAACCTGACCCTGCACCTAAAGCAATTAGAGAAAGAAGAACAAAAAACCCCCAAAGTTAGCAGAAGGAAAGAAATCATAAAGATCAGATTGGAAATAAATGAAAAAGAAATGAAGGAAACGATAGCAAAGATCAATAAAACTAAAAGCTGGTTCTTTGAGAAGATAAACAAAATTGACAAACCATTAGCCAGACTCATCAAGAAAAGAAGGGAGAAGACTCAAATCAATAGAATTAGAAATGAAAAAGGAGAAGTAACAACTGACACTGCAGAAATACAAAAGATCATGAGAGATTACTACAAGCAACTCTATGCCAAAAAAATGGACAACCTGGAAGAAATGGACAAATTCTTAGAAATGCACAACCTGCCAAGAATGAATCAGGGAGAATAGAAAATATGAACAGACCAATCGCAAGCACTGAAATTGAAACTGTGATAAAAAATCTTCCATCAAACAAAAGCCCAGGACCAGATGGCTTCACAGGCGAATTCTATCACACATTTAGAGAAGAGCTAACACCCATCCTTCTCAAACTCTTCCAAACAATTTCAGAGGAAGGAACACTCCCAAACTCATTCTATGAGGCCACCATCACCTTGATACCAATACCAGGCAAGGATGTCACAAAGAAAGAAAACTACAGGCTAATATCACTGATGAATATAGATGCAAAAATCCTCAACAAAATACTAGCAAACAGAATCCAACAGCACATTAAAAGGATCATACACCATGATCAAGTGGGGTTTATTCCAGGACTTCAAGGATTCTTCAATATACACAAATCAATCAATGTGACACACCATATTAATAAACTGAAGAAGAAAAACCATATGATCATCTCAATAGATGCAGAGAAAGCTTTCGACAAAATTCAACACCCATTTATGATAAAATCCCTGCAGAAAGTAGGCATAGAGGGAACTTTCCTCAACATAATAAAGGCCATATATGACAAACTGACAGCCAACATCGTCCTCAATGGTGAAAAACTGAAACCATTTCCACTAAGATCAGGAACAAGACAAGGCTGCCCACTCTCACCACTCTTATTCAACTTAGTTTTGGAAGTTTTAGCCACAGCAATCAGAGAAGAAAAGGAAATAAAAGGAATCCAAATTGGAAAAGAAGAAGTAAAGCTGTCACTCTTTGCAGATGACATGATACTATACACAGAGAATCCTAAAGATGCTACCAGAAAACTACTAGAGCTAATCAATGAATTTGGTAAAGTAGCAGGATACAAAATTAATGCACAGAAATCTCTGGCATTCCTGTACACTAATGATGAAAAATCTGAAAGTGAAATCAAGAAAACACTCCCATTTACCATTGCAACAAAAAGAATAAAATATCTAGGAATAAACCTACCTATGGAGACAAAAGACCTGTATGCAGAAAATTATAAGACACTGATGAAAGAAATTAAAGAGGATACAAATAGATGGAGAGATATACCATGCTCCTGGATTGGAAGAATCAATATTGTGAAAATGACTCTACTACTCAAAGCAATCTACAGATTCAATGCAATCCCTGTCAAACTACCAGTGACATTTTTCACAGAACTAGAACAAAAAATTTCAGAATTTGTTTGGAAAAACAAAAGCCCCTGAATAGCCAAAGCAATCTTGAGAACGAAAAATGGAGCTGGAGGAATCAGGCTCCCTGACTTCAGACTATACTACAAAGCTACAGTAATCAAGACAGTGTTGTACTGGCACAAAAACAGAAAGATAGATCAGTGGAACAGGATAGAAAGCCGAGAGATAAACCCACGCACATATGGTCAACTTATCTTTGATAAAGGAGGCAGGAATGTACAGTGGAGAAAGGACAGCTTCTTCAATAAGTGGTGCTGTTAAAACTGGACATGTAAGAGTATGAGATTAGATCATTCCCTAACACCATACACAAAAATAAGCTCAAAATGGATTAAAGACCTAAATGTAAGGCCAGAAACTATCAAACTCTTAGAGGAAAACATAGGCAGAAGACTCTATGACATAAATCACAGCAAGATCCTTTTTGATCCACCTCTTAGAGAAATGGAAATAAAACCAAAGATAAACAAATGGGAACTAATGTAACTTCAAAGCTTTTGCACAGCAAAGGAAACCATAAACAAGACCAAAAGACAACCCTCAGAATGGGAGAAAATATTTGCAAATGAAGCAAATGACAAAGGATTTATCTCTAAAATTTATAAGCGGCTCATGCAGCTCAATAGCAAAAAAACAAACAACCCAATCCACAAATGGACAGAAGACTTAAATAGGCATTTCTCCAAAGAAGATATACAGACTGCCAACAAACACATGAAAGAATGCTCAACATCATTAATCATTAGAGAAATGCAAATCAAAACTACAATGAGATATCATCTCACACCAGTCAGAATGGCCATCATCAAGAAATCTAGAAACAATAAATGCTGGAGAGGGTGTGGAGAAAAGGGAACAGTCTTGCACTGCTGGTGGGAATGTGAATTGGTACAGCCACTATGGAGAACAGTATGGAGGTTCCTTAAAAAACTAAAAATAGAACTACCATATGACCCAGCAATCCCACTACTAGGCATATACCCTGAGAAAACCATAATTCAAAAAGAGACATGTACCAAGATGTTCATTGCAGCTCTATTCACAATAGCCCGGAGATGGAAACAACCTAAGTGTCCATCATCGGATGAATGGATAAAGAAGAAGTGGCACATACATACAATGGAATATTACTCAGCCATAAAAAGAAACAAAACTGAGCTATTTGTAATGAGGTGGATAGACCTAGAGTCTGTCATACAGAGTGAAGTAAGTCAGAAAGAGAAAGACAAATACCGTATGCTAACACATATATATGGAATTTAAGAAAAAAAATTGTCATGAAGAACCTAGGGTTAAAACAGGAATAAAGACACAGACTTACTTGAGAATGGACTTGAGGATATGGGGAGGGGGAAGGGTAAGCTGTGACAAAGCCAAAGAGAGGCATGGACATATATACAGTACTAAACGTAAGGTAGATAGATAGTGGGAAGCAGCCGCATAGCACATGGAGATCAGCTCCGTGCTTTGTGACCGCCTGGAGGGGTGGGATAGGCAGGGTGGGAGGGAGGGAGATGCAAGAGGGAAGGGATGGGGGAACAGATAAAGAAATAAAAAAATTAAAATAAAAAATAAAGGCACAATCATAAGACTGCAAAAAAAAAGAAAGACACATGCACCCCAATGTTCACTGCAGCACTATTTAGAATCGCCAGGTCATGGAAGCAACCTAAATACCGACTGACAGATGAATGGATAAAGACGTTGTGGTACATATATACAATGGATATTACTCAGGCATAAAAAAGGAATGAAATTGGGTCATTTGTTGATATGTGGATGAATCTAGGGACTGTCATACAGAGTGAAGTAAGTCAGAAAGAGAAAAACAAATATCGTATATTAATGTATGTATGTGGAACCTAGAAAAATGGTATGGATGAACCAGTTTGCAGGGCAGAAACTGAGACATAGATGTAGAGAACAAACGTATGGACACCAAGGGGGAAAGCGGCGGGGGTGGTGGTGGTGGTGGTGGTGTGATGAATTGGGTGATTGGGATTGACATGTATACACTGATATGTATAAAATTGATGACTAAAAAGAACCTGCTGTATAAAAAAATAAAAATTAAAATTAAAAAAAAATAAGACCCCTTGTAAAATTATCAGTCCATCAACTACCAGTTTTCTGTTTCACCCCTGATTCCTTTGCTTGTATACATCCATATTCTGGGGTCATGTGATACGTGATATTTAACCATATGCTGTAGACATATTACCATGATACCATTCCAGGGATTTCTGTTTTGGACATTAGTACTATTTTTAACTTTTGCTACTGAACTATGACTGCAGAAACTTCCAGTTTCACTTTCCACAAGTCAAGAGCTCACACGTTGTCATTCTCTTCTTACAATAAGAAAAAAATGAACAAACTAAAAATCAACAACTATTCTAGGACCCTTTCGAACTCGACAATAAGGAAAAAAAATCCAAAAAATTAATGGGCAAAAACCAGGTACCTCACCAAAGCAGAGATACATTTGGCAAATTAACATATGTAAATATGCTTACCATTATTTGTTGTCAAGGAATTCTAAATGAGATACCGCTATATAGCTATCAGAATGACTGAAATCCAAAACACTGACAGCACCAAATGCTGGTGAGAATGGGGAGCAACAGGAACTCTCATCCATTTCTGGTGGGGATGCAAAGTTGTGCAGCCACTTTGGAAGACAGTTTGGTAGTCTCATACAAAGCTATGCATGGTCTCACTATATGATCTAGCAATTGGCTTATCAACCTTAACAAATTGATTGAAAATTTATGTTCACACAAAAACCTGTACAAAAATTTATAACAGCTTTAGCCATAATCACCAAACCAGAAGCAGACAAGATGGCCTCCTGTAGGTGAATGATAAACAAATTCTGGTCCAATTATACAATGGAATGTTATTGAACTATAAAAAGAAATGAGCAATCAAACCACAAAAAAGACATAGGGGAAAGATAATACATATTGTTAAGTGAAAAATGCCCGTGTAAGAAGGCATATACATTGTATGATTACAATTACATGATATTCCGGAAGAGGCAAAACTATAGATGCAGTAAAATGATCAGAGATTGCCAAGAGTTCAGCGAAGGGGGAAGAAATGAATAGGGGGATCACCAGGGAATTTTAGGGAAGCAAAATCACTTCGTATGAAGCTATAAAGGTGGATGTAAGACCTTTTACATTTGACAAAAGCCATAGAATTTTATGACATGAAAACTGAAACAATGTATTAAAATAAAAAAAAACATCATTTAGGAGTTTGGGGACCCAGGAAGGAATGCAGACTGTGAGAAATGAATCTAATTGTATTACAAACGTATGAAAGAGTCTCAGTGAAGGGAAGGGGTGGGGAAGGTGTGGGTGTAAGTAACTTTGGAAATGAATTTAGTCTGTGAAACTAAAGGCAAAGGGAGCTGCGTATAAGCACATTATGCCAGTTGATAGCGTTACTTCTCACGGGAGTATATTAAGTAAATGGATGGCAGAGGGTGGGGTCAGGTTTCTCACTGTGGGAGTGGCATTTACAGAAAAACAAGAGACGGAGGCCCGAGTGATCCTTGTGTTAGAGATGTCAATGTGAACCATGGTTACTTAATACAGTTAGAGGTGGTTACCTGTACAAGTGTTTACAGATGTGTGTGCACAGGAGCTAGTAGAAGCACATCTCTTCTTTGCTCTGTCAGTTGAGAGGGTGAAACAAAAATCCCAGTAACAATAGAAACATCCAGTAACCAGATTTTGGTTTCTAGTAATATTCTCCCATAAAAGAAACCAGGCCTCCTTGGTAATTTGTGAAAAAAAGAAAAAATATATATATGAGATGAACTTGGAGCATTCTCTAGTGCTAGAAAGTAAGGAAACACTCAAATACACACACAGAGGTGCACACACAAATGTGTGCCCACATGTGCATACACACATGCACTCACACATACACACACTCACATGCACATGCAAACAGGTTGTTGAGGGTATTTCAAAGGAACACAGAAGCCGACTGACAATGCTCCCCATATTTAAAACTGGATCAATTTTAGCATCAAAATATATATAGTAGTTTTGAATTGTAACTAAAAGGGTGAAATAAACATCCATGAGTCCATACTGATATAAATAAGTGACTGAGTAAATTAATAAATAAAGGCGTAAAGACACACCTTTCATGCAGAAAAGTTATGAGTTATTTGTGTAGGACCTCCAGCCTCGAGGAAGGGAGTATCACTATTTTTCCTGAGGTGTGAACCTCACAGATGCATTTACTTCCAGTGTTTATGGAGGGGAAGGGAAGGGGGAGGGTCCCTTTATGGTGGAGAACCCCGACAAGCAGAACCCCTACCACGTGGGCAAGGTCAACATCAACAGTCATAAATCACGACATGATGACATGATATGATATGGTGAAAATGGCACTGCACCTTGTGTTCTTCTTCCCAATAACCCATAACTCCAGTCTTTCTTTTTTTCTAATTTAATTTACTTATTTTTGGCTGTGTTGGGTCTTCGTTGCTGCATGCGGGTTTTCTCCAGTTGCGGCGAGCAGGGGCTACTCTTTGCTGCATTCCACGGGTTTCTCATTGCAGTGGCTTCTCTTGTTGTGGAGCATGGGCTCTAGGCGTGAAGCCTTCAGTAGATGTGGCACGTGGGCTCACTAGTTGTGGCACACGGGCTTAGTTGCTCCACGGCATGTGGGATCTTCCCGGACGAGGGCTCGAACCCATGTCCCTTGCACTGGCAGCAGGATTCTTAACTACTGCACCACCAGGGAAGTCCTCCAGTCTTATCATGAGAAAATTATGAAACTAATTTTATTCCTCAAAATTGGTTAAGGTCATTAAAAGAAGGAATAAAGCACAAAAACAAGGAAAGTCTGAGAAACTGCCACAAGCAAGAGGAGCTTAAAGTGACATCACAGCTCAATGGAATCTGGTGCCTGGGCCGGGGTCCAGGAACAGAAAATGGACCGTAGGTAAAAACTATGAAAATTTAAATAAACAATGGGCTTTCTCTAATAATATATTAACATCAGTTCATAATTGTAAAATTGTATAATGCTAATTTAAGATGGGAATAATAACAGAGGAAACAGTGTGGAGTATTTGGGAATTCTCTGTACTATCTTCTCCATTTTTCTATAAATCTAACACTTTAAAAATTAGTTATTAAAAATAGCTACAGTGAATGTCTTTATGTACATATCTCTGCAAGTTCTGTTTATTTCTTTGACATATGTTCCTGGAAGTGATATTTCTTTGTGCAAAGACTTGCTTCTTATTTGTTTGGATATATTTGAAAATATGGCTTGATTGCTTCCAGAGAAATTTTATCAATTTAAACTCACAGCGAGAGTGACTTAGATCACTGGATTCTCATACTATTGCAAATACTGGCTATCTATCAATTAAAAATATTTTCCAAATAAAAATATCTCACTAAAATATTATTAATGTGGTTGAACATCTTTGTATGTTTTTATTTGACATTCTCTCTGAAAATGTAAGTGCTGATATACTAAGTTCTGCATCCAATCCCCTAAACCTCCAAAATTCACAAATTTATTCTTTTCATCCCTTCAGTGGTCCTTGCACATTTCTATCAGCACTTCTCACATAGCTTTGCCCACCAATCTACCCAGAGCAGACCCCCTGGTGGGCACACCCCGAGCTTCCCCACCAGGTTCAAGGCCACCTCTGATCCACCCCAGCCTCCTGCCTTCTGCCTCAGCTGAAGACTCTGGTTCCTTCATGAGGAAACTAAAGCTTCTAATATGATCTCGCTCAATTTTAGCTTATATCAGCTTGGTAAACTTATCAAAACTAAGAAAAGAACATCAGTACAATACTCTTTTTTTCTTTTAACTTTAATTTTATTGGAGTATAGTTGATTTACAGTGTTGTGTTAGTTTCATGTGTACAACAAAGTGATTCAGTTATACACATGCATATATCTATTCTTTTTCAAGTCCTTTTCCCATTTAGGTTATTACAGAGTATCGAGCAGAGTCCCCTGTGCTCTACAGTAGGTCCTTGTTAGTTATCTATTTTATATATGGTAGTGTGTATATATCAATCCCAAACTCTCAATCTATCCCTCCTTTGCACATTTTCCCCCTGGTAACCATAATTTCATTCTCTAAGTCTGTAAGTCTGTTTCTCTTTTGTAAATAAGTTCATTTGTATCTTTTTTTTTTAGATTCCGTATATAAGCAATATCATATGATATTTGTCTTTCTCTCTCTGACCTATTTCATTCAGCATGATGATCTCTAGGTCCATCCATGTTGCTGCAAATGGAATTATTTCATTCTTTTTTATGGCTGAGTAATATTCCAGCGTATATATGTACCACACCTTCTCTATCCATTCATTTGTCGATGGACACTTAGGCTGTACAATACTCTTAATTAAAATAGAATTTCATAATTTACTTATTTGAATTTTACCAGGTTTCACACTAATGCCCAATCTAGGAAACCCTGTTGCATTTAATCATCTTGTTTCCTTAGTCTCCACCACTCTGTGACAACTTCTCAGTTTTTATTGCTTTTCTTACCTATGACACATTTGAAAAGCACTAGGTCAGAAATTTGTGAAATTTTCCTTGTTTGGGTTTGTCTGATGTTTTCACCTGATTAGACAGGGTTATGGGTTTTGGGGAAGACTATCACAGAGGGAAAGTGCTTTTCTCATTGCCTCCAATCAGAGGACACACAGTGTCAGTATGATTTACCACTGATGATATTAACTCAATCATTTGATGAAGTTCTATCCTAGTAAAAGTTGTTATTTTTCATTCTAATCTCCTTTTTGTTTGATGTGACTCATTAAATCCAGCCTCTACTGAAGGACAGGGTAATTCAGCTCCACCTTCCAGAAAGAAAAGTTTCATATAATTTGTGAACATAAGTTACAGTCACCATAGTAATTAACACATAATTACTATGGTGTAAGGAGATACTTTGTAAGGAGATACTTTGAGAGAATTTGAGCCCATACAAAAGTTTTTCTACTGAGTTTTCATTTATCAGCAGCTTGTTCCTGCAGCAACTATTACTCTGATGTTCTAACAGTGATTTTCTATTCCCCTCACTTCTTCCACATTTATTGTTTAAGGTTCTTCTCTAAGAAAAGTGTGCCCATATTTACCATTATTTACATACTCAATCATTTATCAACCAGTACAAAAGTCAGAAATATTTATTTCAGTCTTTGGATTACAATTTAATATTATTGTATCTATTTTGTTCCTCAGCATCTTCTTGCTTTCGCCCCTGTAAGCTGTCTTTCAGGTAGGCTCATGTGTCATTGTCACACTTTTTTTAAAGCTATTCTTTACTTTCTGGTACTAAAAGTTGCTCCAGGCTCATACTGTATTTGCCTGCCTCAGCCCTAGAATCAATCAATCACTTTTCCAAAGATTCTTGGTTCCTCTTATTAAAGAATGGGAAAATGAATCCAGCATTGTATAAAAAGAATTATGTAACATGACCAGCTGGAATTTATTCCAGGTAGGCAAAGCTGCTTCAGCATTCAAAAATCAACTAATATAATACATCACATCAACAGGCTAAAGAAAATAAAATCATATAATCACATCAATAGATGCAGAAGAAGTACTTGACAAAATCCAACACACATTCACAAATTCTCAGCAAATTAGGGGCAGAGGGGATTTTATACAAATTAATAAAGAACATCTACATAAAACCGACAGTTAATGTAATACTTGATAGTGAGAAACTTGACAGAATTGTCCATTTACAATCTTACTCTCTTGTTTAAAAATATTAACTAGTTTGTTTATTTATTTTTGGCGGCATTGGGTCTTCATTGCTGCGAGCGGGCTTTCTCCAGCTTTGGTGAGCGGGGGCTACTCTTTGCTATGGTTCACAGTCTTCTCATTTCAGTGTCTTCTCTTGTTGCAGAGCACGGGTTCTAGGTGCACAGGCTTCAGTAGTTGTGACTCGTGGGCTGTAGAGTGCAGGCTCAGTAGTTGTGGCACACAGGCTTAGCTACTCTGCGACATGTGGGATCTTCCTGGACCAGGGCTTGAACCCGTGTCCCCTGCATTGGCAGGCAGATTCTTAACCACTGCACCACCAGGGAAGTCCCTAAAAATATTAACTAGTTTTAAAATTTTGTCTCACTGCTCTCTGAAATCTGTAGTGTTTTGCTGAATAAAAGTCGAGATACAGTGTTATCAGTGTCATTGTTTTGTATCTGATTTTGAGTATTTCTTTATTGATCATGATATTTTGTATCTGAAGGACGCCCTCTTCTTATTTATGTTGCAATAACAGTTTTATTTTAAAATGTAAACGTTTAGTCCCACATGGGCATCTGGATCCCTGGGTCTGAATTCCAGCTTTGACCACTTACTTCCTGTGAGACCATACGTAAGATATTTAAACAAACTGTGCCTCGGTTCCACTATCTATAAATGGTGATATTAACAGTACATACATTGTAGTATTGCTGTGAATATCAAGTGCAGAATATATGTTGTTAGAACAGTGCCTGGTATACAATGAGCTACATGAGTATAATTATTATATTGTTATTCTCCTTTAACACGTTGCTCTGCATAAGTAGATTTTCTAATATTGAGCTGACCTTCGGTTTATGGGAAAAAATGCTACTAGTCTTTCTTCCTCCAATTTGTTTGTTCTTTTATATTTAATTGTAGAAAATTGCAATGTATATGAGATCCAAGAGAGGGAAAAATTGAAAAAGAAAAGTAACACACAATAGCATTACCAAGAATTGTCATTGTTATCATTTGGACACTTTTTCCTGCCAATATGTTTTTTTGTGTGTAATTTTCTTAGAATTGGCATCATATATGCAGATAATTTTATAACCCATTTCTTCTTTCAAATAGCACCTGTCACATGTTTTCCTATGCTATTAAGTGATACTTTTAGGTACCATAAAAACCAATGTTAATTTATGTTGAATCCCTATGCAATCACATTCCAAAAGACTGCTCAGAATTTCTGGAAAAATAGATAAGAACTTTTTCCAATGGGCATAAACTGCTTACCCTGTCATACTGATCATTAAGTGATCAGTATGATCCCTAAGGATTCTTTGGGATTCTTACTGATCCCTAAGAATTCTTTGACAAATCCAACTGAAAAGGAAAATAAAATTATCTCAACCACTTGAAAAACATGTGATGACTCACTTCAATTTCCGGGCTGCAAGTTTCCCAGTGATAGTGAATTTCTAGTAACCTCTATCTTTTGATTAAAACACACACACACACACAAAATGTTGGAAACATTTCACTGTCTGCTACCTTTTGCTTCAATTTTCTAATTTCCTGGCTTCATGCCCAAAACCCTTCTTACAGTAAGTATATTCTTTCATAGATTTAAGTGAGATATGAAACTTTGACATATACCCAATGCAGTTAATTGAAAATTTTTTATTAATGGACTTATTTATTTTAAAAGACACAATATTTATTTTACATTGACAAGGAAATCACATAGAAATGAGGTTATAGTTATTCACAAAAGAGAAATTCCACTATAATGTTCATTTTCTATTGCTGCTCTAACAAATTCAGCAGTCTGTGATTAAAAAATACAAAGTTATTAGCTTAAAGTTCTGTAGTTCAGAAGTTTAAAATGAGTCTCCCTGGGCTAAGATCAAGGTGGGAGTCAGGCTGGTTTCCTTTCTGGAGGCTTTGGGGAAGGATTCAGTGTCTTGTGTTTCCTGTTTTCTGCAGGCTGCAGAAAGAAGATTCTTTGGCTCCTGGTTCCATCCGTCCACCTTCAAAGGCAGAAATGCTGCATCTCTGGTTATTCTCCTACAGCTGTATGTACAGTAACACATTTATGGACGTGGACATTTATTAGGGAGGGCATTCTTCCACCTCCTACATCCATATAGTTTTTTAAAATATACTTTTTTTTAGTAGGAACTACTAAATTAAACATCAGTGAAGTAGAAGGAATATTTTATAAGGCAAATGCATAAGAGAAATTCAGACAATAACAAGTTTACATCTTGATTGCTGTGCTTTTCTCTCTTCAACCAAAACTTTCAATATTTGAAATCTTGGAACTTTAGTCTTAAAATTGGACCTTAACACAGTTCAGAAAACAGCCTTGCTCTTCTAGAGCCTCTCATTCAGGTCTGCATTCCCTTATTTAAGTCTTGGGGTCCCTGTGTTTAGGACTCAGAATTTTAACATTAGTTTGTTGGAACTCAAAGCCTAAGAGTTTAAACCCAGGGTGACAGACTGGACCCTATGAATCAGTAAGTTGATATTTAATGTCAGATTTTAGATGGTAACATCAGTTTCTTCAGGTAAAAAATGATGTATTCAATTTAAATTTTTATTAGAATAAATGACCTTTAGCTTTTCCAGAGGAATCCTGCCCCTGTGGTGTATCCTTTGTACGTTTGGTGCACCTTCACTCTTTCTACAAGGCCAGCCATAAAAAACAGGTGACACTCCATCACCTCTCAGAAATGGCCCAGGACAGAGGATAGAAATCCCACCATCTAATTACTTACATCTTTCAACTCTCATTAAGTAACATTTTTAAGCTGACAGTTATTTCCATATGCCCATGACTGCCATATTGGGCGACTGGCTAACATTCTAACTGTGGCTGTCAGAAAAAATCACAGCCCCCTAGAGAAAAAGCCCAGAAGTCTTAGCTGGTTCTTTTAAAGCTTGTGCTTTGATTGGAATAAGTCCTCTTCCTTTGGGGGCTCAAACATTCAGTGGCTCTTTTTTTTTTTTTTTTTTCACTCTGGGATAATTATATAAACCTGTTTCCTTATTTAAACTAGAGATGGCAATACCTAACACTTAGGGTACAGTGACATTTAAAAGTATTTAGTGGGCTTCCCTGTTAGCACAGTGGTTAAGAATCCTCCTGCCAATGCAGCGGACATGGGTTTGAGCCCTGTTCTGGGAAGATCCCACATGCCGCGGAGCAACTAAGCCCGTGTGCCACAACTATTGAGCCTGCACTCTGGAGCCCTTGAGCCACAACTACTGAGCTCCCGTGCCACAACTACTGAAGCCTGCATGCCTAGAGCCCATGTTCCACAACAAGAGAAGCCACTGCAATGAGAAGCCTGCGCACCGCAACAAAGAGTAACCCCCACTCACCACAACTAGAGAAAGCCCATGTGAAGCAACGAAGACCCAATGCAGCCAAAAAAAAAAAAAAAAAAAGCATTTGGTTCACTAGGATTACAGCAGAGATTCCACAAGCCTCAGTTCTCTATTTCTGACTACCCTATAAAAAAAGGTCCTGCTTGCATTTATTTCATAACATTTATTAACAGATGAATTAATTACTGACTTATTCTCCTCTTTGTTTATTGGACTTTACATTTCAAGAGGACCAAATCCGTATTTTTCTCACGTAGCCCTGTGTGCCTGGTGTCTAGTCGAAGTTAGTATTTCTAGTATATGCTCAGTATTTCCTCTACTCCAAGCTTCCTTACATCTTAGTTCCACAAGTATGATTTTTTTTAAGTTGTATTGGATTATAATTGATTTACAATGTTGTGGTAGTTACTGCTATACAGCAAAGTGAATCAGTTATACTTATACATATATCCACTCTTTTTAAGATTCTTTTCCCATGTAGGTCATTATGGAGAGTTGAGTAGAGTTCCCTGTGCTCTACAGTAGGTCCTTATTAGTCATCTATTCTATATAGAGTAGAATATATATTTATCCCTTCCCCCACCTTAGCCCTGGTAACCATAAGCACAAGTATGATTCTTAAGCAGCTCGCCGTTAAAACTGTGAGCGGTGCCACAGCTTTAAACTGACTGCCTGAATGAGTGCCAGCACTTCCTGCTGGAATCACACAAGACCCATGTGTAGATAACCAGGAATCAGAGAAGGAAACACCCCTGACCGTGCATGAGACTGAAGGGTTTCTAGACCCCAGGAGAGAAGGTCTGCTGGGGTCAGGACCCTGCCTTGGTCAAGGCTGAGTGCCTGGTGTAGACACACGGAGAGGAAAGTGCTGGGATTCAAAGTTGGAATATTGTGGTCGTACCACTCTGAGCTGGTAAAACCTGCTTGATCATTTGACTGGAAATTGAAAAAACATTTTTTTTGAGAAGCTATACTGTGTAGTTGGATTTAGAGAATTAATCAGCGGGGCTTCCCTGGTGGCGCAGTGGTTGAGAGTCCGCCTGCCGATGCAGGGGAAACGGGAAAATCCCACATGCCGCGGAGCGGCTGGGTCCGTGAGCCATGGCCGCTGAGCCTGTGCGTCCAGAGCCTGTGCTCCACAATGGGAGAGTCCACAACAGTGAGAGGCCCGTGTACCACAAAAAAAAAAAAGAAAAAAGAAAAGAAAAAATTAATCAGCAAACATGTTTAACCCCAGTAGGATTTACTGTGAAGCTGATGAAGCTTGGGCTTCAACTGTGCAGGTCTTTTGAAGGCCTTGGAGTGGCTCTAGCAATCTGGTTACATGACGATGGAGCTGTATAAAATTGGCAATGCTGTGTTTCTAGTACTTCTCTCTCCTAACCCCCACCCCCAAAAGTTTATCTATATAGGTCCATCTTTCCTCACCTTTCATGTCCAAACTGCTTGATCATCCAGAGAAGTTCCGTTTGGAAGAGAGACCGGGTTGTGGCATTGTTATGATAAGGGGGCATCAGGTACCCTGGACAGTGGGGCTTCCCTGGAATCTGTATTTTCAGGGCAACAGTGACCACATCCTGAGGAGAAACACAGGGTCCTAGGGAGAGTTTTTGTTTGCCAACAGGGAGAATATTTGGAAAAACAGAAGATACCTGAATTTGGGGTGAGCTTTTGAGCACAGAGTGACACCCTGGAAGAACCTTTAATTTTGAGTGGGAGGAAAGAAAAATGAAAATAGTATTTTTGGTCACCTGAAGAATTTATGGGCTTCTAATTGTTCAATTTGTAAATATAAAGTCAGAGCTTTGGATCCCAATGATAACATGAAACCGAATGTTTTTAAAGCTCTTACTATGTGTGGGAAACAGTGATTTATTTAATCACTGTTAAATAAATAAATTAAATAAATCACTATTTATTTAATCCTGAGAAAAACCTAAACTAACTCAAAATGGCTTCTATAAGAGATAAAACTATAAAATTATTAGAGGAAAACATAAGGATAATTCTTTATGACCTTAAATCTGTTGGTGGATTCTTGGAATTGACACTAAAATCACAAGCAACAAGAGAAAAAAAGATAAATTAGACTTCATTAAAATTAAGAACTTTTGTGCATTGAAGAACATTCTCAAGACAGAGAAAAAGACAACCTACAAAACTGAAGAAAATATTTGCAAGTCACTTATCAGATAAGGGTTTAGTTCTAGAATGTCAAAAGAACTCTCACAACTCAACAACAAAAAGACAGACAATCTAATTTTTAAAATGGGCAATGGACTTGAATACATTGTCTCCAAAAAAAAATAGGCAAATGACAATCAAGCACATGAAAAACGCTCAACTTCACTGGTCATTATGCAAATGCAAATTGAAAACACAAAAAGATGCCACCTCACACACGTGGGGACACCTTGAATTAAAACAAAAAAGAAACCTGAAATTAACAAGTGTTTGAAACGATGTGGAGAAATAGGAACTCATACATTTCCTATGGGGTGTACAACCATGCAGTTCAGAGGAAAACAGCCTGGCTGTTATTTTAAAAGTTAAGCATGGGCTTCCCTGGTGGCACAGTGGTTGAGAGTCCACCTGCTGATGCAGGGGACACGGGTTCATGCCCCGGTCCAGGAAGATCCCACATGCCACAGAGCAGCTGGACCCGTGAGCCATGACCACTGAGCCTGCAAGTCTAGAGCCTATGCTCTGCAACGGGACAGGCCACAACGGTGAGAGGCCCACATACCACACACACACAAAAAAAAATTAAGCAAAGAATTACCATATGACACTGAAATTCCACTCTTATGTAATACACAAGAGGAATAAAAACATATGACAAGTTTCTATGTCCACACAGAAACGTTTATGCACTTGTTTAGAGCAGCTTTATTCATAATAGCCAAAAGGTGGAAACAACCCAAATGTCCATCACCAGAATAATGTTTAAACAAATTGTGGGTGTACATACAATAAAATATTATTCAGTCATAAAAAGGGATGAGGTATTAATAAATGTTACAACTTGGTTGAATCTCAAAGATATATGGTAAGTGAAAGAATCTGACGTGTCACATAATTGTATGATTCATTTTATATGAAATATACAGAATTGGCAAAGCCATAAGGACAGAAAGCAGATCAGTGGTTGGCCAGGGGGTGAGGGAAGGGAGAAACAGGAAGTAATTACTTAAAGTATACGAGGTATTCTTCTGGGGTGACAAAACATATGAAACTACAGCAAGGTGTGGTTCACGACATTGCAGGTGAAATAAGTGCCACTGAATCATGGGCTTTGAAATTGTTAACTGTGTATAATACGAATTTCACCTCAATAAAAAAGCAATTGCTGTAATTTACTACATACGCACATTAAAAAGAAAAACCATGTAGTCACCAACAGAAGCGGAGAAAAAATTTGGCAAAATCCAACATCTATCCTTAAGAAACTATTAGTGTAAAGGACATCTGTGAAGTTGCTATAGCCAGCATGAAACTTAATGTGGAAAGACTGAATGTCCCTGCGTAAGATCCTGGAAAAGACGAGATTGTCTGCCCTCTGTGTATAAAAAGATGGAGTGGATTGAGGCCACTGGAAGAATACCCAATCAGCAGAAATGGGAAGATGTTGTCACCAATGGCAAGGGGGCTAAGAGGGAGCTATTCCCAGTACTTGTAAGAGAAAGAGCCAGGTATAAATACCTACCATTTCCAGAGAGCCCCATGTTACATCAGCACAACAGGACCAGTCAAGTAAGACCTTCCCGTGAGGGCTGCACACAGGGTCAGCATGGCCTTGGAGGAGGAATAGAAGCTCTAGATGAGAAACAGAGAAGAATGTGATGTGTCCCCTCATGGACCAACCTCCACCCTCCTCCTCCAGGAAGGCCTGCAGTGGAGGTGGGAGGAGTCTCCCTGCAAAGCAAGAGTTAAGTTGTGGCTGTTACAGGAAAGCCTGGTCATTCACCTGAAGTGACCAGAGAACTATATTCGCCAAGAGAGCAGACTCCTATAGGACCTACACAAGCTTTCACCTAAGACCCTTGTTCCACACAGGACAAGAGCAGTGCAAGATTCACTTGCTGTATGATTGCGTCTAGCAAGCTGTGCCCATGCCATGCAGAGAGAAAAGAGGAGCAATACATATGGCTCCGCCGACACTGATAGGCATCAAGATTGTGACCTGGGCTAAGAATTCTTCACATAAGTGGTCATGTCCTGTGTCTTTGAATGTTCTTTCCATTAGGCAACTCATGGAGAAGAACAGTTATTCTGAATAAGGAATTAGTCATTTATACTCTCCCTGAAAAATATGCCATCAAGATAGGAACCCAGGATTTCTGACAATTGTGCTTTCTTGGGTTCTCAGATTAGATGTACATCCTTACCTCCTGTGGCACTTTGTATTGTACCAGGGATGAAAAATCAAACAAAGAAGAGCCTGGGTTTTTCTTAAAGAAACACCCTGCATTAGTGCTTCTGTGACTTGGCTGGAAAGGCTCCTTCCCTTCTCTGAGGTTAATATCTTGCCATCAGCACTTAATTCAAGAACCATCACTCACCATAAAGCCTCTTCTCACCCTTACTGCCTGAATGGGACTTTCTTCTCTTTTAAATTTTATACCAGTTTTCCATTCAGGTCTACCACAATATTTGTATCTTTCTGCCAAGGCTACAAAACTCTAATTGTAGAACCATGTTTTGCATGCAGGATTGCCTACTGCCACAGATGGAGCTCAATACATGCCTGTTCAATGAACCAATGACTGAATGAGTGGGGCTAAAGGAGCAAATTAAGGAAGGGGTTATTGCAGCACCTCCTTCATCATGAAGACAGCTTCATCTTCACTCCCGGATGACTTGAGCCTTTCTCACTGCTTCAGAGACTCAGCCATTCCACCTCCCCTTCACGTCCCAGTGACTTACATGCGAAAACGTGGTGGTGAGAGTTACGTGATCAGAGCTGCGGTGGTTCTGGGTTGTGAGAGCAAGGAAACATATTGTGACCAAAGAGTGGGATGTTGAAACACTTGGGAGGTGAGCATTACTACACGTGAGGGTGACAAGAATCTCTGAAGACTGAAATTGGTTGAAGTGGTCACGTGGACACTGACTCAGTCAACATGATGGAGTGCACAGACGTGGGGTCTCGAAACCCCTACCTCCTCCTAAGAGGAGAGGAAAAAAATCTAACACTGTGTACATACTTTTAGCATAATATCGAGCACATAATAGTGCAGCTATTTTTCCCCTGCTCAACTGTGTGAAAGTCTATGTCAAATGTCTTTCCCATCTTATTCAAGATTCAGTCTTATCAATGGTCTCTATGAACCTATAGAATCCTCCACAGCCCCTGCAGACAATCCCCTTGCCCCCCATGCTAACAGGCCAAGCCTCCTTCCTGCCTCAGGGACTTTGCATGTGCTCTTCTCTCTACCTCCATGCTCTTTTCCAGGGTATTCAAAGGGCTTATTGCTTTTAGTCCTTCAAGTCTTTGCTCAAATTCTACTTTCTGTGTAAGGTCTTTCGCGGTTCCTTTGTTTAAAATCACAACCTCCTGCCCCTTTTCTGTTTCTCTTTCCAGGCTTTATTTTTCTCCACAGCATTCATCACATTCTATCGCACTATATAATTTACCTATTTAATTTGTTTATTGTTTACCTGTCTCTACTAAAATGCAATTTTCAGAAGGCAGGGTTTTGCTTATTGGGGTCTTTGCTGTATCCTCAAAGCATAGAACAGTGCCTGGCACATAAAAAATATTCATTATTTGTGTGACCAATGAGTAAATAAATGATGTAGAGAAGAATCTTTGCAAATTCTTTTTGTTTGCTATACATCTAATAACTTCTTAATTTATCAATATTATAAGCTTCAACTGTGAAACTTACCATCTTGAATATCAGAAAGCTCCTTGCCCTTTTTAATCTATAAATTGACCAGATTCTTCCACAGCTGATTAAATAATTCTGGTAATTGTAATGATTGTTCATGTTGCTCTGTGATGGATGCATATGCTATGGTTGGTTGTGAAAATTTTTGAAATGCTCCTAAGACTGTGCTGTATAGATGATTTCCAAGGCTGCATGGACACTACCGTCACCACCAAAAGCATTATAGCATGGATGCAACAAGAGATCATCAAATTTGTAGAGCGCAATTCTTAAAACAGGAAAAAGAAAGTAGTGCAAAATAACAGTCTCCCATAACTCACCTCCTTCAGTAATCATTAGCATTTTAGTGCATACACACACACACACACACACAGCCCTACATATTTGCAAGTACTGTTCTCTGTTCCTGAACATTTTTTCACCCCTCTCTGGAACTCTTCCTAGCACCCCAAATTGAGTTTTGGAGCTAAAGGGCATTGTATCCTCTGGCCAGGGTAAAATAGCTCTTTTGTTGTACTCAGACATTCATATTCTTTGGTAATTTATCTTATTAAAGAGTTGTACATGTCCATCCTGGCAAATCTTAAAGATGGAAAATCACAAATGAGAAAAATCATGTGTAATTCTACACTTCAGAAATGACATCTATCTCTGAAAAATGTTTGGGTGTTTATTTCTAGAATTTCATTCATGAACTTTTATTCCTATGTGTATCTTTTCACAGAATTGGGGTCATTTGGTGCATCCTGTTTGTAACCTACTTTCTTCCATGTAATAATAACCGTTAAGATTTTCCTATCCAGCTAATCTTCCTGTTTATTGCTTATATGTCATTTATCACCTACTCCAATAGACTGATTAGGAAGGCTGCTGGCACTAAAGTTACAGAATAATCAATCTCGATGTTAAATGAAATCAGAAACACATCATCTTTTCCCTTCTTTGTTTGTGGTAAATACTGTTATGGCTCCCATTTGGCCTTCAGCTGGGATTTATGTTCTTGAAGTATTTTTATCAAGGAGAGAAAAATGATACTTCACCTTTCTCAATCTTTTTTCCTAGCGTGTGATGTTGGTGACAACATCTCACTGCCTTCTCTGACCGCGAGGTTACAGACACATGGTACAGCTGAAATGGCTTGGGTCTGCGGTTCTTGTATTTCCACTTCCCAGTTTTCCTTCATGGCTCTCCTCGAACAGAAACTGTCTGTACATGAAACGAAGTTGGTGTTTAAGTAGATATCACATGAAACCACTTTCTCCCCCTAATGGTAAATTTAGTAGGTATTACGATTCTTTGGGAATTACAAATTAAAGCCTTGGGACATTGTTTCACACACACGTTTGGGAGAAATTAATAATTATTGCATTTTCAGTGTTGACAAAGAGATGATGCAAGAGGAACTATACACAGTGATCATGGGAAAAATTGTTACAATCTCTTTACAAGTTCCTTTGAAATCATCTATTAAGGTTTTTTTTTTTTTTTTTTTTTTTTTTTTTTTTTAGAGCTGGGCAGAAAGCACAGCACCAACTATGCCCCCCCCCTTTTTAAAGATTTCCTTCAATTATTTTATTTATTTTAGTTTTGGCCTCACCCCGTGGCATGTGAGATCTTATCTCCCTGACCAGGGATCGAACCTGCACCTCCTGAACTGGAAGGCAGAGTCTTAACCACTGGACCACCACAGAAGTCCCTCTATTAAAGTTTAACAGCCAAAGATGCAACATTTCCAGCGGAGCACATTACCCTACAGTAACACTTGCATATTTAAACCTGGATAAATGTACAAGAGAGTTATAGCAGCAGCTTTTGTAATTGTAAAACAAATAAATAATAAAGCCACCCAAAGACACGTTGACAAGAGTATGGATAAATGAATTGTGGAAAGCCACACATGAGTGGAAATGAATTCCGCCAGAAGCAGGAATGCAGACGAATTTCACAAGCTATGTTGAGTGAAAGAAGTTAGACAGAGCCTCACGTATCCACGGATGCCTGGGAGGTGTAACTGCCTTGCCCACGTGAGAAGAATGAAAAGGACTCGAACCCATGACCTCTGATATAAGAGTGCAGTTGCCCAAAGAGTACATGGAGCCAGCTGGTTCAACAAGCATGGCGGGAAAGAAGAAAGAAAGGAAATCACCTAACTGTAGGTTCAGGAGAAGCAGAGAGATGGTTTCCTCTTTTTCTGGAGTCTCGGCTGAGAAGGGAAAGGACTAAAGCATTAGCCAGAATGGGGATGCAGAGTTGGAGAAAGACTTTTGTCCATGGAAGAAAAATTCAGATTCATATGTTAGGATACAAGGGCCAGTGGGAGGAAGCGTTCTGAAGGTGCGGAAGGGAAAGGAGGTGATTCAGCGAGTATGGCTCCTGATGCAGCAGGTGGAGGGTCACCTGTGCCCTTCAAGTAGTGGGAAAGGCTGCAATTGTGAGTGGGGAGAGAGGGGGGTGTAGGAGTAGGGGCCAAGGGAGGAAGTATTCTGGTAGTTTAACGTCTATGAAAGTAATGCATCCAACTGGTATAAGCTGTCAAACAGGACTAGAAGCATCGTGGTCGATATTAACTGAATTCACATTCCCCACTATCCCAGCCTGGGGTCCCCCTCCTCAAACTAACTTCTGCAGCTGCCTCTTCTGATATTTATTTGCATAATTACCAAACTTCCTTCACCATTATTCCTTGTTATGCAGATTCTAGTTCTTATCATGGATGAACATCTGGTACAGCACTCGTGAACCAAGCTCACATGGGCCCTTCCCTTTAGGGTTCTATCATAATTTTTCAAACACTATTTACCATTGAATTTATGATAATTTAATTATTACTGATGCTCCATAAAATTTATCTATAATTGCGTTTCCTTTCCTGTATTTTCTCACCTGTAAAATGAGAATGATACAAACTAGACCCCATTTCATAGAGCTGTTAAGAGGAGTGAATGTGTGTATGACTAAAGGGTCATAAATGGTGCCCAGCACACGATGCACAATTGTTAATTGTTCTTCCTATCAAAAGAAGCAGAGAAGGATATAAACATTGATGACTCAGGTTAAATTCCAAATTTCTTGACCTCATACCAGACAATAAGCACAGTAGGCCTCACTTTTGCTTTTTTTTTTAAATAAAAGTAAATTAAAAAAAAGAAAACCAACAGCATTGTTTTGAAATGATAGAAACAATATTGCCTTGCACATAAAGGTCAATGAGACGTCCCAAGTATGCCTTGATGTCCATCTTCCTCTCAAATTTATTTTATCACCTTGACCTTTCCTCTCAACCTCAGCTGAGTGATTCTACATGTTTGCTGAATACATTCTGCAGCTATGTTATGCTTTTGTGAAGAATGAACCCTTCTGAATGTCAGTACAAATACCAATTTAACATCAGAGCGATTCTGGAGGGAGTTCTGATTACGAGTTTATTTATCAAATAATGAATATTATTCATTAGTCTGGCACTGACTTATTTGAGGGGAGAGGATGGATTCATGCTTTGGTGACCTTAGTGCTATCTTAGCAATTCTAACTGCAGGAACATTGGGAGGATCTTTACAGCTACAGAATGGAACCCACGGCTCTCTTGACAAAATAAGCCAAGATAGATAGTCTTAAATACTCAGCAAAAATGTTGTGATTTTTCATTCTCCCATCAATAACCCACAAATATTAAACAGGATAGAAAACCATGGATACCCAATACAAATGCCCTAGATACGCCGAGAGGACTGACTCATGAGCTTCTGTAATTTTGTTTCCCCGTCAGCAGAGATCTCTCTAAAAATACCTTGCACCATAGTTACTACAAGAAACTCTCTCTTTTTGCAACCATAAGCATTTGAAATCTCAAAATAATATAGACAATGTCACCTTCTCAGAGGGCGGACCCCTGACCTTTCTGGCTAAGTGGAAACTCCTAATCTCCTTTGAAACCATAAGGAACTATTTTATTCTCTTTAAAGCCCATCTATCTAAAGTTATATCATTTTCTTTGTTTGTCTAAATGTCACTGTCATCTTCTCCCTCCAGAATTTAATCTCCATACTGTCAAGAATTTTGCCTGTCTTTTCCCCACTTTATTCCCAGTGCCTGAAAAAGTTTCCAGCATACAGTTGGTGCTCAATAAATACCTTCTGAGTTAAAGAGTTATTATTTGATAAGACAGAGCTACACTGGCTTGCAGATTCTGGGGAGAGCTGTGTGCATTACATAAATAGCTCAAAAGTATGAGCTTTTTTAGGAGCCACATGCCAAAATGTGGAGCTGGGTGTTATCAGAAGAGCTATCAGCAGGCCTGAAAATAATCTCTAGCTCTTGATTTTGAAAGTTTGAATTCAGGTATGTCAATTTGGTTAATTTACCTTCTGATGGGTTTTTGCAATTTTATGATTGTTATTAATTAGCCAGCAAAATTTCTACATACATGTAGTTCCTTAGCTTTTGAAACAACATGATTCCCATTGTAAAATGCCCTCTTCAATCATCCAAAACCTACATGTCAAAATCTAAGTTACAGGAGTATGATATAGTTGAAGGAATACAGACATACCTCAGAAATATTGCTCCAGACCACCACAATAAAGCAAATATCAAATAAAGCAAGTTACATGAATGTTTTGGTTCCCCAGTGCATAATTATAATTATTTTTACACTATACTGTAGTCTATTAAGTGTGCAAAGCATTATGTCTAAAAAAATGTACATACATTAATTAAAAATAATGTATTGGGCTTCCCTGGTGGCGCAGTGGTTGAGAGTCTGCCTGCCGATGCAGGGGACACAGGTTCGTGCCCCGGTCTGGGAAGATCCCACATGCCATGGAGCGGCTAGGCCCGTGAGCCATGGCCACTGAGCCTGCGTATCTGGAGCCTGTGCTCCGCAACGGGAGAGGCCACAACAGTGAGGCCCGTGTACCACACACACACACACACAAAAAAAAAATGTTAAAAATTGCTGTCATCAGAGCCTTCAACAACTCATTATCATTTTGCAATAGTAACATCAAAGGTCACTGATCATAGATCACCATAACAAATATAATAGTGAAAAAATTTGAAATATTGTGAGAACCGCGACACATAGACATGAAGTGACCAAATGGTATCAGAAAAATGGCACCAGTAGACTTGCTCAATTCCAGGTTGCCACAAAACTTCAATTTGTAAAAAAAGCAAAATCTTTAAAGCAAAATAAAATGCAGCATAATAAAACAAGGTGTGCCTGCATTCTCTTTTGCAGTAAGAAAAAATATGGAGACATAAGGAAAGGAATTTCCCAATATGAATACGTTTAACTAGGAGAACCATGGGCAAAAGGACATCTTCCTCTAAGGAGTATATCCCAAATCTGATTGAGGATGAATCCTCCCCATTGATTTCCTTTCTTCTACAAGCAATCAGACATTTTATTCCTAGAGGGATGTGAAGGTGTCTGAAAGCACTGTGCTGCAACACAGTGGCAGTCCTCACCTGTGGTAAGTTTCCAAATCAAGGTTACAGAAGGATCATTGCTGTTTGGTTTGGAGACATAACAGAGCCATCACAGGAGCACACGGGCTGCCTTGGCATTTATAGTAGTGCCCAAAGTACTGGACAGAGGGTGGCATCATAGTCCTAGGAAGAGAAATGAGATTGTAGAAGGCTATGTGCTTGGTGACACAGACGCAAAGAAGTTAGTTTCCATCTCTACTGTACTTACCTACAGTACTTGCAAGGACCTGCACAAAACCTCTAAGTCCTGCGTCCTTATAACAAAAAATCAGAAAAAGTAATTTTCACAGAAGACTCCTGAGAGATTTTGGAACCTGTCAGACTCTGAACTATGGTAGGTTAGAAGGCAAGTTCCCCTTTCCTCCAAATTAACCTTAGAGTCCTCAGTCTCCTGTTTCAAAACCTTGTGCTTAAACAGTGCTGTGCTATTGTCCCTGCATTTAAAACGTTTGTAAAGATTCATGAAAAATTGAATACGTTTAAAATTAATAACACTTTCTTATGCATTGTCTTTTAAAATACATTTCACATTAAATCCCATTTAACATCATGCACAGTGTTCTATTATTCTCCTATCAGATGAATGACTACCACATTATTCCAGAAAAGGATATAGAAATGTACTTTAATCTTGTTCTCTTGGCATGAGAGATGTGAAAATGTAAAATTTACTCTGGAGGGATGAGATGTAGAATATTTAGATGCATTCAGTGTGACTTTTTCACTTCCTATACTATCCACGTTTTCTGTCAGTTGCATTTTAATAAAATTTTGATCTTCATAAGATATTTTATATGGAATTTTAATGCTTTACAATTTTAATTGTTACTACTGTCAGCGTTTAATCAACAACAATGTTATAAAATAATATGAGGTTCTCTTTTAAACAATGGTGAATCTAGGTATTCTAGAAGAGCTAGTATGTGATGCCATATTTCTGAATTAAAGATTAAAATATTATTGTGGGGAGTTCTGTCAATGTCAGGTTTGGGTAAGGATGTTCAGATAAACACAAACACTGAGATCCAGTAAAAACATTAGACCATATAAATACCACATCTTGGCCCCAAAATACAGACATTCAAGAGGTATCAAGGCATTCAGAGTGTATGAACAAAGATCTGGGAGAAGATGGATGCCAAGAGCTAAGTATGTCATTCAGGGCCTCTTTTATAGGTGTTTACTGATTTCACAACTTTGACAGTGATGTCAAGAAGTCAAGGAGCACTCTCAAAGAGTCATGAAAACAGGCAGACAAAGTCTAGAGTTCAGGGACCACAGGGAGGAGGGGCTCTGATGAGTCTCAGGCTTTGTGTTGGGCTCCACAAAGCTACAAACTAACAGTAAAGGTCCACATTGAATAAGTCATTCCTCACAAAGCCTGAAGCTCAGCTGGGAATCATTTCCAGCTCTGATTGGATTAAGTTGATCTGGGATCCCATGTACCCCTGGAGGAAGACAGCATCACATAAAACTTCAAATCACCTATACAACATTTCACGTATAATATTGAGTACTCAATAAAAATAACCAGTCATTTGAAATGGCAAGAAGGTGAAAAGACAAGAGAAATTATAGACAAAGAAACATATGCTTGGGAGGTCATATCATGGGTCTAAAAGAAAGAATTAGTGAACTAGAAGATGGGTCAGAGGAAAATACCCAGACTGATGAACTAAGAGACCAAAGGATGAGATGTTCAGAAAAAAATCAAAAGCAACGTATCAGATAAGGTTAAAATGACCACAAATAATTGGGATCCCAGGAGAGAATAATAATGAGATAGAAAGAGGAGTTGAAAAGTTAGTGGTTAAGAATTTTCTAAAAATGTATCAAGTTATCAAGCTGCAGATTTTAGAAGCACTATGAGGCTTAAGAAGGATACATGCAAAAAATACACCTAGAAATATGATTTCTAAAAATTAAAAAGTAAAGACTAAAAATATGCCCTTAGGCAGAGAGAGAAAATGAGATAAATTTCCAAGAAATACCAATAAGAACTCACCAACAGCCCTTCAATAGAGAAACTAAAGATACCTTTTATTCAGAAGGAAAAGATCTCAGACTAAAACATTCATTAAGTAATGAAGTATTACATATTTCAGTAAGTTAATATTAATTTTATGTATTAAGACATGTTATGAAAACATTTATATTTTCATATATAATACTTATTTGTATAATATATAATAGGATTAAAAAAGAGAATTAATATATAATAGTATAGAGCTGAGAGAAAGTAAAAGGAGCTAATATATTCTAAGATCTTTGTATTGTTCCTGCAGTATTGTGTGTGTGCTTGTGTGTGTGTGTGTGTGTGTGCATCTCTATAATAATAAGTTATGGTTGCATTCAATATTCTTCAGGAAAACTACAAAAAATTATAAAGGAATACATACCTATCAAGCAAATAGAGGGGAAAGGAACATGTATACAATCAATTGAAAAAATCAAACAAAACAGCGTAGATTAAAATGAATGGTGAATAGGCAGGACAAATTGAAAAAAATTAAGGTAATAAACTAAAACCTAAATAGATAGAAACTGCACTAAATATGAATGGATTTAGCATTGAAAGACCAATCTTCCCAGATAGAATAAAATTATAACAAAATTCAATGATATATTTCTTATAAGAGGCAATATCAAAGGGAAAGAATAAGTGGAAAATTTATAACATATAAACCATAACCAAAAGAAAGCTCTTGTAACTATTTTAATATTACACAACATAAACTTTAAGTAAAAAGTATTAGAAATAAGAAAATATATTTTAGTATTTATATTATACACAAGTAGATTTTATACTATATTACATATTTTACTATTTTCATATAGTACATATGAGTATGTGTTTTATATTTATTTAATTGCAAGTCATAATTAAAGTATCAACATGACAGTTTTCTAGGTTTTTATTCACTTAATAACATATTTTCAAAATATCTGAAAACAAAATGACTGAAATAAAAAAGGAACAGATAAATTCCCAACTATAGTGGGAGATTTCTAATACACATTGTAAGTAACTAGTAGAACAAGAATGTAGGAGATTTTAAAAAAATCATTATTAATAAATTTTATATTACGTACATGTATAGAATACTGTACTAAATAACTTCAGGATACTAATTCTCTTGAAAACACATAAAATATTGTACAAAAACAGAGGCATTAGGCTAGCAATCCATGACTAAAATAACACTGGAAAATTCCCACATTATAAGAAATCAAGAAATTCACTTATAATAACCAAGTGTCAAAGAAGAAATCAGTAGAAGTTAGAAAATATTTGAGTGATAAGGACAATGCTAAATATCAAACATGTAAATGCAGCTTAGCCATGAGTTCAGGGACAATTATAGCCATAAACACATACAGGACTTGAGGACACAGGGAGGGGGAAGGGTAAGCTGGGATGAAGTGAGAGAGTGGTATGGACTAATATATACTACCAAATGTAAAATAGATAGCTAGTGGGAAGCAGCCATATAGCACAGGGAGATCAGCTCGGTGCTTTATGACCACCTAGAGGGGTGAGATAGAGAGGGTGGGAGGGAGACGCAAGAGGGAGGAGATATGGTGATATGTGTATATGTATAGCTGATTCACTTTGTTATAAAGCAGAAACTCACACACCATTGTAAAGCAATTATACTCCAATAAAGATGTTAAAAAAAAGAAAAGAAAAAATAAATAAAAAAGAAAAGACAAAGGCTGGAGATCTATTTTCTAAGGATCCATGTAAAGAATGAGTAAAGTAACTGATAATAAACACAAAGGTAACAGCAGAAAGGAAATAATACAATAGAAAGGAAATAATGAAAGAGAAAAAAAAATACCTGTGTTATGTGGGGTGAGTAAAGATGCAAGGAAGAGAGAGAGGGAGAGAGAGAGAGAGAAATGATAACCAATACCATTCATGATAACAGGGGCATCACTAGGATATGACAGATCTTAAAAAGATAAAAGGATCATTTGAACACATTTATGCCAGTAAAGTTGAAAGTTTAGATGACACGAACAGATTCCTAGAAAAACACAGCTTACCAAAACTGAGGTAAAAGAAATGGAAAATTTGAAATGTTTAATATATGCTATAGAGATTAAACCCATAGGCAAACACCTAACAAAGATAAAATCTACTCCAAAGGCTAAACTAAATTGTATCAGATTCATTTTATGAGGTCAGCATAATTTTGATGTAATAGTCTGACAAGGACATTAAAACAACATCAAGAATATCACCCATGCATATAGACAAAAAAGCCCTAAAGAAATAATTTACAAACTGTATCTAGCTATCTATAAATACAAATTTAATTTATTTTATATTTAAATATAAGTTTAAAAAATAAGTATAGAATAAATATATTACAACAAAGTTGGGAGTTTTAGCTCAGTAATTTAATCTCAGTTTTAACACTAAAATTCAATCATTGTAATTCACTGCATTAACAGAATTAAGGAGAAAAATATATGATCATATCACTACATGAAGATAAAACATTTTATAAAATTTAGCATCTATTAATAATAAAAATATTCTTTGCTAACTAATAATGTGTTAGTCTGATTATGCATATTTCTAATTTATCTATTGCAAACATCACACTAAATGGCAAAATACTGAAAGCCGATGTGTGGAATTGGGAGTGCTAACAGATAAACTGAAGCATATTAATAGTTTTAAGAGTTTCTTTGAGCAAAGATCGATTTGAGTCATACAGCACCAAAACACAAGGTTTTACGAGAACTTCTCACACAAGAGCTGGGGAAAGACTCGGAGAAGGAGCAGCAGCAAAGCAAGAGCATTACTTGATTGACGGTAGCTTAAGTAGTTACCTTATTTGGGAAGCACAGTTGGGGTTTGTGACAGGTTGCCCTTATGTTTGATTTCTTAACCTTGAGGCATTACAAGCTTAGGTTTCAGTTTGCTTGCTAAGCTGCTAAGACATTAAAACCGCCTAGTTCTAATGGCCTCCTTGTTTAATTAACAGGGGTGTGGCTGTCACTACTTGTATTCAAATTTTTACTGCAGGACCTCAGCAATGCAAAATTCATATATATTCTTATATGCATACTTGTGTGAATATTTATATATACATAAGGATAGGAAAGAAAAATACATTATATTATCACACGACACATTGAAATTAAAAAAAAATCTATATTAGATAGATAATTATGAAAATTAAAAAATAGGTCTCCTGATTTAAGGTCAAAAAATGAAATCAAATGTATTTCTTTATGCTACTAATTAGCAGCTGTAAAATAACATTATAAAAGATATAATTCACATTAGCAGCAAAACATCAAATATATGTAAATATATAAGAATGAATGTACAAAAATGGTTTAAGAACTCTATCAGACTATTAAATAATATTATAATATATAAAGAAGGCTTAAATTAAATGGAAGGGAAATCATATTCACGGATAAAAAGAATAAACATTTCAAAGTTGTCAGTCTCCAAAATAATCAATAGATTCAGCACATTCACAATAATAATCCATCCATTTATGCCTTTGTGTGTGTGTGTGTATGAGAGAGAGAGAATGTGTGAATCAACAAGTTGGTTCTATAATTTACACGAAATTGCAAAGGGACAAGTATAGGCAAGATATTTTTAAGGAGAAGAACAAGCAGGAAGACATCTCTACCCCATATCAAAACTACACAACTTCCTTCATCTGGCAATAGTACACTGAATGTGGATCAGACCAGTGGAGCAGAATAGAGAATCCAAAGTCAGACATGTACTGGTGTAAACAGTTGATTTATGATAAACTTGGATTTTCAGAATAGTAAAGGAGGGTATGTCTTCTTTTGTTATGGTTCTGAGTCAATTAGCTATCAAGATCAAAGAAACAAACAAAAACAAATAACTCTTATCCCTACCTCACACCAAATATAAACATTAATTCCAGATAGATTCTATATCTAAATGCAAAAGGAAACTTAAAAAACCTTAAATGTTATTATAGGAGAATAACTTCACAACCTCGGGATGGGGAAAGTTTTAAGAAGGCACAATACACCTTAAAGGAAATGATAGTTGATCTATACTTCAAATTTCTGTACCTTAAGAGACATCCCTGGGAGAGTGAAATGTGACCAAGAGAATGGTAGAAGATGTCCCCAACAAACACAGCAGTCAACAGGCTTGTATTTGGAAATACTTAAATAAGTCTTACAAGGACAACAATGCAAGTAAAAACGTGCATGAGACAGGAGTGTATGCATGTGGGCATCAAGTCTTGGGTGAGAATGTTCATCACGGTGCTATTAATGATGGTCAACAGCTAACAATTTCAAATGCCCATGAACTGTAACATGGACAAATAAATTTCATCAGAGCATTCATAAAATGGATTATTACATGTGCAATTTAATGAGTCCATTATAACTGTACAACAATAAAGACAAATGTCACACCATAATATTGAGTGGGCGCAGCCACACACAAAGGCTTGCACGTATTTAATTCCATTTAGATACAGTTCAAAATGGGTAAAGTAACCCGATGGGCAGTCAGGATTAGAGGACACTTTTGGGAAGCGGGTGAGAGTACAGCATGAAAGGACATGAAAAGACCTTCGAGCCGCCTACAATCCTCTCTTCCTTGGCCTGTGGAATCCGTGGGAAGCCACACGTGTACACAGAGCTTGCTGAGGATGGGCTTCTGGTGAGCAGAGCCTGGGAGCCTGGGAATTACTAAGACAGTGTTGTCCGGGAAACACAAGGAGCAAGGCAGTGGCGGGGGAGGGGGAGAGGGAAGACGCTAGTGAGGATGTAACCTTAGATAAAGGCCAGCCTGAACGTGACCCATCCAGGGGAGGGCTCTGGACCGCAGTCACGCAGCCCTGCCTGCCTGGAGGCAACGGAACCCTCCATTACAATTGGTTAGTCACCGGCTGAAGGCTGGCGGTGAAGACTGCACCATCCCCACCAGGTAACTCCCTGGTAATTCTCCAGAGAGGGCCAGCAGTTGGAGCAGTAGGAGGGGACGCATGCAGCCCCAAAGCATCTACTGGGAACAGGAATCCTACCATGAAGGAACTTACGTATTGAACTGTGCTCAGTATCGAAGCCAGGGGCTAAGGTGATGAGTCTCCTCACAGCCTCTCTGAGCGTCACCCCAGGGCGCACCTGTGGATGCTCCTCACTCCCTGCTTCTCCCGTCCCACAAGGCTCCAAGCGCCATCCTCTCTTGAACCTGTATTCTGTCCAACGGTTTACTTTCCGAGAAAGCACCCCACATCTTTGTCAAATGCTGGCCTCCTCAGGGGTCTGTAAATCCCCCAAGGTCCAGCATCCATGGAATGATGGGTGCCCGCCACCTCCTATTCCCGCTGCCCCTGCTGAAGCAGCATGTACGTCAGCAGGTGGAAAGGAAAAGAAAGACAAGGAGATGTTTCATGATGATTATATCCTTCCTCAAATATTTCAAATGAAAAACATCTACTGCCTTGAGGAAAACCTCCCACTGGACTGATGAGAGTCATAATCCCACATGAATGAAACTGAAAAACATTCCTCATTCCTTCAACTTTTTACTTTTTAAAGCCTTTTCTCAGAGACTGGCTTTGGGCAAAACACATTCCCTAAATCTTAGATTCCTTCTCTAGTCATGGACAGGAAAGAGCATCTCATTTTACTGCAAAAAAGAGTTTCTTCACATTTGAATATTCCCATTCCTGATACAATGTAATGGGATATAGCTCATGGAAAGGGAAGAGAGAAATTGTAGAGGGGAGAGAAAAATTAACTTTCCCCAACACACTGTGAGAGATGACACAAAAGAGAGATCCCAGAGGAACATAATTTCCTCAATATATCGTTCAGTAGGACTGTTTAATACAGAAGACACACACAGACACGAACATAAAATACAGCTCTTAACCTCACTTCAAAACAGTCATCAACGATACACACATTTAAAGTAAAATAAGTAAACAATTAAAATTAGCAAATGCAAAGAATACAGAAGGATACAAAAGTGTAAGTGAAATTCTTGACCCCATTTCATGTCTGAGTCCTGTCTTCAAAGGAAAACACTGACAGTATTTTTTTTAATATGGCTTTGAATTTAATTTTTTAACATCTTTATTGGAGTATACTTGCTTTACAATGTTGTGTTAGTTTCTGCTGTATAACAAAGTGAATCAACTATATGTATACATACATCCCCATATTGACTCCTCTTGCGTCTCCCTCCCACCCTCCCTATCCCACCCTTCTAGTTGGTCACAAAGCACGGAGCTGATCTCCCTGTGTGATGCACCTGCTTCCCACTAGCTATCTAGTTTACATTTGGTAGTGTGTATATGTCACTGCTACTCTCTCACTTCATCCCAGCTTACCCTTCCCCCTCCCAGTGTCCTCAAGTCCATTCTCTATGTCTGCATCTTTATACCTGTCCTTCCCCTAGGTTCTTCAGAACCATTTTTTTTCTTTTTTTTTTAGATTCCATATATATGTGTTAGCATATGGTATTTGTTTTTCTCTTTCTGACTTACTTCAATCTGAATGACAGTCTCTAGGTCCATCCACCTCACTGCAAATTACTCAATTTCATTTATTTTAATGGCTGAGTAATATTTCATTGTATATGTGTGTTGTATCTTCTTTATCCATTCATCTGTCGATGGACACTTAGGTTGCTTCCATGTCCTGGCTATTGTAAGTTGAGCAGCAATGAACATTGGGGTGCATGTGTCTCTTTGAATTATGGTTTTCTCAGGGTATATGCCCAGTAGTGGGATTGCTGGGTCGTATGGTAGTTCCATTTTTAGTTTTTTGAGGAAGCTCCATACTGTTCTCCATAGTAGCTGTTTCAATTTACATTCCCACTAACAGTGCAAGAGGGTTCCCTTTTCTCCACACCCTCTCCAGAATTTATTTAGCCTCGATGTGTTGTATTTTTTACAGTTTTTTTTCCTGTAATTGATATCTAGTCTCATAGCGTTGTGGTCAGAGGAGACACTTGATATGATTTCAATTTTCTTAAATTTACCAAAGCTTGATTTGTGACGCAAGGTAATCTCTATCCTGCAGAAAGTTCCATGAGTACTTGAGCAAAAAGTGTATTCTGTTGTTTTTGGATGGAATATCCTATAAATATCTATTTAGTCAATTTTGACTAATGTATCATTTAAAGCTTGTGTTTCCTTATTTATTTTCATTTTGGATGATCTGTCTATACGTGAAAGTAGGGTGTTCAAGTACCCCACTATTATTGTGTTACTGTTGATTTCCCCTTTGATGTCTGTTAGCACTTGCCTTATGTATTGAGGTGCTCCTACTTTGGGAGCATAAATGTTTACAATTGTTATATCTTCTTCTTGGATTGATTCCTTGATCATTATCATTATCATTAGTGTTCTTATTTGTCTCTTGTTAATAGACTTTATTTTAAAGTCTATTTTGTCTGATATGAGAATTGTTACTCCAGCTTTCTTTTGATTTCCATTTGCATGGAATATCTTTTTCCACCACATCACATTCATTCTGTATGTGTCCCTAAGTCTGATGTAGGTCTCTTGTAGACAGCATATATACAGGTCTTGTTTTTGTATCCATTTAGTAAGTTTATGTCTTTTGGTTGGAGCATTTAATCCATTTACATTTAAGGTAATTATTGATATGTATGCTCCTGTTACCATTTTCTTAGTTGTTTGGGGTTTGTTATTGTAGTTATTTTCCTTCTCTTCTGTTTCCTGCTTAGAGAAGTTCCTTTAGCATTTGTTGTAAATCAGGTTTGGTGATGCTGAATTCTCTTAACTTTTGCTTGTCTGTTAAGGTTTTAATTTCTCTGTCAAATCTGAGTGAGATCCTTGCTGGGTAGAGTAACCTTGGTTGTAGGTTTTTCTCTTTCATCACTTTAAATATGCCCTGCTGCTCCCTTCTGGCTTGCAGAGTTTCTGCTGAAAGATCAGCTGTTAACCTTATTGGGCTTCCCTTGTATTTTATTAGTTGTTTTTCCCTTGCTGCTTTTAATATGTTTTCTTTGTATTTAATTTTTGATAGTTTGATTAACATGTGTCTTGGTGTGTTTCTCCTTGCATTTATCCTGTATGGGACTCTCTGTGCTTCCTAGACTTGATTGACTATTTTCTTTCTAATATTAGGGAAGTTTTCAACTATAATCTCTTCAAATATTTTCTCAGTCCCTTTCTTTTTCTCTTCTTCTTCTGGAACCCCTATAATTCGAATGTTGGTGCATTTAATGTTGTCCCAGAGGTCTCTGAGATTGTCCTCAAATCTTTTCATTGTTTTTTCTTTATTCTGCTCTGCAGTAGTTATTTCCACTATTTTACCTTCCAGGTGACTTATCCGTTCTTCTGCCTCAGTTATTCTGCTATTAGTTGCTTCTAGAGAATTTTTAATTTCATTCGTTTTGTTGTTTATCATTGTTTGTTTGCTCTTTTCTTCGGGGTCCTTGTTAAAGGCTTCTTGTATTTTTTCCATTCTATTTCCAAGATTTTGAATCATCTTTACCATCATTACTATGAATTCTTTTTCAGATACACTGCCTATTTCCTCTTCATTTGTTTGATCTAGTGGGTTTTTACATTGCTCCTTCTTCTCCTGCATACTTCTCTGTCTTCTAATGTTGTTTAACTTGCTGTGTTTGGGTCTACTTTTCTCATGCTGCAGGGTCATATTTCCTGTTGTTTTTGGTGTCTGCCTTCAGTGGGTGAGGTTGGTTCAGTGACTTGTGTAGGTTTCCTGGTGGAGGGGACTGGTGCTTGTGTGCTGGTGGGTGGGGCTGGATCTTGTCTTTCTGGTAGGCAGGACTGCATCTGGTGGTGTGTTTTGGGGTGTCTGTGAACTTAGCATTATCTTAGGCAACCTCTCTGCTAATGGGGTTGTGTTCATGTCTTGCTAGTTGTTTGGCATGGGGCGTCCAGCACAGACACTTGCTGGCCGTTGGGTGGAGCTGGGTCTTAGTGTTGAGATGGAGATCTCTAGTTAAGCTCTTGCTGATTGATATTATGTGGGACCAGGAGGTCTTTGTTGGTCCAGTGTCCTGAACTCAGCTCTCCCACCACAGTGGCTCTGGCCTGACACCAGGCTGGTGTACCAAGACCCTGTCAGCCACACGCTCAGAAGAAAAGGGAGAAAAAGAAAGAAAAAATAATAAATAAAAAAATATTAAAATAAAAATAAAAAATAATAATATAAAAAAAGAGGGGGGCTTCCCTGGTGACACAGTGGTTTAGGGTCCACCTGCCAACACAGGGGATGTGGGCTTTTGTCCCGGTCCAGGAAGATCCCACGTGCCGTGGAGTGGTTGGGCCCATGAACCATGGCTGCTGGGCCTGCGCATCCAGAGCCTGTGCTCCACGACGGGAGAGGCCACAGCAGTGAGAGGCCCGCATACCGCAAAAAGAAAAAAAAAAAAAAAAAAGAGGAGAGCAACTAAACCAAGAAACAAATCCACCAATGATAACAAGTGCTATAAACCTATACTAAGATAAACATAAAAATCGTTAACAAATCACTCACAGACAGCAAACCCCAAGTCTACAATTGCTCCCCAAATCCACCGCCTCAATTTTGGGATGATTCATTGTCTATTCAGGTATTCCACAGATGCAGTGTCCAGCAAGTTGACTGTGGGGATTTAACCTGCTGCTCCTGAGGCTGCTGGGAGAGCTTTCCCTTTCTCTTCTTTGTTCACACAGCTCCTGGGCTTCAGTTTTGGTTTTGGCCCCGCCTCTGCATGTAAGTTTTCCTCAGGCATCCCGCCCAGACAGGATGGGTTTAAAGCAGCAGCTGATTAGAGAGCTCTTGTTATTCAGGCTGAGGGGAGGGAGCGGTATGGTAGTTATAATTGGAATTGAAGTTGAGCCTGTGGCCGCAGAGGTCAGTGTGACGTTGCAACAGTCTGAGGTGCACCGTGTGTTCTCCTGGGTTCCCCCTGGATCACGGGACTCTGGCAGCAGTGGCCTGCACAGGGTCTCGGGGGTGGGGGGTGTTGATAGTGACCTGTGCTTGCACACAGGAGGAAGGGGTTTCCTAGTGTGTGGAAACTTTTCCTCCTTCACAGTTCCCTCCCAGAGGTGCAGGTCCCGTCCCTATTCTTTTGCCCCTGTTTTGTCTTTTGCCCTACCCAGGTACGTGGGGAGTTTCTTACCTTTTGGGAAGTCTGAGGTCTTCTGCCAACGTTTAGTAGGTGTTCTGTAGGAGTTGTTCCGTGTGCAGATGCATTTCTGATGTATTTGTGGGGAGGAAGGTGGTCTCCACATCTTACTCCTCCGCCATCTTGAAGGTCCTCTGATAGTAGATTTTTGTTATTCCTTTGATGATAAGAGATCCACATATATGTATGTAAGCATTTGTTGATTATATATATATATAAAACATCTATAAATATATAATATATTCAGCAAAATATATGTAAACAACTATAGATACATGTATGTATATATGTGTATATATATGTATATATATATATACACACACACACATATATGGACACATGTATATCTTCCTGGATTTGTTTACACAAATGATATTATACCATGTGCACTTAGTTTCCTCAATTAATGTCAGATCCTGGAAGGAGTGAACCTAGCATGTGTCACCTTTGTCTTTGCACAGAGCTGTATTTCTTGCTTTCAAATCAAGTTTGTTTTGAATAGAGTTCCAGACATCCATCTGGATGTCTGGAACTTCCAACCTCACAAAAATACTTTCACAGAACTGTTTTTTTTCTATTAAAATGAGATTTTTCCATTGCATGATATTTTAATCAGAATTACACTGCAAAGCTGAAATGAAACCATCAGACTGTAGTCAATTTGTCTAACCATGGGACCAGTTTCTAACCATCTCAATTCATTTCAGTCTCTTGCTGTGTCATGTCATGTATCCAGGATGCAATTGAAAATGAAATTATCTGTGACCACATCAACTTCCTAGTATTTATTTAAAATGCAAGTGCTCTTTTCTGGAACTTTATTAATTCAAAGACTACAGTATAGTAATTTTAACAAAGTGTGATGCATAAAATTAAATTCCAAGATGTGCTGAAGGTTCAGTCAGCAAGTGTGTGTAATGAGTAGCCCATGTAGGCATGGTTGCAGCTGGGAGAGAAAACATTCTCAAAAAGGGTGCGTAGTTCATTTCATCTTCTCAAAACAGAAAACTCTGACCTTAGGGCCTGGAGTGAGTGCACTTCCTCAATAATCTGAAACAGGACCTGGAAGATCCCTTTAATGAGTAAGAAACTAAGAGCTGGGGTTCTCAGGAGGGAATAACCTCACCCAAGGGTATTAATGACATTCATTTTATGAAACTACTACCTAGAGCATAATATTTACATCGAACTACAGAGAACAAGGAGTCAATTCACTTATCAGATACAAATTTTCTTCATTTAGGAGATGGTGAGAAGCTCTCTCCAGGGATGGCTGTGGGAAGAGGCCTTTCCTGTTGGGGTCTTGGCTTGAAGATGCTCAAGCTTGTGTGTGTGTGTGTGTGTGTGTGTGTGTGTGTGTGTGTGTGTGTGTATTTCAGAACCCACACTCCAAGCACTACATAGGGACTTGTTCAATGCTCATTTTATATATCGTCTTTATCAGTTCATATCTGGAGATGTTTGCTTACATCAACTAGCCTCTGCAAAGTGCTTGCTATTTGTACTAACTCTTGTTTTATGTTTATTTTCACCTGTATATTTTCTAATCTGAGAATCCTGAACTCTAATTTTATGGGTGTCTCTCTGTGCCTGTGTGCTGATGGGACATATTTTATTTCTGACTGGAATGTGTCCAGGGAAGGGAGTCCCACTTGCCCCAGTGCTGGGACACCTGCTGTGTGTAAGCACATCATGGGGAAGCTTCCTGGTTAGGGCAGCCTGAGGACTGAGCCAACCTGACCATCTCACCCTCAGTCTTGTGTGGACAATGACATTCTCCGCCTGCTTCTAGCTGTTTGAAAAATCCAGGGATGCCTTTGGATCAAAGTGACTCTGCCAGACACACTAGGGTAAAAGCATTAAATAAACTTTGGACTGTGTTGTGCAGAAAATCCTCATCCACCAAATCTAAGCCTTTCTGAAGTTTGGAAAAACTGTCATATAATAAAGTCCAAAAGGGTTATATTAATAAGAAAAACACTTTTATTTGAATTTTTAAATTACCAAATATTCCATATAATAATAACAATAGGAAAGTTGAAAAAGAAAGTGGTATTAAAAGAGAGATCTGAGTGTGAGGTGCAGCCGTTTCGCAAGAGGATCTCTGGTCTGAAGTGCTGGAGGGGAGGCCTCTGCACGTGGCACCCTATGAGCAAGTGAAACTAGACGAAGCACTGAGGAAAGAAAAAAGCTGCCCCCTGCCTCCCCAGGAGACCCTCCAAGACCAGCAGGTGCACAGGTGACTTGTGGCCAGCATTTTGGACAGCACATGTCCGGAGAGCAGGAGAGGAACAGGAAGACTACCCAGGTTTGCAATAGGGGCCCGGAGGAAGATGGTGGAAGAGTAAGACGCGGAGATCACCTTCCTCCCCACAGATACATCAGAAATTCATCTACACGTGGAACAACTCCTACAGAACACCTACTGAATGCTGACAGAAGACCTCAGACTCCCCAAAAGGCAAGAAACTCCCCACGTACCTGGGTAGGGCAAAAGAAAAAAAGAATAAACAGAGACAATAGGATAGGGACGGGACCTGCACCAGTGGGAGGGAGCCGTGAAGGAGGGAAGGTTTCTACACACTACAAGCCCCTTCGCGGGCGGAGACTGCAGGTGGCGGAGGGGGAAAGCTTCGGAGTAGCGGAGGAGAGCACAGCAACAGGGGTGCGGAGGGCAAAGCGGAGAGATTCCGGCACAGAGGACCGGTGCCCTCAGGCACACACCAGCCCAAGAGGCTTGTCTGCTCGGCCGCTGGGGCGGGCGGGGCTGGGAGCTGAGGCTCGGGTATCGGCTTTCAGTTGGAGCGCAGGGAGAGGACTGGGGCTGGCGGCAGGAAGAGAGCCTGAAGGGGTTAGTGCACCACGGCTAGCCCGGAGGGAGTCCGGGGAAAGGGTCTGGAGCTGCCGAAGAGGCAAGAGACTTTTTTCCCTTTTGTTTCCTGGTGCGCGAGGAGAGGGCATTAAGAGGGCTGCTTGGGGAAGCGCTGGAGACAGGCGCGAGCCGCGGGTAAGGCGCGGACCTCGGAGACGGGCGTGGGACGCTGGGGCTGCCGCCGCCGCCGCCGCCACCACCGCCACGGGGCCTGTGTGCGAGCGCGGGTCACTGTCCGCCCCGCCTTCCGGGGGGCCTGTGCACCCCGCCACTGCTGGGGTCCAGGGACCCGGGGACGGCTTTCCCGGGAAAGCACACGGAGCGCCACGGGCTGCTGCAACGTCACGCCGGCCTCTGCAACCGCAGGCCCGTCCCACACTGCGTGCCCCTCCCTCCCCTCTGCCTGAGTGAGCCAGAGCCCCCGAATCAGCGGCTCCTTTAAACCCGTCCTGTCTGAGCGAAGAACGGATGCCCTCCGGCGACCTACGCGCAGAGGCCGGGCCAGGTCCAAGGCTGAGACCCAGGAGCTGTGAGAGCAGAGACAGGGAAATCTCTCTGTGCAGCCTCGGAGGCAGCGGATTAAAGCTCCACGGTCCATTTGATGTGCCCTGCGTCTGTGGAGTGCATGAATGGACAGCGAATCATCCCAAATTGAGGAAGTGGACTTTGAGGACAAGATTTAAGACTTTCCCCCCTTTTCCTCTTTTTACAACGAATTATCCCAAATTAAGGAGGTGGACTTAGAGAGCAAGATTTCAGACTTCTCGCCCTTTTCCTCTTTTTACAACGAATTATCCCAAATTGAGGAGGTGGACGTGGAGAGCAAGATTTTTGACTTTTCCCCCTGCTCTCTTTTTGTGAATGTGTATGTGTAATCTTCTGTGTAAGATTCTCTCTGTATAGCTTTGCTTCCAACATATGTCCCAGGGTTCTATCGGTCCATTTTTTTTTTCAATAATTACTTTCTAATTTTAATAACGCTACTATATTTCATACTTTATTCTATTTTACTTTACCTGCTCTTTCTCTTTTTCCTACCTTTCCTTCCTCTCGCCCTCCCTCCGCTCCTCCTTTCCTTCTTTCTTTTCCTTTCCTCCCTCCCTCCCTCCCACCCTTCTTCTTTCCACTTTCTTTTTCTTTCCTTCCTCCCTCCCTCCTGTCTATCTTTCTTTCTTTCCTTCCTCCCTCCCTCCCTTCTTCCATTCACTCTTCCTTTTGCTTTCATTCCTCCCTCCCTCCCTCCTTTCTTTCCTTCTTTCTTTCCATCCTTCCTCCCTCCCTCCCTCCTTTCTTTCTTTCTTCCATCCTTCCTTCCTTTCTTCCCTTCTTCCTTTCTTTCCCTCTCTCTTTCTTTCTTCTACTAATTCTTTCTTTCTACTTTTTCTCCCTGTTATTCTGAGCCGGGTGGATGAAAGGCTCTTGGTGCTGCAGCCAGGAGTCAGTGCTGTTCCTCTGAAGTGGGAGAGCCAACTTCAGGACATGGGTCCACAAGAGACCTCCCAGCTCCACATAATATCAAGCAGCGAAAATCTCCCAGAGATCTCCATCTCAACACCAGCACCCAGCTTCAGTCAACGACCAGCAAGCTACAGTGCTGGTCACCCTATGCCAAGCAACTAGCTAGGCAGGAACACAACCCCACCCATTAGCAGAGAGGCTACCTAAAAACATAATAAGGCCATAGGCACCACAAAACACACCACCAGACGTGGACCTGTCCACCAGAAAGACAAGATCGAGCCTCAACCAGCAGAACACAGGCATTAGTCCCCCCCACCAGGAAGCCTACACAGTCCACTGAAACAACCTTAGCCACTGGGGACAGACACCAAAAACAATGGGAACTACGAATCTGCAGCCTGCAAAAAGGAGACCCCAAACACAGTAACATAAGCAAAATGAGAAGACAGAAAAACACACAGCAGGTGAAGGAGCAAGATAAAAACCTACCAGACCTAACAAATGAAGAGGTAATAGGCAGTCTACCTGAAAAAGAATTCAGAATAATGATAGTAAAGCTGATCCAAGATTCTAATTCCAAGATCCATAATCTTGGAAATAGAATAGACAAAATGCAAGAAACAGTTAACAAGGACCTAGAAGAACTAAAGATGAATCAAGCATCAATTAAAAACACAATAAATGAAATGAAAAATACTCTAGATGGGATCAATAGCAGAATAACTGAGGCAGAAGAACGGATAAGTGAGGTGGAAGATAAAATAGTGGAAATAACTGATGCAGAGCAAAATAAAGAAAAAAGAATGAAAAGAACAGAGGACAGCCTCAGAGACGTCTGGGACAACATTAAATGCACCAACATTCGAATTATAGGGGTTCCAGAAGAAGAAGAGAAAAAGAAAGGGACTGAGAAAATATTTGAAGAGATTATAGTTGAAAACTTCCCTAATATAGGAAAGGAAATAGTTAATCAAGTCCAGGAGGCACAGAGAGTCCCATACAGAATAAATCCAAGGAGAAATACACCAAGACACATATTAATCAAACTGTTAAAAATTAAACACAAAGAAATAATATTAAAAGCAGCAAGGCAAAACAACAAATAACACACAAGGGAATCCCCATCAGGTTAACAGCTGATCTCTCAGCAGAAACTCTACAAGCCAGAAGGGAGTGGCAGGACATAATTAAAGTGATGAAGGAGAGAAAACTGCAACCAAGATTACTCTACCCAGCAAGGATCTCATTCAGATTTGATGGAGAAATTAAAACGTTTACTGACAAGCAAAAGCTGAGAGAGTTCAGCACCACCAAACCAGCTTTACAACAAATGCTAAAGGAACTTCTCGAGGCAAGAGACACAACAGAAGGAATATACCTACAATAACGAACCCAAAGCAATTAAGGAAATGGGAATAGGAACATACATATCAATAATTACCTTAAATGTAAATGGACTAAATGCTCCCACCAAAAGACACAGATTGGCTGAATGGATACAAAAACAAGACCCATATATATGCTGTCTACAAGAGACCCACTTCAGACCTAGAGACACATACAGATTGAAAGTAAGGGGATGGAAAAAGATATTCTATGCAAATGGAAATCAAAAGAAAGCTGGAGTAGCATTTCTTATATCAGACAAAATAGACTTTAAAATAAAGACTATTAGAAGAGACAAAGAAAGACACTACATAACGATAAAGGGATCGATCCAAGAAGAAGATATAATAATTGTAAATATTTATGCACCCAACATAGGAGCACCTCAATACATAAGGCAAATACTAACAGCCATAAAAGAGGAAATCGACAGTGACACAATCATAGTAGGGGACTTTAACATCCCAATTTCACCAATGGACAGATCATCCAAAATGAAAATAAATAAGGAAACACAAGCTTTAAATGATACATTAAACAAGATGGACTTAGATGATATTTATAGGACATTCCATCCAAAAACAACAGAATACACATTTTTCTCAAGTGCTCATGGAACATTCTCCAGGATAGATCATATCCTGGGTCACAAATCAAGCCTTGGTAAATTTAAGAAAATTGAAATTGTATCAAGTATCTATTCTGACCACAATGCTATGACACTAGACATCAATTACGGGAAAAGATCTGTAAAAAATACAAACACATGGAGGCTAAACAATACACTACTCAATAACGAAGTGATCACTGAAGAAATCAAAGAGGAAATTAAAAAATACCTAGAAACAAATGACAATGGAGACACTACGACCCAAAACCTATGGGACGCAGCAAAAGCAGTTCTAAGGGGGAAGTTTATAGCAATACAATCCCACCTTAAGAAACAGGAAACATTTCGAGTAAAAAACCTGACCCTGCACCTAAAGCAATTAGAGAAAGAAGAACAAAAAACCCCCAAAGTTAGCAGAAGGAAAGAAATCATAAAGATCAGATCAGAAATAAATGAAAAAGAAATGAAGGAAACGATAGCAAAGATCAATAAAACTAAAAGCTGGTTCTTTGAGAAGATAAACAAAATTGACAAACCATTAGCCAGACTCATCAAGAAAAGAAGGGAGAAGACTCAAATCAATAGAATTAGAAATGAAAAAGGAGAAGTAACAACTGACACTGCAGAAATACAAAAGATCATGAGAGATTACAATAAGCAACTCTATACCAATAAAATGGACAACCTGGAAGAAATGGACAAATACTTAGATATGCACAACCTGCCAAGACTGACTCAGGAAGAAATAGAAAATATGAATAGACCAATCACAAGCACTGAAATTGAAACTGTGATTAAAAATCTTCCAACAAACAAAAGCCCAGGACCAGATGGCTTCACAGGCGAATTCTATCAAACATTTAGAGAAGAGCTAATACCCATCCTTCTCAAACTCTTCCAAACAATATCAGAGGAAGGAACACTCCCAAACTCATTCTACGAGGCCACCATCACCTTGATACCAAAACCAAGCAAGGATGTCACAAAGAAAGAAAACTACAGGCCAATATCACTGATGAACATAGATGCAAAAATGCTCAACAAAACACTAGCAAACAGAATCCAACAGCACATTAAAAGGACCATACACCATGATCAAGTGGGGTTTATTCCAGGAATGCAAGGATTCTTCAATATACGCAAATCAATCAATGTGATACACCATATTAACAAGTTGAAGGAGAAAAACCATATGATCATCTCAATAGATGCAGAGAAAGCTTTTGACAAAATTCAACACCCATTTATGATAAAAACCCTGCAGAAAGTAGGCATAGAGGGAACTTTCCTCAACATAATAAAGGCCATATATGACAAACCCACAGCCAACATTGTCCTCAATGGTGAAAAACTGAAACCATTTCCACTAAGATCAGGAACAAAACAAGGCTGCCCACTCTCACCACTCTTATTCAACTTAGTTTTGGAAGTTTTAACCAGAGCAATCAGAGAAGAAAAGGAAATAAAAGGAATCTAAATTCAAAAAGAAGAAGTAAAGCTGTCACTCTTTGCAGATGACATGATACTATACACAGAGAATCCTAAAGATGCTACCAGAAAACTCCTAGAGCTAATCAATGAATTTGGTAAAGTAGCAGGATACAAAATTAATGCACAGAAATCTCTGGCATTCCTGTACACTAATGATGAAAAATCTGAAAGTGAAATCAAGAAAACACTCCCATTTACCATTGCAACAAAAAGAATAAAATATCTAGGAATAAACCTACCTAAGGAGACAAAAGACCTGTATGCAGAAAATTATAAGACATTGATGAAAGAAATTAAAGAGGATACAAATAGATGGAGAGATATACCATGCTCCTGGATTGGAAGAATCAATATTGTGAAAATGACTCTACTACCCAAAGCAATCTACAGATTCAATGCAATCCCTATCAAACTACCACTGGCATTTTTCACAGAACTAGAACAAAAAATTTCAAAATTTGTTTGGAAAAACAAAAGACCCCGAATAGCCAAAGCAATCTTGAGAACGAAAAATGGAGCTGGAGGAATCAGGCTCCCTGACTTCAGACTATACTACAAAGCTACAGTAATTAAGACAGTGGGGTACTGGCATAAAAACAGAAAGATAGATCAGTGGATCAGGATAGAAAGCCCAGAGATAAACCCACGCACATATGGTCAACTTATCTTTGATAAAGGAGTCAGGAATGTACAATGGAGAAAGGACAGCCTCTTCAATAAGTGGTGCTGGGAAAACTGGACAGGGACATGTAAAAGTTTGAGATTAGATCATTCCCTAACACCATACACAAAAATAAGCTCAAAATGGATTAAAGACTTAAATGTAAGGCCAGAAACTATCAGACTCTTAGAGGAAAACATAGGTAGAACACTCTATGACATAAATCACAGCAAGATCCTTTTGGACCCGCCTCCTAGAGAAATGGAAATAAAACCAAAGATAAACAAATGGGACCTAATGAAACTTAAAAGCTTTTGCACAGCAAAGGAAACCATAAACAAGACCAAAAGACAACCCTCAGAAGGGGAGAAAATATTTGCAAATGAAGCAACTGACAAAGGATTAATCTCCAAAATTTATAAACAGCTCATGCAGCTCAATAGCAAAAAAACAAACAACCCAATCCAAAAATGGGCAGAAGACCTAAATAGACATTTCTCCACAGAAGATATACAGACAGCCAACAAACACATGAAAGGATGCTCAACATCTTTACTCATTAGAGAAATGCAAATCAAAACTACAATGAGATATCATCTCACACCAGTCAGAATGGCCATCATCAAAAAATCTAGAAACAATAAATGCTGGAGAGGGTGTGGAAAAAAGGGAACACTCTTGCACTGCTGGTGGGAATGTGAATTGGTACAGCCACTATGGAGAACGGTATGGAGGTTCCTTAAAAAACTACAAATAGAACTACCATATGACCCAGCAATCACACTACTAGGCATATACCCTGAGAAAACCATAATTCAAAAAGAGACATGTACCAAAATGTTCATTGCAGCTCTATTCACAATAGCCCAGAGCTGGAAACAACTTAAGTGTCCATCATCGGATGAATGGATAAAGAAGAAGTGGCACATACATACAATGGAATATTACTCAGCCATAAAAAGAAACAAAACTGAGCTATTTATAATGAAGTGGATAGACCTAGAGTTTGTCATACAGAGTGAAGTAAGTCAGAAAGAGAAAGACAAATACCGTATGCTAACACATATATCCGGAATTTTAAAAAAAATGTCATGAAGAACCTAAGGGTAAAACGGGAATAAAGACACAGACCTACTTGAGAATGGACTTGAGGATATGGGGAGGGGGAAGGGTAAGCTGTGACAAAGCGAAAGAGAGGCATGGACATATATACACTACCAAACGTAAGGTAGATAAATAGTGGGAAGCAGCCGCAGAGCACAGGGAGATCAGCTCGGTGCTTTGTGACCGCCTGGAGGGGTGGGATGGGGAGGGTGGGAGGGAGGGAGATGCATGAAGTGGGGGGATGTGGGAACAGATGTATATGTATGACTGATTCACTTTGTTATAAAGCAGAAACTAAAAAAAAAAAAAAGGTTTGCAATAATGCCCTATTCCTGTGTAACACTAGGAAAAATTTAATTAAAATGATTGTATTATCAAAAAAAAAAAGAGAGATCTACGAACAATAAACACTGGAGAGGGTATGGAGAGAAGGGAAACCTTATGCACTGTTGGTGAGAATGTAAATTGCTGCAGCCACTATGGAAAATAGTATGGAGGTTCCTCAGAGAACTAAGAAAAGAACTACCATATGATCCAGCAATCCCACTTTTGGGCATATATCTGAAGAAAACCATAATCTGAAAAGATACATGCACCCCAATGTTCATTGCAACACTATTTACAATAGCCAGGACATGGAAGCAACCTAAATGCCCATTGACAGATGAATGGATAAAGATGATGTGGTACATATATACAATGGACTATTACTCAGCCATAAAAAAGAACGAAATAGTGCCATTTGCAGTGAGATGGATGGATCTAGAGATTTTCATACCAAGTGAAGTAAAGTCAGATAGAGAAAGACAAATAACATATGATATTGCTTATATTTGGAATCTAATAAAATGGTACAAATGAACTTACTTAAAAAACAGAGATAGGGTCACAGATGTAGAAAGCAAACTTATGGTTACCAATGGGTAACAGGGGAAGGGATAAATTGGGAGATTGGGACTGACACATAACTAGTGTGTATAAAATAGATAACCAGTAAGAACCTAATGTATAGCACAGGGAACTCTACTCAGTACTCTGTAATGACCTATATGGGAAGAGAATCTCAAGAAAAGAGGATATATGTGTATATAAAACTGATTCACTTTGCTGTGCAGTGGAGACTAACACAACATTGTAAAACAACTATACTCCAATAAAAATTAATTTAAAAAATAAAATGAGAGAGAAAATAGAGAAATGTCAATAATTTTGTAATGAGAGCAAAAATTTTAATAGCAAAAACTTGAAAATATAGTACAAAAATTTTAAAAAAGTAGATTATTCATACCTTTTGAATTTACTTGCAAAAAATCTACATAATAAAATGGCAAACATAACAGTACATACAATAAGTAGCCTTGTAGGAGGCCTGTAGGCATCCCTGCCTACTGGTGTTGACACCTTGTGAAAAGCCCATACCTGGAGCAGGGTCTGAATTTATTGACTCACTTCAAATGAACAGAATACAGCAGAGGAGATAAGAGTTCACTCTCATGGTTAGGTTATAAAAAGGTGGTGGCTTCTGTCTTGGGCTGCCTCTCTCCTGTACGCTCAATTGAAGGAGGCCAGCTGCCATGGTGTGGGTTGCCCACATGTGGGGAGGCCACATGTAAGAGAACTGGGCTGGCCTCTGCCTCACAACGATCAAGGAGCTGAGTCCTGCCAGGGGTCACTGTCCAAGTGCAGAGCAGGTCTTCCCCACGAGAGCCTTCAGCTGAGACCGCAGCCCCTGCCAACACCTTGCCTGCAGCCTTGACTGTGACCTTGAGACCCAGCTAATGCACTCCTTGCTTCCTGACCAACAGAAACTTGTGAGGTAATAAAAGTTCATTGTTTTAAGGGACGAAGTTTTACGGTCATTTTTAATGCAGCAATACAAAATTACTACAGTAAGCTAATCTTCATTCATTTGCCATGACAACTAAACTTATCTCATAAATTTAAGAATTCATCCATTTTTTCAGTTGACCAAAAATGTGTTGAGTATACACATGCTCTGTGAAGTAAGAGAAGTGGTCTCTGTCCTCAGAGACTTTACACTGAAACAGGAAAGACAACAGTTAAACTAGTCACTATGATAACACAAGATGGGTGTTTGATTTGATAAATATAAGCAAATGTCAAGGACTAACCCTGTTTAGCAGTCAAAGAAGACTTTCCTGAAAAGGAGGTATTTAAACTGATATCTGAATATTGAGTTGTAATTACCAGGCAATGACATTGAGTATTTTATGAGAGAGATGATGGTGTATCTGAAGATGGTGAAGACTCTGATATACCTGGGGCATGATGTGAAGGAGGTGATGGAGATGAGGCTGGAAAGCTGACCTGGAGTTAAATCATGAATATTCCTGCAGAGCACATTAAAAAGTTTGGATGTTGTCTTCCAATAGCTGGGAATTTAGTGGGGGATTTGAAACAGGATGATGACATCTTCAGAGCTGGTTTTGTACAGATCATCTGGATTTACTGTGCAGAATTTCTGGAAACAGGATAATTGTGGAGATAAGTTAATAATCTGATGACAGAGTAGCTAGAATAACATTCTATACTGTGGACACTTGTAATGAGAAGAGAAAGAAGAGAGATTCAGGAGAAAAAGGTAGAAATTTGTGGCTGGTTTGGAGGTGGTGGTGGGGAAAAGGAGAGAATAGGGTGAGCTCCAAGTTTCTGTCTTGGGATCCTGTGAGGCTGGTTGTACTAGGAAAGCTCAGCTCCATCTGCCTTCAGTCTGTGTTTCTTTCTCATGTGTCCCTCTCACTCCTCACCCAGGAAACTTCATTTCTGACACTCCTGGTCACCAAATGTGTGGGGTTTTTTTCCCCCACTGCAAGCAAGTCTCTGCAACACCAGCTGTCTTACAAATTAAGTCAACTCTAACACAATCTTCCTGGAGGTCCTTATGGGCTCAGTCCCACCAGATACTACTCCCCACTCCCACCATCACTTCAGATGCCAAATGCAACTAGTGGGTCTCCAGGTCACCCACAACTTCTGTCCAATTTGGCTACAAATGGGAGCTTCCCACAAATCTCTTCCTCAAGTTTGATTAATGTGCTTGAGAGAACTCAGGGAAACACATTTACCAGTTTATTAAAGGGTAGGGTAAAGGAATCAGAAGAGCAGCCAGATAAAGAGATACATAGGATGAGATCTGAGGGTCCCGAGCACAGGAGCTTCTGTCCTCATGGAACTGAGATTCATCACCCGCCTGGTATATGCATATGTTCACCAACCTGAAAGCTCCCTAAAACTGTGTTACTGAATTTTTATGGAGGCTTCCTGATGTAGCCATGATCAATTATTAACTTCATGTCCAGCCTCTCTTTCCTCTCTGGAGAAGTGGGAAGTGGCTGGGCTGCACACTCCAAGCTTCTAATCATGGCTTGGTCTTTCTCGTGACCAGTCCCACCCAGGAGCCATGCAGGAGCCACCCAGAGTCACCTCATTAGAACAGAATATGCTCCTGGTACTCCTGTCACTCAGGAATTCACAGGGTTTTTAGGAACTCTGTGTCAGGAACAGTGGGCAAAGACGAACAGGTTTTTTCTGTTATCTCACCATGGTGGTGGATAAGCTTTGCTGAAGAATGTAAGTTCAACTTTAGACATAGGGGTTTGAGGTGCCTATAAAACACCCAACTGGAGCTTCCCAGGATAAACTTGAGCTAAATACTTAAAATTATTATCATAAATATAGTAATTCAGTACTCAGAAGTATTAGTGCATATAGTAAAAACAAATGTAGTTCTTAGGACAATGGTATTTATGTATTAGTTAGAAAAAGAGCAAGACATCTGCAAAGAGGCTGGGAAATAATAGTCAAAAGTTATAAGAAAAACTAGAGGTATATATTTTCTTAAAGGTCAAAGAAAAATGAGAATTTTGAGAAAGAATAATTAAAAATAAAATTGTGGCCAAGATGGGATTTTAAAAGTCTATTGATTTCGTTAACTATTATGTCTATGAATGAATAAAAATAATAAAATAAGAAATGTGGACTTAGCATTGTGTTAAATTAATGAACAATTAATTATCAATTATATTATTATTAAAATTATTTAAAGGCAAATATAAGAGAAAAATATTAGTAACTACCTCCCAACCATATAATCTGTCTTCTAATATAGTGTCAGGTCATTCTATGGTGTGATTTCCTCTATTTGTGTGTTTCAAAAAAAAAAATTTTTTTTTTCTAAGTGCCACCATAGGTGAGGCCATGCCAATCTGAAGGTCAAAAAGATAAATCATTCTTTATAATATAGGGCAAAAGCATCTGAAATTGGATGGACATTTGCACTCCTCAAGGAAGAAGAAGGCACGGGGCCGCTTGAGCACCTACTGCATAACGGATGGAGAAAACAGCCCTGTAAGGAGAAGCCGCGCAAAGGTTTCCTGGAAAGTCCATCCTGGCTTGGCCTCCTTCCCCCTGGCTTGACTTTGCTCCTCAAACAGCCAACTGGGTCTCTTTTCACTTTCCAGTCTTTTGAGCAAGGATACTCTCTGTATGATGCACAGAGCTTCCTAATACTGGATTAGGTATTAGGTTTTAGGTTTTGAAACTCAGGGTCAAGGCTTTGGAAACAAAGTGTCTAGTCCTGGTCTTGAGATGCTGGGAGGCCATGTGGTCAAGCAGGATTTTCAGCTATAAAGTGTCAGCTTTGCTTGAAATCCACTGAGGGCTTTTAAAGATTAATGAGGATAATGTTAAGAATTTAGAAGAAAAGTGCAGCATGACAGGTATCCTTCTGTTCAAAGGTAACCTAATTTTTCTTAAAATATTTTTAGGTTAACAAAGGGACATAAACCTTGTAGAAATTTTATTTTTGAACTATTTTTTAACTATAAAGAGAACAGTGACCGGCTGACAAAATTTCAGGCTCCATAATGTTTTCATCATGATGTACTAGAGTCTCAAGCCTGATTGAAAATCTCATCTCCACCATGTATTGGCTTGATGCTTTGGGGTCAGGTCCTTAAAGATTTGAGCCTTAGCTTCTCATGAGTGAATTAGGTGTAGTAATTCTGATCCTGCAACCATTCTGGGTTTTGTACATCTGTGCTTCTCAGCATCTTTCACTGGAACATCCATTTCACAGGCAGGCCAAAAGTGTCGCATGAACCATGAGGATGTGGGAAAACAGTTTGAAACCCATTTGGAGTTTACCTTAGTGTGGAATTTACTTTCTACCTCACAAAAAATTATAAAATTGATGTCGATATTTCCATATCTTTGAGTGGAATTGGTAACTAGTCAGATGTATAATGTTACAATAACAAATAACCCCAATCTCAGATACATTGATGTATCTGTCAAAGACCCGTGGATATGGGCAAGTGGGCTGGGAAGCTATACTCTAAGAGCCAGTTTGGAAATCCAGCTTATTTTCATCTCATGGCAACCTGTGAGTCAATATCTATCTATATCTATCTATCTATCTATCTATCTATATTTTTTTTTTCTGGAAGGGAGAAGCCAGAATAAAGAGGTGAGTGCAGGCACACCTCAGAAGTGTTCCAGATTTGGTTCCAGACTACTGCAATAAAGCAAACATTGCAATAAGGCGAGTCACAGGATTTTTTGGTTTCCCAGTTCACAAAAAAGTTATGTTTACACTATACAGTAGTCTGTATGATGCAACAGCATCATTTTTTTTAAAAAAAGCAGCATACATAAGTTAATTGAAGTATGTTTTATTGCTCAAAAAGAATCCTAACCATCATCTGAGCCTTCAGTGAGTCAGGTAATCTTTTTGCCTTGATGTCGGTAGCTCAAGACTGATCAGGGTGGTGGTTGCTAAATGTTGGGGTGGCTGTGGAAATTTCTTGGACAACAACGAAGTTGGGCACATCGATTACCCTTTCTTTCACGGATGATTTCTCTGAGGCAGGCAATGCTGTTTGGTAGCATTTTACCCACAGCAGGATTTCTTTCAAAACTGGAGTCAGTCCTCTCAGATCCTGCCACTGCTTTATCCCCGAAGTTTATGTCATATTCTAAATGTTTTGTTGTCATTTCAACAATCTTCACAGCTTCTTCACCAAGAGTAGAATTCATCTCAAGAAACCACTTCTTTGCTCATCCATAAGAAGCAACTCCTCATCCTTCCAGTTTTATCCTGAGATTGCAGCAATTCAATCACATCTTCAGGCCCCACTTCTAATTCTAGTTCTCTTGATGTTTCCACCACATCTGCAGTCACTTCCTCCACTGAAGTCTTGAATCCCTCAGAGTCATCCAGGACGGTTGGAATCAACTTCTTCCAAACTTCTGTTACTGTTGATATTTTGACCTGCTTCCATGAATCACAAATGTTCTTGATGGCATCTAAAATGATGAATCCTTTCCAGAAAGTTTTCAATTGACTTTGCACAGATCCACCAGAGGAATCACTGTCTATGACAGTTATGGTCTTACTAAAGGTGTTTCTTAAATAACAAGACTTGACAGTCAAAATTACTGTTTGAGGGACTTCCCTGGTGGCACAGTGGTTAAGATTCCACCTGCCAATGCAGGGGACATGGGTTGGAACCCTGGTCCGGGAAGATCCTACATGCCACGGAGCAACTAAGCCCATGCATTACAACTACTGAGCCTACACTCTAGAGCCCACAAGCCACAACTACTGAAACCCACGTGCCACAACTACTGAAGCCCACACGCCTAGAGCCCGTGCTCTGCAACAAGAGAAGCCACAGCAATGAGAAGCCCATGCACCTCAACGAAGAGTAGCCCCCGCTCGCCACAACTAGAGAAAGCCCCCGTGCAGCAACGAAGACCCAACGCAGCCAAAAATACATACATACATACATACGTACATACATACATACATAGTACATACGTGCATACCGATGGAATTAAAAAAATACTGTTTGATTCATGAGCTGCAGAATGGATGTTGTGTTTGCAGGCACAAAATCAACATTACGCTCATTGTTCTTCTCCATCAGAGCTCTTGAGTGGCTAGGTTCATTGTCAAGAAGCAGTAATATTTTGAAAGGAATCTTTTTTTTTTTCCTGAGAGGTAGGTCTCAAGAATGGCTTAAAATGTTCAGGAAAACATGTTATAAACAGATGTGCTGTCTTCCAGGCTTTGTTCCATTTAGAGAGCACATGCAGATTAGATTTAGCATAATTCTTAAGGACCTTAGAATTTTTGGAATCCTGAGCATTGGTTTTAACGTGAAGTCACCAGCTGCATTAGCCCCTAACAAGAGTCAGCCTGTCTTTTGAAGATTTGAAGCCAGACAGTGACTTCTCGTCTCTAGCTATGAAAGTGCTACATGGCATCTCCTTCCAATTTAAGGTTGTTTCATCTCCGCTGACAATCTGTTTTACAGTATAGCCACCTTCATGGATGATCTGAGCCAGATCTCCTAGATAACTTGCTACAGCTTCTACATCAGCACCTGCTGTTTCACCTTGCACTTTTATGTTACGGAGATGACTTCTTTCCTTAAACCTCATGAACCAACCTCTGCCGGCTTCACACTTTTCTTATGCAGCTTCCTCACCTCTCTCAGCCTTCACAGAATTGAAGAGAGTTAGGGCCTTGCTCTGGATAAGACTTTGGCTAAGGGAATGTTGTGTCTGGTTTATCCAGTGTCTATCCAGACACTACAACAGTCTCCATATCAGCAATAAGGCTGCTTCACTTTCTCATCACTTGTGTGTTCAGGGAAGTAACTTGTTTAGTTTCCATCAAAAACTTTTCCTTTGCATTCACAGCTTGGTGTTTGGAGTAAGAGGCTTTGCTTTTATCCTACTCAGCTTTCTCCATGCCTTCCTCACTGTGCTTAGTCATTTCTAGTTTTTTATTTAAAGTGGAAGACTCCTTTTCACTTGAACAGTTAGAGGTTACTGTAGGGTAACAGATTGGCCTAGATTCAATATTGTGTCTTAGGGAATAGGGAGACCTGAGGAGGGGGAGAGAGATGGAGGAATGGCTGGTCAGTGGAGCAGTCAGAACACACACATTTTTTGATTAAGTTTGAAGTCTTACATGGGAGTGGTTTGAGGCACCCCAAAACAATGACTATCGTGACACCAAAGATCACCACATCAAATATAATAAAAATAGAAAAGTTTGAAATATTGTAAGAATTATCAAAATGTGACACAAACACACAAAGTGAGCAAATGCTTTTGGAAAAATCGTGCCCATAGTCTTGCTTGATGCAGGCGTGCCACAAACTATCAACTTGTAAAAAAAACCCCACAATATCTACAAGGCACAATATAGCAAAGCACACAAAAACCGAGGCCTGCCTGTACCAGAAATTAAATGCTTCCACACAGAAGGGAGGTATATCACTTCTGCTCCCATTTCATTGGCCAAAGCAAGTCATGTGTCTACTTCAGCATCAGGTATATGGGCAGACGGGGAAGAGCCACTGGGCTGAGCACTGGTCAGGGAGAGGAATGCCAATCACACTGTAACCTCTGCCCCCTTGCTCTGAAATTCTGCATACATGTGCAGACAGAGTGAATAACCAAGAAGAACGCAATCTCATTTGGGATCAGTCGAGACACCTTGCAGTCCAGGCCAGCTCCCTAACAGCCATAATGCATTGGCTACAGATCTGGAAGCTTCTTCCCTGCTCATCTCTCTCCTTTTGGGGTGCACTGCATTCACACAAGAATCACGCACATCTTGGGAAGCCCTTTGATGGTCCTCAGAGACAAGCTGTCCCTTGGAACTAGGTTGGGAAGATGCACTTTCTTGCTTTCATGATTGAGGCCTGAGGTGGTGAATCCTCACATTTTCAGATGGGGGTGCATTCTCTATGATAGAAGAACCACACTGCATGGTTAGGTCAGTGTTTAGGATGTCAGAGCAAAGAGTAGAGAGGAGAAAGAGCCCCCGTGTCCTCTGGCATGCAGTTTGAGAGGAAATCAGATGTATCTGAAAGTACTTCATTAAATTTTGTTTAACTTTCTATAAATTCATATTATTCTTGTTAGTTGAACAAGATCATTCTCTCTGTGAAGCAAAGCACCAAGGCCGATCCTGGTAAAACAGTGCCATGGAGACTGCCCCGTGACCTCTGTTCTTGCTGGGAGCTGCCCATGCCACTGTAAACCTTCCATACAACCCTACATGTGGAGGCCCTCCCACAGCTTCACCATGTCCTGGACCCTGTCCTGGACTCATTAAAGTTACAGTGAGATGCATGTTCAGGGCTCTCTTGTAATGGGACAATAAGGAGTTGTGAAGAAGCTACTTTCAACAACTCCAAGCGTGGGATTCACAGTAGGACTTTCACAAAATGATGTCAGTAGTTCTGCATCCTCAGTCCATAGTTTGACTGCCAGACCTCTACTCTCCCAACCTTAGTTACCCACCATTTCCTAAAATATTAGATCAGTAAATATACCAAGATCGATATTAGAAAGGGAAACGTATAACCTAGGCAAAGTCTTGTGTATCAAAAGGTAACACATAAGATAAAAACTGAAAGTGATTCAGGGAACTCTACTCAATGTTTTGTAATAACCTCCATGGGAAATACATCTGAAAAGTAATGGATATATGTATATGTATAACTGAATCACTTTGCTGTACTCCTGAAACTAACACAGCATTGTATCAATAAATCAACTATACTCCAATATAAAATAAAAATTAAATTAAAAAAGGAAAGTGATTAATGAATATACTGAAATCTAAACTTACTAGTATTCAAATGATTAATATTATAACCACAGCACGCATTTTTACCTTCATGTTAGTTTTGAAAAATGATAATACCCACTTTTGGAAAAAAAATATAGTCAAATAGATAAACACTCTGTACAGGTAAACTTCAATATTCCTTAAGCATAATAGAAATATTCTCACTTTCGGTCATAAATTTCACTGCTTGGTATTTCTTGTGGGAAAGTACATCACATACACAAAAAACGAAGTGCAAAGATTACAAGTGTTCAAAAGTTGTGGATAGTTTACTTAAAACATGGTACATCCATACAGAGAAAATTTTTGCAGTTACTTAAAAAAATACTATGACGTAGGAAATATTCACATCTCACAGTCAAGGAAAAAGCAAGGACATACTATCACAAATTTGAGCATGGAGTGGTGATTATAGTCCTCTTTAGGTATTACTATCTTCTTCCCAAACATTCTACCAAAATCATGTACTATTTTTAAGATCAGAAAAATGTCGACAAAGCATTTTGGCATGTCTTTGATATTGTAGGAAATGACTAAACCATTTTGTACAGGGTTTTTATTTGCTCAGCTGTGCTTAGGTACTGGTTTCTCTGGAGGGAGAGTTATAGTGCAGGTTGTCTTTGGTGTCAAAGTCTTCTTGATGCTTTTGGGAACAGCTGCAATGTGGGTAAGGCACATCTGCTTAACTTCTTGCCAAAACTCTTGCCACAAAACTCTCCAAGTAGGAACTTAATCAATAGGCAGTAAGATGTAATAGTCACCAAGTCAATAAATACAGCAAAGGGAAGCTAAATATGTGTTCCTTCCATTTCTGTCTTTGTGGACATGCTTTGAAACTCTGTTTGGCTGAATGGTTGAGGAGTCTTTCATGGCGTCTTCTCTGCTGGTATAGTCTGCTTCCCACTAATATAGTGCCCTTGGATTTTTACCTTTTATAGGATCTGGATTTAGTTTACCTACTCTGTTCTCCCCATGCTTCTTCACTGAATTGCCCTAAACTATATTTCTCTATCTCTACCTCTCTATGATCTATCTAAATATATTTATCTATCTTTGTCTCTCTATAGCTATCATCTATCTATCATCTCTGTCTCTATCTATCTATCTATCTATCTCTGTCTCTATCATCTATCTATCTTTATCTATCTATTTTCTATCCATCATCTATCTATCTACCTATCATCCCTGTCTCTATCTATCTGTCTATCTACCATCCCTGTCCCTATCTATCTACCTATCTATCATCTATCTATCTATATCTATCTCTCTGTCTCTATCTCTCTATGTCTCTATCTATCTATCTATCTCTCATCTATCTGTTTATCATCTATCTATCTGTCTAACTTTGTTTCTGATGATGATCTCTTCGATGTAAAGTATTGGGATACATGGGTATAGTTTCATAAAATCATTTCTCTACTGTAGACAATTACTTTTTCCTGTTTTCCTCACTATTTAAAAAATTAAAAAAATATGTAAATCCAGGTGTGCTTGACTGAAGAGTTATTTTCCCTTTTTCAGATCTCTTCTTTAATCAGTGAAAATCTCTTTCCTTCATGCACTAGCATCTCATCCCAATCAAACCTTCACATTGATTTCACACTAAACAAGAGAAAAGTCAGGGATAAACGATCACTTCATATATATCAGGTGGTTTGCAGGCAACTTCTCTGCTTCTTTGGAAATGTCATTTTATCGCAACCATGGAGGAGGGACTGAGTGTTGAATAGGGACAGACAAAGAGGCATTTAGGGATGCTGGTAGCAGCAGAGAGGGATTGTAAGGAGTTACATTCAGGCAGTGGGAGAGGGAGGAATGAAGTGTCCTCTGTGCATGACAAGGTCCTACAAGGGGCAGCTCCCAAAGGCTCTCCTTCCTGGAGTGCATGGCTGAGTGGGGGGCAGGCAGAGCACCACCAACTGAGACCCTTGTTGAGATGTTCCTGGAGCCATTGGTGCCCTGGACTTTGGTTAGACTGTAAACTCTACTCCAGGACACACAGTCACAAGTTTTATTTCATAATCTTAGGGTGTAATTCAGGACCTGCCACAGATGAGGTGGTTTCTGTGAACACCAATGAGGGAGAAGTTCTGCAGTTTCCCATGAGTTCTAGAAACTTCCACTCTGAGTTGAAATGTGTGTCTCTGTAGTTTATACTAACCAAGCATTATTGACACACCTGTCCTCACCCCTTGTGTGGTGGCTGTCTTCCTCCACAAAAGTTCACACAGCCAGACACCAACCTCCCAGAGCTGGTGGGAGAGATGGGGCAGCATGATGTCGGGTGAATTCTTGCTGGTGGAAACTCTCTAAATGCAGTTTCTCTTTAATAAAAAAGAAGGCTGAGGAAGGTTGCTTCTGACCTGTCTTGGTCCTGGTCCCCTGACTTTACATGTGACTGTGGGGTTTGGCCACAGCAGGGTTTGGCAACATAAATACCCCCATATCACCCCAATGCCAGCCCAGAGCACAGACAGCTGCCTCCTCATGGGTTTCTTGTTATGGGAGGAAAATGTCATTTTCTCCAAGTGTTCTTTCTGTTACTTGTCACCAATGCATTCCTAACTGAGGCCAAGTTCAACACATACTGTTTCCTCTTGTGCTGGGCTTGGGAGCTGGAAGCCCATGTGGTTTCTTTCTTCCAATACTTCACAGCAACATTGTGAATCCTCAGGTCAAAATCTACCAGTGGAAACAGAACAGGGCATACTGGTATGTTTTTGTTTTTCACTCACCTAACACATGTTTATTAAGCACAAGTTATCCACCAAACCATGTGCCAGGTGCATCCTTTTAACCCTGTTAGTACTGCAACTATGTTTCCATCCTCTGTGCCATTAGTGCACCTGAATCTATGCAGCATTTTTCTCCTTGTAAGTAGAGGTCTGCATGCAAGAAGCCTTCGGGGTGACATCAGCTGTTGTGGAGATGCTGGCTGTTTCGAAGCATTTATGATGGACATGTCCTTGTTGTGATTTTATGAACAAGAGTATTTTCAAGGGCTTTGCTGTTGCTGCCTTTGCTTCTCTGAGCCGGTGCTGAAGGATGGTTCTGTATGGACAGCCACCCAGAGGGGGATGGACAGGTTGTGATGCTGTTGTCATAGTAGCGCCTGGATCCCGCAGTCCTCTCAGTCTCTGGGGAGTTCAGCTGAATAGGTGCTACTTTGGGTGTGACTCCATTACCAAATAACAGTCTTTTTGAAACACCATTTAGGATGCATTTGGAGTTGGAGATGGTGCCCATTTGGTACTGAATGTCATTACTGCTTGGAGATAGGTAAGTCAATGTTAAAATATCACCATTTCATGAGCTCTCTCAATACCTCAGGCTTAAAAACTTTATAAAATTGGAACATATAGCAGTTAAATAAAGGGTTTTCTTTTGCCTTCAATGTGGCTTTCCAGAGAAAAGGTGTGGAAAAACTAAACAATGTGTCCTAGAAGGTCGCACATGAATAAGTGGCCTTTCTACCCACTTGGTGTTTCCCTGAGGCTGAAGTGCAAATTTGCTCTCCTTGTAAAGGGAACAGGCTCCCTCCCTGATGAAGAGAGCTGTGCCCTTAAGTTCTGGATGATGGAGGAAAGAATAGGGAAAATTCTCAGATTAGGTAGACTTCATGGGATTGTTAAAAGTAAATGTATATACGATAATTAGATTAGGAGAAGAGAGGGAAGAGAAAAAGGAGATAGGTAAAGATTCATGATTGGCCTTAAATAATTCAAATTTCTGGCATATCATAAATATTTAGATTGATTGGAGACCTCAAAACTCCCTTTACCACCACAGTCCCAATGCCTACTTCCCTTCCACTGTCTCTCTAGCAAGTGCATGTGTTTTATCTTCCTGGTTTCTGTTGAAATACTCACCTCTGGTAGGAAGCATACTATTTCTGAAGGTACACATTGGAGAGGTTGATTTTCCCTGCATTTCATCATTATTTCTTAACTGATTCTGAAACAATTCACTGAGTGTTTCCTCCTTGCTCTATATGGGCTGCTTATTAAGGGTACAAGTTGGTTCTGCTTTGGGGGATTGCCTAGTCACCACTCCAGAACCTTCAGAGCCTTGGAAATCCTTCCTACTCACAGCAACTGGAAATGGTTTGGGCACCTCATCCAGCTTGGGCCAATTAGATTCTCTCCCCTATGAAGCCTCAGAGTCCCCTGCAATTGTCTGTTGGACCCCTGCATGGAGTGCTCATGTACAATTTGATCTGGGCAGTCATACTGGAGACAGCTGTAAGGTGAACAGAGAAAGCCAGAGAAACTCTGGCTTCTGAGGAAGAGAAAAAAAGAAAGTGAACCCCTAGAACAAAGGACAATGAATGGGCACATGGTACCGGATAGAGAACATGCAGATGATCATCTATCCTCTGTCTTGAGGTAGTTCCTTTCCAGTGATTGGCACCTGCCTCTAAAGAAGTCTTCTTGTCCTGAAGTCCCAGAGATACTCTTGTTTCCTTCTGTTGTACACAAGACAACCAACCCAAAATGGAGTCACTTATGCTAAGCCCCATGTCATCAAGCTGAGACTTAATTACAGAAATGAAATCTTAAACCAGTCAATCAGGAATCACCTGGTCATCACTAATCAGGTAACCTGCCAGAAAGACCCTGTCATGCTCTAAAGGAGATTATCCTTGCAATAACCAACCCTCTCTTTTTCCTAGAGTACCTTCCTTGTTCCTGCTCCCTTCTGCTTATAAAATATCTTGCCTTGTACAGCTCTTCAAATTCCTTTTCTATATGCTGGTTTGGATACTGTCTGATACATAACTTGTTGAATAAAGCCAAAAAGATCTCTAAAATTTACTCAGTTGAATTTTATTTTTCAACACTTCCTCCCCAAATCCCCCTTTTATTGTTTGGCCAGTTTGGGATAGTCCTGTGCTGTAAAACAATGACTCCTCCTTGGTTGTGGTTTTTTTTTTTTTTTTTTTTTTTTTTTTTTGATAACCAGGGAACCGGTTTCTTTGACCAAGGAGGGTTTATGGCTCCTTCTCTAATGAGGGACCTCAGGGCTCTACTCTTCTTAAACAGGTTCTTTCTTTGCCATTGTTGAATCCCTTTTGCACCTGACACCTTTACTGTTTAATCTGCGTGCAGGGTGTTGGGCATGGAGAAAGTTTACTCCTCATTGAAAGCTAGTTGCCACCTGGACTGCCATTTCTGCTGGACCCGGTATGTAGGGACAACCAGAAGAAGGTTTAAAGAGCGATCTGCAGCTGGGTGCTTTGTGTCCACCTAGAGGGGTGGGATAGGGAGGGTGGGAGGGAGACTCAAGGGGGAAGAGATATGGGGATGTATGTATATGTATAACTGATTCACTTTGTTATACAGCAGTAACTAACACACCATTGTAAAGTAATTATACTCCAATAAGGATGTTAAAAAAAAAAAAAAGAGCAATCTGTTAAATGGCTCCGGGATGGTCCAAACTTTATAAAGCCAAGGCTGCATGAAAACTGAATTGAGCCCATTCTCATTTCTTTTCTGAAACCCTCTTTTCTCCCTTCAGTCTGTTTTTCTGAGTCTTTTTTGCTATTAGAAGACACTGAGAAAACAGACATTGTAATGCCAGCTCCAACTCAAATTATCTGGTGGTGAAATCAGAGATCAAAATTTTTTTTTAATGTGAAAGTTGCTAGAAAACTCACGAAAAATTGAGTAGGGTCACAGTGTTCAAGAAAACATCCTAGAGGCTTCCCTGCTGGCGCAGTGGTTGAGAGTCCGCCTGCCGATGCAGGGGACACGGGATCGTGCCCCGGTCCGGGAAGATCCCACATGCCGCGGAGCGCCTGGGCCCGTGAGCCATGGCCACTGAGCCTGCACGTCCGGAACCTGTGCTCCACAACGGGAGAGGCCACAACAGTGAGAGGCCCACGTACCGCAAAAAAAAAAAAAAAAAAAAAAAGAAAGAAAGCATCCTATTTTCTTTGATACCAGCGTTAGCATCGCGGGTACATTTTCTGGTTTAACAGAACGTAATAGCCTAACAAGGTCAGCTGTGATAGGCACCTCTTCTAAATACATTTCTGTTTACATTTGTGAGGTCTAATTATAATAAAAAAAATACTGTCACTTGGATTCTAAAAACATTTTTATTGCTGATAGAGTCTAAAATTTTTCAGCTAATTAGAAAACTGTACCTTTAAAAACTGCAAAGTTAATATATATAACCCATAAAAGTGTGTTGCTGTTTTTTGATTTGTTTTTCATTTTTTCCTAATAGCTGAGCCTATGACTACTGCCTCTGGAAATGCTTATCAATTTAATATGAGCTTGGCGCACTGCCAGTGCTGCCTACATAGTTCTTGGGGCCCAATGCAAAATTTAAAAAGGGGACTTGTGTAAAAGTTAGGGGGGAAATCTTCATATAAATGTGCTCAAATATAAGTCTTTTCTTTTTAATTATATTTTATTCTCATGAAACATAATAGAGAAAATAGTGACACAAAAATAATAACATGCCCTTACAAATTACAAGAAATAAAAAATGATATCTTTGTATGATAATTTTTATAATTTGAGAATAACAATGCTTTATTCATGTGATAGCTTGATTGTTCTTAAGACTTTTCTGGTTAACTTTTCTGCAAACGTATTTATTACGTCAACAAAATTCATACTTGAGAAACTTAAATTTCAATTGATATAATTGAAAGTGACATCTGTCTCTCTTAGCAAATGCAAATCCCTGATGGTAGTGACAGTGCAAGGTAAGAGGGCAGGAGGGAGAGAGGGTCTGCCTCTCTCCAAAGAGCCAGGCCTGCAGCCACATCTGTCCGGCTTCTGGGTCCATCTCTTTGCAACTCCCTCTGGGAGGTGGGGCAGGGACAGTGGCGACTTGGGGCAAAATGTTGTCCAGAGCTCACCTCCAAGGCCTGGAGACCAACAGCTGTGGGTCAGTGTCCAGTGTCTTGGCTGCAAGGAAAGTGATCCAAGTCCCACTGGACAGCAGGGGACAGGGTCAGGGGGCTTCCATCAGGATAAATAGATGACCTGCTAGAAGAGTCACCCAGCTGTTAAGGAAAGTGAGCCCATGACCCTGATATTAAAGCCCCTCCCAGGCCACTTGTTTAGTTTGAATAGCTTAACAAATCCATGTGTGTGTATATATATATATATATATATATATATATATATATATATATATATATATATATATATATATATATATATATATAAAAGGATAACAAGGTACTTTGCAAAATCTGTCAATCCAGGACTGTGTGGCTTCCTTATTGACAGTCAGCCTTAAGAAGAGGTATTTTATATTAATCTTTCCTGTATCACTCCAGTCAATCAGCAAAGTACACAACTGTTGAACAGATAACAACAGTATTGGCACGCTATCTCTGGTAGCTTGTCACCATCTGTAAATGCTAGGGTTTTACTTGGACCTTAGAGACAATAATAGAGCCAGGACTGGCCTCTAAATGCCTGTTCAGTAACTGCCTCTTTATCGCCCACTTAACTGAAATGCATCTCGTTAACACACGGGGAGTTCAAAGAAGAAAATAACAGCACAATGCAGTGTTGACATATGGATGTTGTGGCCCATGGACACTGCTGTCAAGGCCTTGTGATTAGCACCCAGCTTTGTTCTGGTCTCCCACATGCTCCTCAAACTCCCTTTGTGCTCTAGGCTCTGAGCTGGGTGATGGGGGCAGTGTGTACCACACACAGTCTTAATCCTGACTTCAAGTGGCGACAGTTGAATAAAACAGAAAGACAGGGATGGGACATTGGCCTCTAAAGGCCCTCATGAAAGACTGTCTGGATTTCTGCTGAAAAGCAATTTATTTGGAAGATGAACAAACTCAATTAGGCATAAGGGCACATATTCAGTACAAAAATATGAACTCCTGTTTCCAAGCTCCCCTTTTAATTTGTAAACCAAGCTCATAGCATGAGTTTTACAAATGTGATCCAAACACAAACATTGCATATAATTGCAAAATATCAACACATTATGAAATTGGATATACTATACTGCTTCATGTGGATGATCATTTTTGAAGTGAAATGAGAAAGAAAGGAATGATCTCAGAAGCCAGAATGTGAAGCAAGTAATAACATGGGTGAGGCTGACCTTCTCTGGTTTCAGAGGAGGGGCATATAAGGATCCAGAATGCCATTGGTCCAGCGCAGGTTCCTGCTAAAGGGAGATCCTCTCAGGTGAACTTTCCAAGGCTCCTCACACAGAGGACATGTCTCACCAGTGACTTGTCTGGAGCACAGTGCTTAAATCCTTTATATATGGAAAAATAAAATGACTTAAATTCATTTCTCCAACTTTATGAAACACGCACTAGTAGAGATGAGCTGCTTTGGGGGAAAGGAAATTAAGCACCTACCATACACCCGATACAGTGCTGAGCATAACAGAATTATATACAGAATGGTGTACAATATTGATATTATTTTGTCTTCCCAAAGGCTATTACATATATATTCATATTCTGAATTTATAAATGAAACTAAGCCACATTCCAGGTCACACAGATACCACAGGTCTATTTTTCACACCGAAGAATGACAGTGATCCAGGGCCTGACCATATTCTCTGAACTTCTGGTCACTCTTACTACAGAAGCGTAAAGAAAATCAAGTAAGTACTAGGGAGCTGTCAGTTTTCCTTATAAATATGCATGTGTCAGGTCTCCAGGTAAGGGTGTCCATTCATCTTGGAAGTGAATGGTTCCGGTTGTCCTCATACAGGGCTAATGGAGTGTGGACATTACACAATCAGAAACTATCCTAGTCATAAAATTTCGGTGTACTTCATCAAATGATTCTTTGATATGCAAAGTCAACAATGTTCTCAGAGGATGAAAAATGATCCTTCACTAGGCAGGGCCAGTCTCCGTACAGGGAAGCAGGGATGTAGAAAGGGATTTCACCAAGATGGAAACTCATAGGATGCCTTTGGCAGAGGGTAGGAGGAAAGGGAAACTGAGGTATCAGGTGAGTTTTGAAAAGTGTATCTGGACTGGAAGGCAAGGGCAAGAAATTAGAAGGATTCTGCTGGCCTGGAGGCATGCCCGGGACAGGAGCCTGGGGATAAAGATGATGCTGAGTGTGACTCAGAGGGGACCCTCCTGCACTGTTGATGGGAATGTAAATTGGATAATTCACTATTTTCTACTATGGAAAATAGTATCGAGTTCCCTCAAAAAATTAAAAATAGAGCTACCATATGATTCCGCAATCCCACTTCAGGGTATGTATTGGAAGGAAATGAAATCAGGATCCCAAAGAGATACCTGCACCCCCGAGCTCACTGTAGCATTGAAAATAAGCATGGGCCAAAGGAATAAGGACCTGGGAGAAGCAGAAATCGAAGAAGTTGTATTAGAGAAGGAATCAGGTGCTGAAATAAGTTTAAGACGTTGTTAAGCCTTTTGGAGGCCAGAGTTTCAGGGTCATCCTCTGAGTGACTGTTGGGAAAAAATGCAGACCGTGACAGCAGAGCGATAAGGGATATGGGACTTGTTTGCAGGAGACCAAGTTGAGTGGAAAAATGCCCTTCTTTAGTGGTTGTATAGAAATAACCCTGAGATCCTCAGATTGTAGGTGCAGGGGTAAGGGTGACATTAGCCAAAACCCACCAAAATACAGATTAACACTCATTTGAGGGAAGGAAAAGAAGCAACAGTTTCCTTGTGCAATCACATCATCTCAGTTTTCCAAAACTGTGGTGAAGGGAGCAGAGACAATGCTCAAACCTACACCCTTGTTCACATGCTGCCATCATATTTGCATGACATTTGTGATTGTCTAAGATGTTCCAGTGTATCAGACAGTGGGTGGTTCTAGAAACACACAGAAAAATGAGTCACTATGAACAGCTGGAGTTAAGTATGTGGAAGTAGGGAGAAGGTGCCGACTCATAGAGGGAAGGACCCCAAGGGCAGCTCCGCAGCAGAGCTGATGGGGAACAAAGGAGCAGAACTGGTTTTGTGGCTAGAGTTTTGCATCCTCACCAGCCTCACCAAGCTTGCCTTCCATTCGGTTCCTGAAGTTTGCTTGATCCTACACAATGGGTGCCTCAGCCCCTAACTTAGGGGATAAAGTTAGTGAGTTTAGCACAGAGTATTCAACATCAAGAAAGGAAGTCACATGTTCTAATGAAGTAGAGTAATTGAAAGACAACTATTTGAGATCCTAAAGGGATAATTTTTTAAATTTATTTTTTTATTGAAGTATAGTTGAATTACAATATGGTATTAATTACAGCTGCACAGCAAAGTGATTGAATTATACGTATATATATTCTTTTTCATATTCTTTTCCCTTATGGTTTATCAGAGGGTATTCAATATAGTTCCCCATGCTATAGAGTAGGACCTCGTTGTTTGTCCACTCTATATATAATAGTTTGCATCTGCTAATCTCAAACTTCCAGTCCTTCCTTCTCCCACCTCCCACTCCTATTGGCAAGCACAGCTTTGTTTTCTATGTCTGTGAGTCTGTTTCTGTTTCATCATGGTTCTCATATGGAACTACATTTTTTTGCTCCTGGACATTATAAACATTTGCTGTGTGAAAAAAATGAATATTTTTTCTTAGTAACCTTTTCAACAGAAAATAGGCTTCCATAATAAGTATTTGAAAGTACTTTTTAAAAAAAGTATTTTATCTGTGCCGATTGGATATTTGGAAGCATTAAAAGAAAAAGTGATGGTTTTGAGTCCTTAGAACACTTCTGAGGTCTTGCCCCAATCAATCTTCCTCTTTAATATCAGCAGTCCCTACAGCTATGACCTTCTCCAATCCTCTGGCTTTCAAGTTGCCTTTTATCCTAAACAATTTACATAGTATTACCTAGATCTCCAAGTAAGATTTAGACAGGAAAAAAAAATCTGTCTTCTCTCTTGGGTTCAGCTCTATAATTGCACGATCTGCATGGGCGCTGGAAACTTCCTCAAAACATTTATTTGTCCCTGAGTGAGTTGCCTATTCTCTGGAGCAATCTTCTATTTTGCATGCAGAATAAGGTGGCAGAGGTGAAAGACAGCTTTCAGCTTCAGCTACAAGTCAGAAGAGAAGAGTGAGGTTTGACAGCCTCAGAATTATAATTGATCCAGCTTGGCTCAGCAGTGATTGGAAGTAGGTCAGAAAATGGCCGTGGTGGAGTTCAGAGTGTGCTATAGAAAAATACTTCTTCTTCTTTAATATTCCAACAAACTCTTGTCTTGTTCTCAAAATTGGTCTTTCTTCTCTTTCTGTATATATATATATATATATATATGTATATATATATGAATGTATCTATACATACATTATATGTATTTATATATATATGTATATAAACAAAAATAGCTAGGAAATATTTGATACAAAAAGTGTTGAGAGGACATGACTTACAAGATAATAAAATGTATTTAAATCATAATGGTAGTTATAAAACTGAGGTCATTTTGCAAAAAAGAGATAAATAGACCAGTAGCTCAGAATGAGAAGCCCAGAAAAAGAACCTATAAAAGTTAATAACTGATAAACAAGCATCTTACATCAATGGTGAAAATGCAAGCTATTTAATGAATTGTGTTGGGGAACTGTCCATCAGGAAAATTTGGCTACTTTTCCATCAAAATAAATATTTACTGGAAAAAAGTCAAAATGGATTTTAAGAATTTGGTGATATCTCCAAGATGGCAGAGTAGGAGACCTTGGTCTCCATTCTCCTACAGAGATCAACAATCAGACAGGTACCCACCAACAAAATCAGCTCTGGGGTCCTTAAGAAACTTCAGCATTACAGTGGAAGGGAAATCATGAGAATAACTGCACAAAAGAGAAGGAAGACGGGCTCATCTTCTCTGCATCATCCCAGCCCCAGATGGGCACTGCTCAGCTAGAAAGAGTTCCCCTCACCAGGAAAGGAAGAACAGAGTGAGGACCAGTTTCCCCAGGCTTTTGGGGTACCATGTGAAGGTTCCACTTTGGTTTTACCCCAGACTGGTAAAGCTGAGACCTACAGAGACTAGGAACAAAGAAGAAAAGCAGGAGCTGCCACACTCAGGATTCAGTAGGAGAGACCATGGTCCTCAGTCACCTGTTCTGCAGACACCAGTAGCTTTTACCACTGAAGAAACCAATGACCAACACAGCCACTGAAGACCCCTGCAGATTTCCCCAGCTTTAGCCCCACAACTATTCACGTTCACTGCCGCCAGCCACATGAGTTCCTCCATGCTTCCTACCTCCTGTCCCTGTCAGAGCCTGGGACAACACCAACAGCCGGGCAAGGCCACCGCAACTGCAGGAGTCATGACACCAGCCTAAACCCCTGCTGCTGACCCCACCACCATGTACACACTTGAGCTAGCCCCTCTAGCTGTGCACTTACACATTAATGGCTTGACACACATCACCAGCCTCCAATCACCCATGTCTTGGGTTGCCATTGCCATGGCAGAAGTACATACTGATGGCCAAGGCCCCACAGATGCTTGTGGGCCCAGATGCAGCTCTGTCTTCTGTCATTCGCTCCCCTGGCATGGGCCCATCCCAGTCTTCATCACTGGCCTCGGCTGCTGTGCACCCACAGTAAGGTCCTGCAGCCACTGGAGTACATGCTGACAGCCAGGGTCCCCCAGCTGCTTGTGGCCCAGATTCAGCTCTGTCTCCAGTCACTGGTCTATACATCTGGGCTCCCCTGTAGCTGGCCTCTCTGGCTCTATGCCTGTCCTTGCCCTGCCCACTTCCTGATATTGGTCTCTATTGCCATATGCCTGGGGTGAGACTCAGAAGCCGGGGTAGTGCACACGGGCAGACAGTGTCCCCACAGCTGCCACTGGACCTGCAGTTAGCTCCAACCCTTCCTGCTTGCTCTGTCCTCCACCACGACGTGTGTGTTTTCAGCTGACCCCTGCCACTACACAGGCACTGCAAATGGCCCTGTGGTTGAGTGTGTGCACACCATAGGCTCTGGCCACCTCTGCTGACTGCTGTGGTCCCCAGTGGCTAGAACTGAAGACACCACTGAGGACTTCCAAAGTCTTTGCAGCCTCTGCAGAGCCCACAGTGCTCGCCAAAGACCATGTTGTTGTCAGTGCCATGGGCCTCAGTGGCCTGAGCCAAAGAGACATCATTCCCCCCAGACCTGGAGCCACCATTCACCCACACATTGGGGCCAGGGTCACAGCATGCTTCAGGGTGTCCCTACCCGTAGGTCAAGGTCTTTTCTTACTGAAGTCACTCCGTAAACTTTGGAAGAGATGGTTGCTTCTTCAAATGCATAGACACCTATGCAAGGCTACAGGGATCATGAAGAATCAGGGAAACATGACTCCATCCAAGAAACACAGTAAAATGCCAGTTACTGACCCAGAGAAATGGAGCTACAGGAATAGTTCAACAACAAATGTAAAATAATTGCTCTAAAGATGCTTAGAGAGCTACAAGAGAACACAAACAATTTAATGAAATTGTTAAATTGGAGAACTCCAAGGTGATAGAAAACATAAAAAAGAGCCAAACAAAAATGTTGGAGCTGAAGAATATAATGAATGAGCTGAAGAATTCTACAGAAGACTTCAACAACAGACTTGACAAAAGAGAAGAAAAAATCAATGAGCTCAAATACAGATCATTTGAAATGATCAGGTCAGAGGAGCAAAAAGAAAAAAAGGAATGAAAAAGAATGAAGAAAGTCTACAGGATTTAAGGGATTCCATTAAAAGAAATAATCTACAGATCACTAAAGTCCAAGATGGAGAAGAAAAGGAGAAAGGGGAGGAGAGATTTTTCAAAGATATAATGGCTGAGAACTTCCCAAACCTGGGAAGAGATTTATACATCCAAGTTCATGAAGCTATTGGTCACTCCAAAATTTCAATCCAAAACAATCTTCTCTAAGACACATTATAATAAAAGTGTCTAAAGTCAAAAACAAAAATAAATTTTATAGCAGCAAAAAAACCCCAAAAGATCTCATACAAGGGAGCCCTCATAAGGCTATCAGCTGATTTCTCAGCAGAAACCTGCAATCAAGGAGAGAATGCAATGTATATTCAAAGTGCTGAAAGAGAAAAAAAAAAAACCCTGCCAATCAAGAATAATTTACCCAGCAAAGTGACCCTTTGAAAATAACAAAATCCTAGGTAGTTCATCACCATTAGACTTGCATTACAAGAAATACTGAAAGTAGTACTTCAAGCTGAAACAAAAGGGCATTAATTACTAACATAACAACATATGAAAATTTACAGCAGGTTTAGGTAAGTAGTCAGGTTCAGAGTACTCTAATACTGTAATATGGTAGTGTGCTAACCACTTAACTATAGCATAAAGGTTAAAGGTCAAAAATGTGAAAAATAGCTATCCTACAATAATTCGTTAATGGATACACAATATGAAAAGTGTGACATGAAAAGCATAAAATACAATATATGAGGGGAGAGTAAAAGGTTAGAGTTTGTTATCAGCTTAAGATAAACTGTTATCAGACAGAGAAAGACAAATATCATATGATATTGTTTCTATGTGGAATTTAAAAACTTGGTACAAATGAACTTATTTACAAAACAGAAATAGAGTCACAGAGGTAGAAAACAAACTTATGGTTACTGGGGGAGGTGGGGAGAGGGATAAGTTGGGAGATTGGGATTGACATATACACACTACTATAGATAAAATAGATAACTAATAAGAACCTACTGTATAGCACAGGGAAATCTCAATACTCTGTAATGACCTATATGGGAAAATAATCTAAAAAATAGTGGATATATGTATATTTATTGGGCCAGCCAAAAAGTTTGTTCAGTTAATGAATACGTTGTTCAATAAAGTTCTTGGTGAAAATGAAAAATGAGTCTTTTATTTTTACTTAAAACTGAATGAACTTTTTGGCCAACCCAATAAAACTGATTCACTTTTCTAAACAGCAGAAACTAACACAACATTGTAAATCAACTACAGTCCAATAAAAATTAATTAAAAAATAAAGTGTTATATGTAAAAATGTTGTAAAACTTTTTATTTTTATTATTATTATTTTTTTGTGGTATGCTGGCCTCTCACTGTTGTAGCCTCTCCCATCGCGGAGCACAGGTTCCAGACGCACAGGCTCAGTGGCCATGGCTCATGGGCCCAGCCGCTCCGCGGCATGTGGGATCTTCCCAGACCGGGGCACGATCCCGTGTCCCCTGCATCGGCAGGCGGACTCTCAACCACTGCGCCACCAGGGAAGCCCTAAAACGTTTTAATTGCTCTATTTATTCTCTCATAGTGGCTTGTTTTCTTCTGTTTGGTTTTTTTAACTTTTTATTTTAGAGTTAATTTTTAACTCATCTAAATCTTTGGGAATCCCAATCACCTGGATTGAGGGTGGTTTCCTCTAGGCAGAATTTGTTTTTGTGGTGCAAACACCTGAGAAGCAATGGGATGGCTGCTGATAAGTACAGGTTTTGGGGGGTATGAATTGTTCTAAAGTGAGATGGCTGTGGTGATTGTATAGCTCTGTGACTATACTAAAAGTCACTAAATTGCAGACTATAAAAGGGTGAATTTTATGTCATTTGAATTACATCTCAATAAAGCTGTTATACAAAAATGAACTGGGGAGCTTGACTGAACTCTACCTCCTTGAATGTTTCTGCCAAGGAGGTCCCTGGGGTCACCGGGTATCAAACTTTCTCCCAAAGAATGACAAAGTAACAGAATGTCCAATGGGAAAATACAGCAGGGCAAAGAGTGTGCCCTCTACTAATAATTCCACAGGGTAAAAGGAATGAAGGCGAGTTCAAAGCTGGGCTTCCTTATCAGCAAGTAAGGTTGTAATTTTCCACCAGTGTTTACCAACATGTGTTCCTCATCTTTTTGCCAATACTTCTTTATTTGGTCTAATATTTTCAAAGATTATTGATCTTTAAAAATTTATTTTCATTGTTTTTAAATTGGAGTTTCTTTGATTACTTTTGTGCCTGAAAGTTTTTCCTGTTAGCTATTCTTTATATATTTTTAAATTGACTTTTCTAACTTTTACTCATTTTTTTTGTATAATAAGACTTTTTCTGTTATTAAGCCCTAGGAGCATTTCATAAATCAATGATTTTAATCATTTGTCACATACTGCATATGTTATATTCTAAATTGCTGCTTGCTTTCAATTTTGTTTTAATGTTTTATGACTTCTATTTCAGATTTTATTTATAGTTCTTTATCACAGGAAACCATCAGTGTTTAATTAAGTAGGTAAAACCCCTAAACTATTTCTTTAAACAATAAATCCAACAGAGCCATATGAGAGAGAAGGGAAATGGCAAAAAGCAACAAAAACAGAATAAATGCCTCCTTACAACTAGAACAGAGAAATTAAAACTTATTTAGTACTGCCAGGGCCACAAGTTACTCAATAAAATTACAGTTTTTAGAGGTAACATTTACTTGCACAGAACTTAGCAGCCATCTCTGATGTAGTGTTTGCAGTAAGACCACTTTGCTAAAACAATGTTTGCAAGGGCCCTTTTAGGGTGCAATGGAATATATGTTTTTCTTTAGTTGCAGGGAAATAGAAATATTTTTATTCTTACTGGTCTTTTTTTTTCCCTTTGTCACTAATTTTTAGAAGAACTACAATGAAAAGGCTAAGAAAAATAACCATTAATTATTACGAAGAGGAAAATAAAAAGAATGGGAAGTTTAATGAATATAGTATGAAAAAGAAAATGTGGAAAGAGAATTTAAAAACATGCAGTATGGTTCATATCATATTCTGTGTCTGCATTAGTCAGCCTGGTGTCTGACTTTTTATCTACACCAGTAAGGGAGCATCCCGATACCTAAGATAGAAAATAGCCCATGAAGCAATTTTCAATCATGAATATTTTTTAGAGATTTGGTCATCGTATCCTTTCCTGCTCAGAGATCCTGGGGAACAGCTTCTAAGAGGGAGAAGAATGAGAGAAGTGGCCCAGAGTAGATGCCTGGGGTACCAGTCACGATGGTGTGGGGAGGGGAATAAGGGGAAGATGAGGAAAGTCGCCAGACTGGCAAAAATCAAAAGTCTCAGAATCCCAACAGTTGATGAGGACACTGATCAACAGGAATTGTCCCGTGTGGCTCGGGGAGAACAAAGGGATGAAAACCCCTTAGGAAACTCTGCTGTATCCAAGGAATCTGAGCATCACCCTCCCTTGAGCAGCAATGTCCCCCAGACCTGTGTTCAGCCAGCAAAACGCACTCGCTGAGGACAGATGCCAGTCTCCATGAGGAAACAGCTACTCACTACTCCTTTGAGTAAATTTATTTCACAGAGCATGACGCTTCAACACGACTCTTAGTGGCATGGAGGGAGAGAGATTAATTTTGCTATGAGATTTTGTTGCTAGAAGACTCTGTTTTTTTGTTTGTTTTTTTGGTCTCACTTACACTCTTACAAACGGACTCAAAGAAATCAACTGCTGAGATTTCAGATCTGATACCCTATTGTGGAGTGCTTGGAGCAGCAACCAGGTCTCTCCTCACATTTTTTATCTCAGCATTTCGTAAGCTCCCAGGCATTTTTCAAGGACTCAAAAAGAAAATGTTGAATGAAAGACTTTTAGAGGACAGGCTTACACAATCATTTTGCAACCCCAAAGCAATAAAACCCCACAGATTTTCTGGAACTAAAATATAAAATTAAAGAGATTGCACATAGTACAATCATTGTAGTATTGACACAATTTGCCATAAATATTTTACACTTTTTCTATGAGTAATTAATGACCTTTTGAAGTTTCTTCATGATGCCTTGCTGTGAAATAAGTGATTTGGAATCAATAGTGTATTTTAAACCAACACAGTGAATATACTTTATATTGTAACAGAATGTGTTCAGAATGAAGGGAAATTTTGCTCTACATTTCCTCCCAATGTAAATTTATTATGTGAACCTCTGTTAAATGGCTTCAACTTGTCAGGTTAATAAAATGTCAGGTCTCTGCTTTAGGGATGTCTCTGTAACCACCCCATTCATAACTGCACTTCTCGTTGGTCTATTCTCCATGTACCTTATATTATATTACATATTGTGTATTTGTTTGCTTTATCTCTCCTCTAGTGAAATGCCAACACCTTGAAGGCACCGTGTCAATTGTGTTTGTTGATGTATCTCAAACTCTGATGATGTCACTGATGTAAGAACTTACATTCCCTGCCTCTTCACAATATGCCTCTAAACTTGCCTCTTTCAGGGGCTGGACATAGGGACCATGGCCATCAGCTCCCCGGGGTCTCAGCACTGAGATTTTGTTCTCTCTTAGCCCCCATCTGTACCAGCTGTGATATTTCTCAGTAATTGACAGTCGCAGTGCCTGTGACGCTGGCGACATTATTTGCAGCTGCTGACCTCCACCGGGCACCAGCTTGCAAACCCTGAATGCCAGTGTTTTTCTTCCTCTGGGTGAAGCAGGAAAATTCCTTCCACTCCTTCTTAGTAGCTCAAAGATAATTCTAGCAGTAGAAGAGTGTCGTCCACCTATTGTTCAACCATAGCCCTGGGGAGGCTGGGTTAGGGCATAACTAAGCACAGCTTCATTGATCCCAAGAGACCCCATCTGGCCCTCTGAGCAAGATATTTTGATACACGATTTTCTCCAAGAGGTGTCTCTGTCTCACCATGAATCTGGCATTTCTAGAAGTTGTCTGGCTGCCAGATGTTCTATGTTTGTCTACACTCAAACTCCGAATAAGTCCCATTATCACAAATTACTTGCCATTGGGTTTCTGGACCCAGAGGACGTGATTGGACACAAAAATTCTGCTACAGTTAAGGATTTCTTAAATGTTCCCCAGCAGCTCGGAGCCTGCTCTGCCCTACAGAAACTGGGAACACTTGGATACCTTGAGGTCTCGTTCCACACAGCGGCAAATTAGGGGTTCAGTCTGAATCAGCCCAAACAGTAAAGACACAGGATCACAATCACAGAGAAGAAAACGTCGGGCCAGACTTCAGCTTCCTCCATAATTGGTCCCCCGGGAGGCAATGAAGAATTTATATAAACAGATATAAATGGACTTAGTCTATGGTGGGTCCAACTGACACTGCCACGAGGGTTCTGTAAGAAATCCCTTCCATTCTGTCCATGTTTGCATCCGCCAGCAGGGATTTTTCCTTCAGTGTTTATTTCCTGATACTTACTAGACTAGTTTTAGTAACTGTCCACAGCAACACAGAAATAACATTTCTAAAGCAAATGCATGTGCTGACATGCTTTTAGCATAGCAATAAGTACCTTGTATATTCATTTTAAATGTGAATGTGCTAATTGTAGAAATTTAAAAATACAATATAAGAAGAAAACTATTTCCCAAGTGCCCTTTAGCCATGCAATCAATGTCAGCACTTCATTATATTCCTTTCCCTTCTCTCTAAATATAGTCATAGAGCATTGCTGTTATCATGCTTGAATAAAGTTGTGCATCTTGCTTTTCCACTTGGCATGATGAGCTCAGTACTCCATGTGATAAACATTTTAATTGGCTGCATATTACTTCTTTGACCAATTCTACCACAATGTAATTGAGTAGCCCCTCACTTGGGCAATCTTTTCTTTCCAGTTTTAATTATTAGTGTTTTATACTATTATTGCTATGGTCTGAATGAACACCTCTCAAGTTCATTTGTTGGAGTCTTAGTGAGGATACCAGGTGATGGTATTGGGATCTTTGGGAAGTGCTTTGTTCATGAGGGTGGAGCCCTCATGGTTGGCATTAATGTCTTACAAAAAAGTTCCAAGTATACATAATCCTTATAACATAAATGTTCCCTGGTCTTCTTCACTGTGGGTAATTCAGATCCATATGACTTGGATGGGACAATTGTCTTAGTTAAATACTAATTATTTCTTGTCTTACACATGCCCAATGGGACTTATGCACAGTTGAGGTAATGCCCAAACCAATGGTGACAATTAATGTGCATTGGGACCCTCTTTTGTTCCAGCCACTATGAGGGTCCTGACAAAAAAAAAAAAAAAAAAGCATTTGTGGTCATGTGTGAGAGCAGACAGTAAAACCCAAAATTTCAATAAAATGTGATGACTGCCATTGGATGCAAGAAGAGGAACACTCGCCAGTTCTCTGGGTGGGAGGTGAGCTAGATGTAGCTTCTGAATAGTGATAACACCTCTGTGGGGTCTGAGGGTCCAGCTGTATGGAAAGGTGAGGAGGCAATTGGTGAGCGGAGGTACCTTCCCGCAAAGTTGCCAAACAGGACCCTGCCTGCCTTGAGGGCGGGAGCTTTCTCCTCGGTCCCTTAGCACCTCTCATGGTGCCTGGCTCCAGAGATTCCTGATACATGCAGAGTACATACGTGAACAGATGGATAGATACACAGTAGATAGGTAGACAATAGGTAGGTGGATTGGTAGACGGATGATAGAAGAATTGATGGATAGATTGAGAGATAGATGCTAGATGGATGGATGGATGGATAGATGGATTGATAGATATATGGATACATAGATGTAGATAGGTAGACAGGTAGACAGATGATAGATGAATAGAGAGATAGATAATAGATAGGCACATACATACATAGATACATACAAACACACAATACACACATAGATATAGATAGATGATAGATAGAGATGCATAGATACATAAAGATGAATTGATACATAAAGATGTTAGATGGATAGATAGAGATATAGACAGATATAGAGAGATAGATTGAACCACAAATATATTCATAGATCTATCTATTGATTAATCAATCTATCTGAGTATGGATAGCTAGAGAAATAGAATGATATCTATCTATGTATATCTATGTATATCAGTATCTACATAGATAGGTTATAGGTAGCTAGCTAGCTAGCTAGATACAATATTTGTGGAGTGTGAGAGAGAGATTTTCACCTTTCTAACTTTAGTGTAATCCTAGGGCAAATTATGTGCTCAACGTATGCCTGATGGTTAAGAAAATGTTTAGTCAATGGATGCTAGGTCTCTACATACACCTTGTGATGTGGGTTCATGCATTCTCTTCCTGTAGCACCGGCTTCATTCCTAGGCTGGCATGGTGCCAGGAGTCACACTGCTGTGAGCTGGCTCCCCTAGGGCAGAGGGAGCAGCAGCCTAAATGGTCTAGGTCACCTACTCCAAACTGCTTTCTTTTCACATTTGTTTCTTTTTAATATGGATGAGACAAAAATCTGTAACCTTTTCTCACAAGCTAAGAAGGATGTACTCTTTAGATTCAGAGGCAAATTAGATGGAAGTCAAGAAGACACAGGGACAATCATATAATTCACAGGCAAAAGGATCACTATGAAAATACAATCTCTTTTTGTTCTTTTCCTGTAGAAACCTAGTTTCTATCTTTTAAAAAGTGCTGTGTCAGGAAAACCAGCTTATTAAAATGCAAAGGTTAAGCTTGCCTGACTGTCATCAATAATCAGAGTATTTTTTATCTGCAGTGCATATCACAATCTTATTTTTACAAGAAATGTGGTCCTTCTGAGTTTTGCAAGTATGAGAATCGCATGCATTTGATTTCTCCATCCCTGGCTGGTTTGCTTCCTGTCATTCACCCGCCCTGCTGTCCGGGGGCAGGACACTGTTACCTGCCTCTGTCTTCTCTTCCCTGGTTCTCCTCACAGGCCATCTGCCCTGATGCACCCTGACAAAGGGCTTCACTAACCACTGTCAGACGGATGGATGCCACTTCTAACATGCCCAGTCGCCTTCTTCTGAAAATAAGATAAAATACACTTAGTCCCTTGTTTCCTGCTATCTCTGTTTTGTTGCCTGAATGTGGAGCTGCTTTCCCCTTTGAGCACTACCTGTGCTTAATTTGAATCTCCACTTACTTTCCTCCCACTCTCTTACCCCAGAGACTCAGAAAGTGAGAAAACTGTAAAAGATTTTGAAATGCGTATACATGTCTCCAATCTGTTGAAATCCTGTTTCCTGACATAAAGTCAGCCTAGATAAAGAAGTGTATTAGAAATGTTTGAAAAGATGTCTTTACAGTGACGATGTGGATTTGATTCCATGAGCGGATGCCTTAAGTGGTGTTTCAGTTATTTATAATAATAACAGTTACATGAAAATTAATGATTGTGAGAAAACAGTGATCTTTTTACATTTATTTTTTGTCTGAACACAAAAAGATTGGAATATCTTCACAGATTAAAAAAAACACAAAACTTCTTTCCTAAAACTCAATGCATGTGTTGTATGTAGACCTTCATCCTCAGGGACCCTGGAGTCTGCTCTCCCTGACCTGTTCTCTTATCTCAGAGCCCAGGTTTTGAGCCTCTAGAGGGGGATGTGACTGCTTCGGGCAGGCTGCCCTCTCCACTTAGCCCCAGGGACTAGCCTGCTCTAGGATTTCTGCCCCTTCCCCACAAGGCATTTGGACTTTTTGACCCTGGTATTGTCTGGTCTGGTCTTGTGGAATTGCTGTTTTCTCACATGAAGGAAAGATGAGTTGATTGTCTCAAAGGACTTCTGTTCTCTGTCTGGATTCTCATTGATGTGAAGGATCACAGCAGGGTCTGGGAATTCTGAACATGTAAGAAAGCAGAATTTTAGAATGTAAGATTTGCATCTTCTCCTAGAAACAGCTAGCTATCAGGAGTTTGAGAGACCAATTTACAAAATACAAAACAAAACCCATTTTCTTTTCTCCAAGGGGACAAAACAAACTTAAACCCAGGGCTTTTAAAAGCTTCTTTCAGTTTGATAAAGTGGAACATGGAAGAAGATTATAGAGAGACGGGGAAGAAAAGTTTTCACCCAGAGATGTTGTATTATTTAGTGGATTTGTTAGGTACCTCTTTTTTTCTGGAGGTGTGTATATCCCAAGTGCTTCTATTCTTTTTTACTTTTCTGTAGCAATAAAGTGAAAAAGACAGAATCAAATTCCCAAATCACACCAACACACTTACTTTACTATTTGGAAAAGTAATTTGGTAAAAGGAAAAAGAATCATATGTATGATATTAAAAATGTTTTGTTTAAATGCTAGAGAGGATGTGGAGAAAAGGGAACAGTCTTACACTGTTGGTGGGAATGTAAATTGATGCAGTTACTATGGAGAGCAGTATGGAGGTTCCTCAGAAAACTAAAAATAGAATTACCATATAAGCTAGCAATTCCAGTCCTAGGCCTATATCCAGATGAAACTCTAATCCAAAAAGATACATGCACCCCTATGTTCATAGCAGCACTATTCATAATGGCCAGGACATGGAAATGACCTAAACGTCCATCGATAGATGAATGGATAAAGAAGATGTGATACATATATACAATGAAATACTACTCAGCCATAAAAAAGAAGAAATCATGCCATTTGCAGCAACGTGGATGCAACTAGAGATTATCATACTGAGTGAAGCAAGTCAGAAAGAGAAAGACTAATATCATATGATATCACTTATATGTGGAATCTAAAACATGACACAAATGAACATATCTACAAAACAGAAACAGACTCACAGACATAGAGAGCAGACTTGTGGTTGCCAAGGGGGAGGGGGAGGGGGATGCGGGAGGGATGGACTGGGAGTTTGGGGTCAGCAGATGTAAACTATTACATATAGAATGGATAAACAACATGGTCTTACTGTATAGCACAGGGAACTATATTCAGTATCCTATGATAAATCATAATGGAAAAGAATATTTTAAAAAGAAGGTATATATATGAATAACTGAATCACTTTGCTGTACAACTGAAATTAACACAACATTGTAAATCAACTACACTTCAATTTTAAAAATTTAAAAATGCTCTGTTTAAATGTTTAATGATGATGAAAGCTCCAAACCATCCAAATTGACACATTTCTATGTTAAGAATATTTTGTTATAAAGTTTAACCAATGAGGGGAAGCAAGAATTGACACAGTTTGGCAAAAGCATAAAGAAAGCACGTTTGAAAGTGTATTGTAAAGGCTACAGCACATGTACAGCAGGAGAAGGTGAGCTCCCATGGGGACAGAGCTATTGCTAGGTCTGTAATGAAAGGGGCCACCTGCCCTGTGAGATTTACATCTAATTCTAAAAGAAGTGTGCACTCATTAAAACCAAGGCAGGAAACACTGCCAAAGTAGGAAGGAGTACCCAAAATATCAATAATCTCTGTCATTTTCTATACTTTATTAAACTATTTTCTCTATGTATAGTTAATTCTTTTACTAAACTAAATAAAGCCAAGAGCACATCCTTTTTACAATTTATATTCCAACTTTTCATTTGCCCTTGTTTCATGAACATTTTCCCAAATTTATCAGAACATCCTTCTCAGTGGTTACCTTAGAGCCCACCCAGTTTACACACTCTTGACAGCCTTTCCATACTTGTTAGATATTGTGTGTGTTTGCACACATACGTGCCCACATATATATTCAAATATATTGTCTGATATATTTGAAAATCTATCAGAACACACACATGCTCACATATATATTTTAAAGGTGGCATGTTTATCTCTGATATTTGGAAAGCATAAACACATCTAGAAAATAGCAAGTTTCCCATTGTCTATCCATTATATGCTATTATTTTTAAAAATTTATTTGCCATCTTTTAAAAAAATCCTCTAAAATTGATTTTACATAATAACAGTTATTTCCCATGTTCTCAAAATATATTTAAACACCATTTTATAGACTATGTATTATCCAATGGTTAGAATAAATCATAACTTACATAAGTATTTTCCTAGAGTTGGGCCTGGATTCTTTGATTTTCATTCCTGTAAAACATGTTGTTGTCGCACATGCCAGATCTCAAATTTTTTTAAGGGCCTGATAAATATGAACAAACACACCTGACAGTTTGTACATATTCACTCGGCAAACGGGAGTGAATGTAAGGGTGCGGATTTCACTCCATTCTGAACTACAGACAAATATGGACAAAGGGAATGAAGAAACAAACATACTATAGATTTCTTTCAGTTTTCAGCAAATACCTTAAGAGCTACTCGGGATATTTTCAAGAAGGGAAAATAGGATAATTTGTTAAGAAAGTAAAAGCACTTCAGCAAAACAGGGTTTTTGTAATTTGAAACAAACCCTGAGATGTCAAAGCAGTTACTCATTTGAGTCACAGGAGACAAACTGGAGTGGGAAGCAGGGGGTCCCCAGGCTGGTCGGGGGTGTTTCCCAGTGGCGTGTCACGTGGCCAGTGCCACAGGACCAGAGAAGAGTGACATCCAAAATACAGGGCAGCAGGACCAGCAGGGCCACCAACCAAGGTGTGCTGGCGGGTGATGGACTGATTGGGTCTGCGGGTTCTGAGGCCACGAGGTGGGGCTTGGCTCAGAGGCAGTTTTTCCACTGGAAGAGAAATGTGTCCCCATGTGTGACAAGCGGTTTGGCTGCCCTGCCTGGCACTGGCCGACATCATCCCAGGGGCTAAAGCCAGCACCTAGAAGGGGCCACCAAGACCCAAACAGATGGTCAGAAACCCCACAGAACTGTAGCAGTTTAGGGGTAGGACCCATTCTTAGTAGGAGAATAATGATCACAGAGGAATCAGGCAGGAGATCTCAGTCGTGCTGCTTATATCAATGCGAGGGGCAGTGCTCATGAAAATAATCAATAAACAATCTATAATAGGAATAGGAAGTTTTATTTGAGCCACACTGAGGACTAAAGCCCAGAAGACAGTCTCTCAGATAACTCTGAGGAACTGCTCCACAGAAGCATGGCTTTCAGCACAGTTTTATATCTTTTCAGAACAAAGAACATCAAACAAGTCAGGGATACATTCCTTCGAGGTTTCAAAAAAACAGATCAGCAGGTACAGTGAGTCAGTACAGCCTTGGCACCTGGGAAGGGAGGTTTATCATCATGGGAGGACCAGCACTGGCGTCCCAGGAAGGGAGGCATTTAATCCTTAGTTTTGTCATGGACATGCTTTATTTCTGGCCAATGCACCCTTTTCTTAATAATTAAAGCAGATGTACAGTGACTGTTTGATAGGCCACAGACAGGCATAATATTCAAGTTAACTCATGTAAGAGCCAGAACGGCGGCCCCATACCTCAGTATGGGAACGTCCCTCTTATCAGCAGGAAGTAGGCTGGAGTGCAGGAGGCCTGCCCTCTACTCAGTGCCTGGCCCCTCAAGGCTGGCTGGGGTTGGTGGGCTCAGCTCTAGGGGAAGCACAAGGCAGCCCCTGGCTAAAGCTTGGAGGGGACAGGTGCCGGAGAACAGTTGTCCGCCAAGCCTTCTCATCCTTGTTCTCACCAGGCAGGGCGATGAAAGGAAAGTGTTTATTCAAAACGTATACAGAGGGTTACACTGCATTCGCATTCTCCATCCTCATAACTAAAGAAACGCCTTTTGCTCGCACCCTGTGGAGACTCTAGAACGTTGTCTTGTATAGTAGCCGCTAACCCTAGACGGGTATTCAAATATAAATTAATGAAAATCAAGTGCAACGAAGAAGAATTCGTCCCTCCTTCACAGCAGCTGCATTCCAAGGGCCGGGCAGGCCCCATGGCTCGTGCTGCTGTGCTGGGCAGAGCTGGCGTGTCCACAGCCTCAGGGAAGGTCTGCTGGCCAGCACTTCCAGACCCTGTGATGACGACAACACAGGGCACCTCTTGGTCCCCACTGTGAGCAAACACTCCCTCCTCATCTTTCTCCTGCCAAGAGTAGGTGCTCTTCAGTTCAAAACACATAGAAATGGTACAGAAAGACATAAAAGGATTTGTACCAAGGAACAACAAATGTCTCTGAAGACCAGAAAAAAGAAGAAATTCTTTACACTTTTAGGAAGGGTGTTTCTAGGTGGATTTTTTTTTTTTTTTTTTTTTTTTTTTTTGCGGTACGCTGGTCTCTCACCGTTGCAGCCTCTCCCGTTGTGGAGCACAGGCTCCAGACGCGCAGGCTCAGCGGCCATGGCTTACGGGCCCAGCCGCTCCGCGGCATGTGGGATCTTCCCGGACCGGGGCACGAACCAGCGTCCCCTGCGTCGGCAGGCGGACTCTCAACAACTGTGCCACCAGGGAAGGCCCTAGGTGGAATTTTATAGTCAAGGCATTTCTGAGAATTTAGAGAAGGAGCCTTCACCTGTAATCCAGTCAAGGCTTAGGAGTGTCAGGGGCCTGTGGTCCTCCTGGGCCAAAGAAAACACCTCCTCCTCCTGTTGACGAGGGACTTGTAGGTCATACCTAAGAGCTGTTCCCCTGTGATCACAACATGACCAATACCGAAACCTGAATTGATTGCGTGAGAACACTCATTACAACCCGACTCCCCATTTGCAGCTAGGGTTTGTCCTGTGATCAATGTCATTTTTCTAATACAGGTTTCATTAGTATTTAGGTATGAGAACACCCATAGGTCAGGAGACAGTTGCCACTGAGAAGATCGTTTTAAATAATTATATTCACAGTTCTCAAGACGAGGGGTCATGCCACACCCTGGGTGGGGGGCACACAGGGAAGCACCAGGGTCAGTCAGGAGGCAGAGGGAGGGAGGGGATAATGCGGGCAAGGGCGTTTACAGTGGTGTCTGTGAGAAGAAACAGACACAGGATAAACAGGCTGGTTTGAACAATTTCAGTGGGCTCTGGGGCTCAGGGACTGCCCCTAGTGTTCTGGTACCTGGCCCTGGGGTAATTAGGGCAGGGGGATAGTGGCCCAGAGTATGAGAGCTGATAGAAGAGGTGGTTGAGATGTCAGCTCTGCACTGGTTGGTGTAAATTTGAAAGGTGCCAGGAATTATCCTACCCTACAGGGCAGTCAAAGCATCAAAATACAGGAAAGAAGACATGGGGAATATAGTTGTGCAAGGGGAAGCCAGCTGTGGTGGTTGCAGAGATTATTGTTCTGGGGACACAAGTGTTTGCAAAGGTTCAAAAAAGAGAGAGAGAATTATCTGTTGTTATTCTGCATTTGTGATGTATGGGAAAACAACAGCCATCTTGTGACCATGAGGTCCCAAGTGTTAGGAGGAATAGCAAATGCCAAAGATAGAATAGTAAAAAGATGAAAAATCTGAGGACTTGAAGGTACATTTGCATAGCTGAATCAATCTCAGGGAAGCATTTACTTCTTTGCTGCCTCTTCAGTTAGAACAATAATGCCTATTTCGTCAAGTCACTGTTGAACAGGGTTTTTGTGCTAAAGATATTCCTGATACTATAATGGCAACATTTCTATTTCCATTTTTCCCTCTCCACCCTATTTAATATAGCTCCCCCATCCCAGGTCTTCCTGCCTCCCTCCTGCCTCCCTCCTTCCCATCCCCTGCCTCAGCACTTCTATAGCACACAACATTTTATACTTATTTGTTTATTATCTTTCTCACCCACTAGTATATGAGCTCCAGGAGGGAAGGACTTCTGTTTGTTTCATGCACCTGCACTTGATGGAAAGGGCCTGGAGCATAGCAACCACTCAATGAATATTTGTCACAGTAATGAATAAATATGCTTTATTAATGACATCAGTAAACATTTGTAACAAACTAGTGTTCTACTGATATCCCAGTGCAAATATCTTTAATGGCAAGGGAAAACGTGTAAATTGAATTGCAGAAGTTCAGAGCTGAAACAGAAATTAGAAAGTTAGATATTTTCATGTGGGAAAACAAAGGTCAAGGAGAGATGTAACTTGGAAATTGTCATACTTATAGTATATGAGCTAAGTCTGATTCTCCCGAGTCCAAATATAGCCCTGATGTTAATTAATCAAGTTCTTTCCTTAGTGTTAATAGCTTACCAACTATTTCAATTTACATACTTATAGGTTGTTGCAAAAGCCAGTATTCAACCTTTTTTTTTTTTTTTTTTTTTTTGAGGTGCACGGGCCTCTCACTGTTGTGGCCTCTCCCGTTGCGGAGCACAGGCTCCAGACGTGCAGGCTCAGAGGCCATGGCTCACCGGCCTAGCCACTCCGCGGCATGTTGGATCTTCCCAGACCGGGGCACGAACTCGTGTCCCCTGCATCGGCAGGCGGACTCTCAACCACTGCGCCACCAGGGAAGCCCTATTCAACCATTTTTGACTTAACAATGTTAATTCTACTTTGCTCATCCTTTTAAGCTGTGGTTTTATATCTTTATTTTTGATCAATATTTTGAAAATATTTCTTCATAAAAAACTGTCCTAAAAAAAAAAAAAAAACTAAGTCCTCAAATACTGAAAGTCTCTATTATATCTATTTGTTTTGAAAGACAGTCTCTATTTTTAATAAGCAGTACTATACTTAAAACACATAAATTAAAATTTTAATAACTAAAAATAATTGCTTGAAAAATAACTAATTTCATTTGTTCTGGAAGTTGGAATTAGATTTAAATTTTTTCCAACAATAGGAAGTCTGCAATTCAATTTCAAAATAATACAGGCCTTAAAATTCCTATAATTTTGTAAAACAATTTTCAGTATTTATTATAAATAAACATCGTGGTGCCAGCTACAAATTGGCACTTGCCATCTACCTCTACAAGGGTTAAATCATGTGCTGCAGCAGCTGCTGACTTTCAACACCTCCTGAAAGGAGCTCAGGTGGAGAGCAGAAATGAGGCACTCTGTGCTCTGGGGAAAACTGGCAGAACACATCTTCAGACAGTTAGTTTAGTTTCAGGAGAAGATTTTATGAACCCAATTCTTGTATCTCCTCATGTCTAGAAAAGCACTGAAATCCCACATGGTGATGTCTACTCCTCACGACTAGCCAGAAACCTTCTGCAAAAAAAATATGTGCTTGATTGCAGGTACTCCCCCTTCACCAAAGTCACATGTTTACTGACTTTCGCCCCTGCCTCTCTGGAGCAGTTTCTCAGAGCTGAGCTGCTTTCTCCCGGGCTATAGTCCTCATTCTGCCCCCAATAAAACTTAACTCAGAACTCTCATGTTGTGCATTAGTTTTTCAGTCAACAATGGTTTAAATACATTTTTCCAGTTTCAAGAACATTTGATTTTTCAAGCCATTGAGCCAAGGTTATTTAGTTATGCAAGGATGCTAATTAAGTCCAGAGGGAGGGTTGATCTGATATTTGGGTGAATATTTTTATATTATCCAGGGAAACCATTGATTAAAACTCCATATTAGCATTATTTTCTTTGTTCACTGATGCTGATATTTAAAGTGTTTGCTAAGTTGCACAGTATTTTATTTAACGAAAGCATCTATTAAGGAATATATCTTATATTTCCTTGGCCAAATTATCACACAGAAGCAGCGTGAGCAATCTGGCCTCAGGAGATCCCCAGTGATGGATAAGGCAGACTTGTCAATAAGGAATAATGAACCATAGAAGAAACAACTGGGCCTCCCTGGTGGCGCAGTGGTTGAGAGTCCGCCTGCCGATGCAGGGGATACGGGTTCGTGCCCCGGTCTGGGAGGATCCCATATGCCGCGGAGCGGCTGGGCCCGTGAGCCATGGCCGCTGGGCCTGTGCATCCGGAGCCTGTGCTCCGCAACGGGAGAGGCCACAACAGTGAGAGGCCCGCCTACCGCAAAAAGAAAAAAAAAAAAAAAAAAAAAGAAGAAACAACTGATCATTTCATTTAACTATTTGATTTAAAATATGCACAAGGCACAAGGCTCCCTGTCACATATGCAAACACTTCCCACACACAGATGACTCCTTCATTAGGTGTTTATAGAGGCTTTTTTTAAATTAATTTTTATTGGTGTATACAGTTGTTTTACAATGTTGTGTTGGTTTCTGCTGTACATAAATGTGAATCAGTTACATGTATACATATATCTCCTCTTTTTTGGATTACCTTCCCATCTAGGTTACCACGGAGTACTGAGATTTCCCTGTGCTCTACAGTAGGTTCTCATTAGTTATCTATTTTATACATTGTATCAGCAGTGTATATATGTCAATCCCAATCTCCTAATTCATCCCACTAGCCCCCTTCACCTTCTGGTATCCATAAGTAGGTTCTCAACGTCTTATAGAGGCTTATTTAAAGGCAGGGATTCTGCTAGACACTGAGAAACTGGGTCCTGCAGTCGAAGACCTCAGGACGGGGGGTAGAGGGGGATTCAAGCACCGTGGTCCACTTCCCCATCATCCCATCACACCTTCACTCGATGTTTGCAGTGTGTGTTGGCACAGAGGTGTCAACAACACGAAGCTACAGATAAGTGAGAAGTTAGGAGCTTTTGCAAGGATAACCCTGACTGGGTCCTATGCTATCAGAGGCATATTGATGGGGCTGGGGGTGTGATGTGGAAGGTATGGGTGAGGAATAGTGTCCAGGAGGGCTAAGTGGGGGTAGGTGCCCATTGAGTGTGTCCTGAGGAACAGTGAACATGTCCTGGCAGAGAGAACAAAGAAGAAATAGAAGGAAGGACAGGTGCACAACAGAAACAGGTGAGAGAGGAGAGGAGGGGTGTCATCCTGCGGCTGGCCCTTGGGGGTGGGGAGGGATGGTGGAAGGCAGCCTGGGGAGGGAACCAGAATTGGGTAGTGGTGCCATACTGGTTACCATAGAAACCGCACCCGGGAGCAAGGAAGTGTGGGGAAAGGGCTGGGCAGGAGAAGTAGAATTCATGACAAAGTGACCTTGACCTGGACCTGTCCTCCTTGGCACGGAAATGAACCTCTGTTCCTCGGCTTCCCCAGGGGAATCTTTTGTTTGTTTATCTGAAGCCACTTGCAGGGTGGAGACACTCAGTGAAGAGGGGCTGAGGGGAGCTAACATGGGATAAGGGGTTGTCATGGACCTGGAGATGGTCATGCTCAGTGAGGTGAGCCAGACAATAACAAATATCTTATGATATCACCTATATATGGAATCTAAAATAATAATACAAATGCTTTGTCAAATGAACTTATTGACAAAACAGAAACAGACCCACAGACATAACAAACTTATGGTGTTTACCAAAGGGGAAGGGGAGGTATAAATTAGGAGATTGGGATTAACATATGCACACTGCTATATATAAAATAAATAATCCACAAGGACCTACTGTATAACATGGGGAACTATACTCAATATTTTGTAAGGACCCATAAGGGAAAAGAATTTGAAAAAGAGTATATATGTATGTATAACTGAATCACTTTTCTGTACACCTGAAACTAACACACATTGTAAATCAACTACACTTAATTAAAAAAAAAATTGCCCTGTGATTCGCCCATGCTTCCCCACCCTTGGACAGACCACGGGGTTATTAAATTCCCCCAGTGGCATTTTCCATTGCAGATGAGTTTGTGAACTAAGCCTTTTCTTCCCAGGAGTAATAGGAGCCTTTCCCCTTTTCAGGTTAGGGGCACATCTTTTCCCCTGTGAACACGTGAGCTCTTGATCATCACAGCCTGGGAGTACAGAGCAGAGCCATGGGAAGGATGATGAATAAACTGAACGTCCCCAAGTGTGTGCCTTTCCATCTGGCACTTTTTTTTTTTTTTTTTTTTTTTTTTGCGGTACGCGGGCCTCTCACTGCTGTGGTCTCTCCCATTGTGGAGCACAGGCTCCGGACGCTCAGGCTCAGCGGCCATGGCTCACGGGCCCAGCCGCTCCGCGGCATGTGGGATCTTCCCAGACCGGGGCACGAACCCGTGTCCCCTGCATCGGCAGGCGGACTCTCAACCACTGTGCCACCAGGGAAGCCGTAAAGGTGAAATATTTTATAGAACGTTAGTACAGTATGATTCCATTTCTTTAAAAACACAACACAAAAAAGTGACCCATAAATGCATAGAAACTCTCTAGGAAACTCTGCTAACTGGTTCCCTCCACGAGGGGGAGGGGTGCTGATGGAGGAGGGGGGCTTTGACTTTTTATTTTCTATGCTTTATTCTATGATTTTTTAAATGCTTGAATTACTTTCGCCATTAAAATATGCTATGCAATAAAACTAAAAGGGTGACTAAATCTTTTAAAATCAATAAGTTAAATATTAAAATACAAACCTCTGGTTTGAATGTTTTTCATTTAGATTTCAGAAAATTACAAAGTCCTTCTGTGAGTGTCTTATGATATAGACAGTCGGGCTCCCAGGTCAGAGTTCTGTATCCAGGTTGGGGATTTCCTGAGTTAAATTGCTTAGAAAATGAGCTCTTTTATGTGTCTGTGCTCTGAGGACTTAAAAACAACTTTGATATAGTCCCCCTGCCCCCTCTGATCCAGTCATGTGGATGAACTAAGAGGCATCCTTATGCAAAGGATGCAATTTGAAATGGCCCTGCGGTCTGGTCCACATCTCAACGTAGGAATTTTGACTGGCTGGGACCTGTCAACTGCAACCAAAACACACCAAATGTGAGAACATGAGCCTTATGGGAGATCCCAGGACATAATTTTCGGTAGGAGGAGGTTGGCTACGTTCCATTTTTAGTACCAAAGATCAAAATCAATGGACTCTGTAAAAGCACTATTTTCTTCCCAGAACAAAGGTACAAATATTGTGTGTTCGTCTCACTAATGAACAGTTTAAGGAAAAGAAGAGTTTTTCTCAGCCTGATATACTTCTTTAACTCTGTCCTCTGCAATAATTCCAGAATTTGCCCATTTCCTGCATAATTGTTAATGCAAACAAGCATTTTGTTCTAGGAGATGACAATGCCACAGCAGTGCCATGCCTTACTCTAAAGAACCCAATGGGACAAATCTGTTGGGGACAAGAGTCCATCATCCACAGCTGGGACACATGCTGCACACAAGCTCTCAGTGACCAGCCACAGTGTGCAGGCACCAGTATTTGACATTCGATCCCAGGCATTGCTTTAAGGGCTTTAGACACGTGCAACCATTTACTCAACCAGGCAATGCATTTTTACGCTTGAGGAAATGCTGCTTAAGTAACTTATCCAAGGTTTCCAGCTAATAAAAGTGGACAAAATTGACATTCTGACCCAGGAAAGCTGACTTGGAGACCACACTCTCTGTTGAAACCTTCATATCTCTCTTAATTCTCTCCCCACTCTGTATATATGTACATCAAAAACTCAAAAGTGATAATGCACTGTGGTGTCCTAAATGGGAGGAAAATACAAAAAGGAGGGGATATATGTATATGTATGGCTGATTCATTGCTGTGCAGTAGAAGCTAACACAACATTGTAAAGCAACTATATTCCAATAAAGATTAATTTAAAAAATAAACTGCAATTTAAGAAGTTTAAAAGAAAGAACAAACTCAAAAGTGAAAATAAAATAAAGCCACTGGCTGCATGTTTGAATGACACACAGTGAGAAAACTTCTTGGAGATTTAAATGATTGAGATTCATGGCATGCGAGGATGCCTGGTAGAGCTGTCACTTGCAATAGCTTGGAAATTGCTGCCTGAAATTGTAGCTGCAGTGGAAGCAGTTGATAATAGGAGAGTTTTGTTGAGTGTTTGTTGCTGTAAGCGGTATTTATTTGACAAGGTATTGGAGAGAATAAGGGGAGAGGGATGAGAGAGAGAGATTGCAGAGAGAGGGAGAAGTCTTAGGAAAGAATAACTGCTTTTCAAGCAGAAAAAAACCCCCAAAACAGAGAAGTCTAAAAATTTGTAGCTTTAGATGGTGGGAAAAACCAGTTGCTGGGTAGTTCCCATATTAAGGCATGAGTCTGAGAAAAGGTCTTGAATGACAAAGACCTGATAAAACCTCTGCAGGCTACAAGGAATCAAGACAAAACCTCATTATCAGATTGTTGACAAACTCCCGACATCTTGCTCCAGGCCACTCTGGTGTAGCCTGTAAGTTCAGAGGGAAAATCTGGCAGCAAGAAATCAAAGACGGCAAATTTGAGAACTATCTCAAAAAGAATGTGGAGTATGGTTATTGACACAGAACTGTCTGGAAAATACTGAATTCCCCCAATTCTGATACACTTTTGTTTCTCCACATTTTAGCATCTATAAAATAAGGAACAGATGTCAGTGTATAATTGGCTTTTTTTTTTTCATTTTCTCAGTGGTACATAAAATAATGATGATTCTTACAACAGATGACAAGGCAGGATTATTTAAGGGAACTGTGTGGAAAGCAAAGCAAAACAAGAGCAAAAGCAAAAAAGAACAAACCTAGCACTGGAATAAAAATGTCTTTGACTGTATTGACTGGGTTGCAAAGCTGTGTGCCCTCTGACACCCACATCCAAGGGGCCCAGGGAGAGGATGGAAAGGGCAGAACATCCCAGGACAGAGAACGTGTCCCAGAAAGCTGCCCCGAGGCTTTTGCAGATGCTGGAGCAGCCACATGGGCCAGATTGCATGACCCCTGGCATCAAACTGCCCTAAGAGAATTCACACAGAGCTAAGTGGGTGTGAGTCATTGAGCAGTTCTTTTCACTTACATCACTAAAAGGCCACTGCTTTTAGTGTTTTAAGTCTAAGCACAGCATTTTTTCCCCTAAATTCAAACCTCTGCTTGAACCCAGTCATATCATCCAGTCAACAACTCAGGGTCTAGAGTGGGCAGCAAACTCAGCGACAGTGTGTTGGTGTCTGAGGGGAAAATCCTCATTTACAGGTAACATCTGCTGGCCGGGCTTGGGCCTCCAGAGAGCACTTTTCATGGAGGCCATTAAGCATACAAATGGCTCCTAAACTCCAGCTTATTTTGTGTTTCACGTCAGCAAGCCAGAATCATCAGATGCTTTCTCTGTTCAGCAACACTGGGCACGGAGGCAGGTGAGTGCTAAATTGGCAGATGCTTTTACTCTGAAGAATAAACCCCTACAGAAAAGCCCAGTCATTACCTTTGTGGATTTTCCTATCATTTTTTGAGGGTTTATTCAAAATATAAAAAAAATGTATTTTTGCATGTTTTGAATGATGCTAGATTCATTTGTGTGACAGTTTCATTAAATATGAATAATTTTCTTGTACATTCTCTCCTTCCCTCCCAACACAAAAATTACAGCACAGTCATTCAACTCAGAATAGGGAAATGTCAAAACAAATTTCAGGATCCAGGATCGTTTGCACTGCCTGTGAAATAACTATTTTTAGCCTAAGCATAAGACTTATATTTAGAGACTGAAGTCAGCTGATGTAGCCTTGTTCATGTGACCCAACTGAGAGATGTAGTTGGCTGTGATCATGGGCCCAAGTACATACATTCTAACTTAGTATATTTAATGCAAGAGATGCCTGATGACCAACGGTAACATTTGTTTGAAGTTTTCAGAACTCACAAAGGATTTTCGCTTTTTAATTGTCTTTAAACTTGAAGCAGACTAGATTAACTTCCAAAAGATTGGAGATGTCTCTTTTAATTCAGTAGCTAAACTCCATTTAAGATGATTTTGGGTCTTGGCGTGATTGCTAACGGGACTTTAGAGATCATCCTGGAAACATCGTTCGATTCCCCTTTCACGTTGTGTCAAGAGTTGTCCTCACTGACTTTCATGTGTGTTTTGTAAACGCAGATTGATTTTATTAGGACCTCTTCTTACGGAGTTGTTAACATGCTTTTATTTCTTTTGGAAAGATGATGCATTACCTAATCTAAATGTGGAAGTAGAATCAACTGCGTTCTCAACAGAGTGATAGTCCATATTCCAATTTCATTTTATTTTACTTCATTTCATTGATTCTTATTTACAGGGGAGACTAGACACCTCCCCAGCCATGAGGATTCCAAATTAGTCGTTGAATGTGAGCATCACCTCAAACTCCAGGTCGATGTCATCCTAAATCAGTCCAGACTAAAGCTCATTCAAGCTAAATGACATGTGTCATAACTGGTTTTTATCTTCTTTGCTTATGAAAGCATCTTTTAAAGATGTATGAGTGAGAAGAGAAATGAGCAGAGCAAGAATCTAAAGACATCACGGAAGACAGCAGAGAGAAGAATTAACCAAAACCATGAACTCATACATTTTTTCCTTGATAGTTTTGATTAGTTTGTAGGGATTGAACACCTTTGCAGTTTAGGGTGATAAGAAAATGACTGCTCCACTTTATCACAAAAGATGATTTCTAGTTAATTTCACACTATGGGTCTTCAATTTTATGAACAACATATAGTTTTTTATATATACATATTTTTATCTATCTATTTATTTATTTGGTTGCACTGGGTCTTAGTTGTGGCAGGTGGGCTCCTTAGTTGTGTCATGTGTGTTCCTTAGTTGTGTCATGTGAACTCTTAGTTGCGGCATGCATGTGGGATCTAGTTCCCTGACCAGGGATTGAACCCGGGACCCCTGAATTGGGAGTACATATTCTTAACCACTGGACCACCAGGGAAGTCCCAACAACATATAGTTTTAAAACATCATTTTTTAGCCCTTTTTATTTAGCCTCATATCCCTTACTTAGTAGTTACTTCCCAGCTTGAGTATGGTTAAATTCATTATTTTATTTCTATAATTTGGAGGATGTTGGATATCATATAATTGATGTGTAAATAAATCCCTGCCCCACCATTTGCTAGGTGAATGAAATGGGAATAACAATGTCTACCTCATGGAACTGGCTGAAAGAGTTACTAGTATGATGTAAGGAAATCCCTAGCACACACAGTATCTGGTAGACAGCTGTCTTTCACAAATATGTGTTGAATTAGAAAATCTCTTCATGAAATTATTGAAGATTCATATATACCAAGGTTACAGATTCAGATCACATAATTAAGTGCTGGAGACAGGATTTGAACCCCAGGTTCTATGGCATTGTCCAACCACTTTTACGGGCCCAAAGATGTCAAGCCAAAACAATAATAAAACATACACAATAATGTATTATATGTATTATGCTTATAACACTGTATTCTAGAATTAAAATTTTCTAGGAGAGTCAAATTTAAATATTCTCACTAAAAAGAAAAAGATAATTATGTGAGGTGATCTTAAATAGCTAGATGGGAGGAATCTTTTCATAAGTTATACATTTCAAGTGATCACAATGTATATTTTCATATCTTACAATTTTATGTGCTTACTGTACCTCAATACAGATTTTACCAAAACCCTTAAAAATAATAAAACCATCCGAATGTTTCCCATCACATTTGACATAATGTTCTACCTTGTTGCCCAGATTTACACAGCTCTGCACGCCTCCCCTTGCTACTGCTCCAACTTCATCCCACAGCAGCCATAAGCCAGCCATTGACACACCAACCATATGGGCTTTTTGTATGTGGAATTACATGTTTCCGAGGTAAGGGCTTCATACTTGGAGGAGCTCCCAGCCTGGCATCCTCTTTCCAATGACATTCACACTGCAGGTTCCTTCCCAACACTCAGAAATCAGAGACAGCTTTCTGGCCAGACGGTTCCAACCAAACGCTTCCATCCCCTTCTGACCAGATAGCACCATCTTTTAGCTTTCTGATCAATGAATGACGGGCATTATTTATGTATTGAGTCACTTACTTCCTCTCTGTCTGACTTGAAAGGATGTATATTCCCCAAGAGTATGTTTTTTCATTCAACATTATTTTTTCAGTTCTGGGTACAGAGGAGTGGCTGATGCTGAGAAACCACTCCAAAAAAAATGTGTTGAATTGAGAAATGTGAGACAGTTATTTGAACAGCATACAAAAAAGTAATTTGGTAAGAATGCACAATTTGCACGTTAAATCTACCTGCATTCTTTACTTATTAGTACATTAAAATTAAAGTAAGTTTTGTAATGAATTTGATCACAAACACACACAAATTTGAGGCACGTAATTATATAACAGTACAGCATCGTGTGGTGGTTTTAAACGCTTTAAGATCTTTTTTTAATTATCCTCATCAAAATGGAAACACAAAATGAAAGAGTACTTATGGGGAACTCACAGAACTTAGGAAGGTATCTATGGATTTCAGGGTTTTTTTAACCTACTGCACAAGTGTTGAAGAAGTTGCATGGGTTCAGATGTGTTTCTGGGTGCAGGACTCTGAGATTGAGGGTGATCTTGGGACCCCTTGATTCCTTGAGAGTCCTGAACCAAGGAGCATGTTATTTTCTCCTTCAGCATCTTAATGAAATGGTCTGAGTGCAAAGTCATTCTCCTGTTTGATAGAAGAGTTTAGTACAGTTAGGAATTTTGCTAATTGCCAGGACTGAAGTCTAGTGTTCCTGACTCAATCATAAATATCTATGCCACTAACTTACTTTCTGATAAAAGCAGATGGATTTGATTTCGCAAAAATCTGGATGAGTCCCTATTAGATATAATTGCTATTGTGTGAACAAAAGAAAGCTGCATTTCCACAGTAAGAGGAAAAGGGTGCATTTCCTTAGCATTGATAAAATAGCATTCAAAGGATTGACATGCAACGGCCATATAATGTCTTTGGCAAAACTGGCCACCCTCATGGGAAATGAATACTGATAATGAATTCCATTGTTGCTGTCACTTAGTGCTTAGTACAGGTACATGACATTGTATCAACAACAGATGGTTTTCAATTTAATCGTCCCATATCTTCTGTAATTCTAAAGATGATGTTTCCATAAGAAGAGAGGAAATTATAAACAACCTGCAAAATTAAGGCCCAAGAGTTTTATTATGAATAATTCATTGTCATTATTCTATCCCGCCATTTTTATACTGATCCATAGGAAGCTACAACTAAATTTTAAACTTTAGAAAGGGCTATAGAACTATTAGACATCCGGCACGCTTTACTTTATGAAACTTGACTTTATCTCAGAAGAAACAAACTCATAGAATGACATTTTGTTAACACAAAATCCCTGCTTGCTTGAATTTGCACTTGTTAAATTTTAACTGAGCTAAAAAGAGAAATCTTTCATCATACCGCTTGCTGCCAGGCCTGTAACGAAAGACACCCTGCTGGTTGTAGCTCTAATAATAAACTTTCTTTCATATGGGGCCTTTCAAAGTTACAGGGTCAAAAAGTGCCTGGAAATAAATCTCAAAAAGAACAGCAAATGCTGGAATCGCATCCAAATTCTTTATGCCTGTGACTATAACAGAGTTAATAAATTGTGGATGTAAGTGAATACCTGCAAGCAGACCAAGAGGTGAGGATGCCCAACAGATAAAAACGAGCAGGTGTTGAGGGCCCGCAGAAAGGAGCTCTGAGCTGCAGGGGTTTAGGGCAGATAATTGCAGAATTTAACTTAGGCTGTGGGAAGCATAGCTGAGGGCCTAGGATGAGGGAGCCTTGGAGTTGAATGCACACAGAAGACCACCGCACACCTGGAGCCTGGAAGGGCATGGGGGCCTGAGCTGATGTCATGCTCATGAGCTTGTCAACAGTCATTGGTTAAATCCTTGTGAACATGAAAGCGACAAAAGCCTTAACTGTTCATTTTCTGGGACTATCTCCTAAGTAAAGCCGGAGGGAGCCCAACCATCCCCCACTGGACACAAAGATGACTCACTCTCATTCTTTCCTTTCTTTCTTCTTCCTTCCAATATTAAGAAATGGTAAAGGTTCGGATAGAAGACTTGGTACATTTTGATATTTGACACTTGAGCCCCTCCCAGTGTTAGGAGTCGGTCCTCTTTACAGGGAGGCCTTTCCCCTTCCTCCCCACCTCCCTGTCTCTGGGCACCTTTACCTTGCTTTACATCTGACATAAGTGTCATTTTAGTTACATATTCCCTCCCTTGCTCAAGACTCAGTGCCTCTAGGGGGATCTGCACATGACATCTCTTCTGGAGTCATCCTTTCCTCATTGTGTTCCTAGTACAGTGTCAGTATTTCTTTTTTTTCTGTATTATTTATCTCCATGGTAAGAAATTTCAAAATACACTTTGTTAGTTTCCTTATTATTAATTTTTTATTAGAACAGGCTTTCTTATGCTTAACTGATTGTGTTTTCCCTTACTAAAATCCATTTTTATTTTAGCTGAGTTAATTCCCCAAGGTACTGAAGAATTCTTCTCTGACTTGTGCTAAATTATAAACCACCTACGAGTTTTGCATAGTGGCATTTACAATGTGGCTTTTATCGTTGGCTCACCATAAAATCTACTTTAGGTTAAGTTTAACTTTTTAAGCAAGTTGCAGTTTGTTACTAGGTCACATTTCTGATGGCTTCATTAAATAACAATTGATTTGCATTTCGGCACAAAGTCCTGCTTTACCAGGGAGGCTCTTGACCCAAAGAAATGTTATCAGTGACCCAAGTCAACACTTCCATTTAATGCTTAAAATTTGCTGGTGCTTTGCCAAGTTGTAACCTGTCACCTTGATCATTTTCAACACTTCCAGTGACTGGTAATCAAAATCATCCTGTTCCATATTTGGTCATCTATTCTGAGGTAAAGTGTGACCTGAACTAAAACCAATATGCCCTTCAGTTCCCTTCAACGGTCTTTGTCACAGACCTTGTGGAAAAGAAAAAAAGTTAATATCCATGTGACAGCTTTACAATTATCCATAAATGTTTCCATTCCTCCATTGAGTCTCTTCATTTAATGGACTTCAGAGACCACTCACCAGTGTCTCTTAAGGGGGTTTGCTCGTGTTACTGACAGGACCCTCAAATTAGACCAAGAAAAGCCAAGTGTAGGACAGGGCTGTTGCCTATTCTTAAGGCATGTTTTCTGTGCATCTGAGGGTCACAGTAAGGATTTTTGAATCACATCACTCTGTTGAATAACATTAGGTTTATATAAAACTTTTATTTTTAAAATTTGTGCATTGATCTATTCCCTAAAATGCTGCTCGACGGGAGCCCCTGAAGATGGCTGTACCATTTTATATCCCTATCAGCAATGCACATGGGTTCTTGTTTCTCAGTGTCCTTACCAACATTTGGTACTGTCTGTCTTTTTATTACAGATACTCTAGTGGGCATTTGGTTTAATTTGCACTTTCCTAACGACTAACAAAACTATCTTTTTATTTGCTTATTTATCATTCAGATATCTTTTTTGATGAAATGGCTTTAAAACGTATGCTAAGGTTAAAATTGAGATTTTTATTTAGTTATAATTGAAAAGTTGAGTTCTTTACTATATATCAAACACATGATTTTCAAGTGTTTCCTTCTAGCTTATGACTTCTCTTTAATCTTTTATTTTTTTACTGTGTTGAATTTTATTTTATTAACTTTTTTATACAGCAGGTTCTTATTAGTCATCCATTTTATATACATCAGTGTATACATGTCAATAACAATCGCCCAATTCATCACACCACCACTCCCACCCTCCCAGCGCTTTCTCCCCTTGGTGTCCATACGTTTGTTCTCTACATCTGTATCTCAATTTCTGCCCTGCAAACTGGTTCATCTGTACCATTTTTCTAGGTTCCACATATATGCATTAATATACAATATTCATTTTTCTCTTTCTGACTTACTTCACTCTGTATGACAGTCTCTAGATCCACCCACGTCTCAACAAATGACCCAATTTTGTTCCTTTTTATGGCTGAGTAATATTCCACTGTATATATGAACCACATCTTCTTTATCCATTCTTCTGTCGATGGGCATTTAGGTTGCTGCCATGACCTGGCTATTGTAAACAGTGCTGCAATGAATATTGGGGTGCATGTGTCTTTTTGAATTATGGTTTTCTCTGGGTATATGCCCAGTAGTGGGATTGCTGGGTCATATGGTAATTCTATTTTTAGTTTTTTAAGGAGCCTTCATACTGTTCTCCATAGCAGCTGTATCAATTTACATTCCCCCCAACAGTGCAAGAGGGTTCCCTTTTCTCCACACCCTCTCCAGCATTTATTGTTTCTAGATTTTTTGATGATGGCCATTCTGACTGGTGTGAGATGATATCTCATTGTAGTTTTGATTTGCATTTCTCTAATGATTAATGATGTTGAGCATTCTTTAATGTGTTTGTTGGCAATCTGTATGTCTTCTTTGGGGAAATGTCTATTTAGGTCTTCTGCCCATTTTTGGATTGGGTTGTTTGTTTTTTTAATATTGAGCTGAATGAGCTGTTTATATATTTTGGAGACTAATCCTTTGCCCATTTATTCATTTGCAAATATTTTCTCCCATTCTGAGGGTGGAGTTTTCATCTTGTTTATGGTTTCCTTTGCTGTGCAAAAGCTTTGAAGTTTCATTAGGTCCCATTTGTTTATTTTGTTTCTATTTCCATTACTCTAGGAAGGTAGATCAAAAAAGATCTTGCTGTGATTTATGTCAGAGAGTGTTCTTCCTATGTTTTCCTCTAAGAGTTTTATAGGGTCTGGTCCGACATTTAGGTCTCTAATCCATTTTGAGTTTATTTTTGTGTATGGTGTTAGGGAGTATTCAAATTTCATTCTTTTACATATAGCTGTCCAGTTTTTCCAGCACCACTTATTGAAGAAACTGTCTTTTCTCCATTGTGTATCCTTGCCTCCTTTGTCATAGAATAGTTGACCATAGGTGCATCAGTTTATCTCTAAGATTTCTATCTTGTTCCATTGATCTATGTTTCTGTTTTTGTGCCAGTACCATATTGTTGTGATTACTGTAGCTTTGTAGTATAGTCTGAAGTCAGGGAGTCTGATTCCTCCAGCTCTGTTTTTTTCCCTCAAGACTTCTTTGGCTATTCACGGTCTTTTGTGTCTCCATACAAATTTTAAGATTTTTTGTTCTAGGTCCATAAAAAGTGCCACTGGTAATTTGATAGGGATTGCATTGAATCTGTAGATTGCTTTGGGTAGTATAGTCATTTTCACAATATTGATTCATCCAATCCAAGATCATGGTATATCTCTCCATCTGTTTGTATCATCTTTAATTTCTTTCATCAATGTCTTATAGTTTTCTGCATACAGGTCTTTTGTCTCCCTAGGTAGGTTTATTCCTAGTTATTTTATTCTTTTTGTCACACTGGTAAATGAGAGCGTTTCCTTAATTTCTCTTTCAGATTTTTCATCATTAGTGTATGGGAATGCAAGAGATTTCTGTGCATTAATTTTGTATCCTGCAACTTTACCAAATTCATTGGTTAGCTCTAGTAGTTTTCTGGTGGCATCCTTAGGATTCTCTATGTATAGTATCATATCATCTGCAAACAGTGGCAGTTTTACTTCTTCTTTTCCAATTTGTATTCATTTTATTTCTTTTTCTTCTCTGATTGCCATGGCTAGGACTTCCAAAACTATGTTGAATAATAGTGGTGAGAGTGTACATCTTTGTCTTGTTCCTGATCTTAGAGGAAATGCTTTCAGTTTTTCACCATTGAGAATGATGTTTGCTCTGGGTTTGTCACATATGGCCCTTATTATGTTGAGGTAGTTTCCCTCTAAGCCCACTTTCTGGAGAGCTTTTATCATAAATGGATGTTGAATTTTGTCAAAAGCTTGCTCTCCATCTATTGAGATGATCATATGGTTTTTATTCTTCAATTTGTTAATATGGTGTATCACATTGATTGATTTGTGTATATAGAAGAATCCTTGCATCCCTGGGATAAATCCCACTTGATAATGGTGTATGATCCTTTTAATGTGTTGTTAGATTCTGCTGGCTAGTATTTTGTTGAGGATTTTGCATCTATATTCATGAGTGATATTGGTCTGTAATTTTCTTGTTTTGTAGTATCTTTGTCTGGTTTTGGTATCAGGATGATGGTGGCCTCATAGAATAAGTTTGGGAGTGGTCCTTCCTCCACAATTTTTTGGAAGAGTTTGAGAAGGATGGGTGTTAGCTCTTCTCCAAATGTTTGATACAATTCACCTGTGAAGCCATCTGGTCCTGGACTTCTGTTTGTTAGAAGATTTTTAATCACAGTTTCAATTTCATTACTTGTGATTGGTCTGTTCATATTTTCAATTTCTTCCTGGTTCTGTCTTGGAAGGTTATACCTTTCTAAGAATTTGTCCATTTCTTCCAGTTTATCCATTTTATTGGCATAGAGTTGCTTGTAATAGTCTTGCAGGATGCTTTGTATTTCTGCAGTGTCTGTTGTAACTTCTCCTTTTTCATTTCTAATTTTATTGATTTGAGTCCTCTCCCTCTTTTTCTTGATGAGTTTGGGTAATGGTTTATCAATTTTGTTTATCTTCTCAATGAAAGAGCTTTTAGTTTTATTGATCTTTGCTCTTGTTTTCTTTGGTTCTATTTCATTTATTTGTGCTCTGCTCTTTAGGATTTCTTTCCTTCTGCTAACTTTGGGGTTTGTTTGTTCTTCTTTCTCTAGTTCCTTTAGGTGTAAGGTTAGAGTGTTTATTTGAGATTTTTCTTGTTTCTTGAGGTAGGATTGTATTGCTATAAACTTCCCTCTTAGAACTGCTTTTGCTGCATCCCATAAGTTTTGGATCATCGTGTTTTCATTGTCATTTGTCTCTAGGTATTTTTTGATTTCCTCTTTGATTTCTTCAGTGATGTCTTGGTTATTTAGTAATGTATTATTTAGCTTCCATATGTTTGTGTTTATTCCCTGTAATTAATCTCTAATCTCATAGCGTTGTGGTCAGAAAAGATGTTTTATATGATTTCAGTTTTCTTAAATTTACTGAGGCTTGATTTGTGACTCAAGATGTGATCTATCCTGGAGAATATTTTGTGCACACTTGAGAAGAAAGTGTAATCTGCTGTTTTTGGATGGAATGTCCTATAAATATCAATTAAATATATCTGGTCTATTGTGTCATGTAAGCTTGTGTTTCTTTATTAATTTTCTGTTTTGATGATCTGTCCATTGATATAAGTGAGGTGTTAAATTCCCCCCTATTTTTGTGTTACTGTCGATTTCCTCTTTTGTAGCTGAAGCAGTCACCTTATGTAGTGACGTGCTCCTATGTTGGGTGCATATATATTTATAATTGTTATATCTTCTTCCTGTATTGATCCCCTGATCATTATGTAGTGTCTTTCCTTGTCTCTTGTAACATTCTTTATTTTAAAGTCTATTTTAACTGATATGAGTATTGCTACTCCAGCTTTCTTTTGATTTTCATTTGCATGGAATAATGGAATCTCTTTTTCCATCCCCTCACTTTCAGTCTGTATATTTCCCTAGGCCTAAAGTGGGTCTCTTGTAGACAGCATATATATGGGTCTTGTTTTTGTATCCATTCAGCGAGACTGTGTCCTTTGGTTGGGACATTTAATCCATTCACATTTAAGGTAATTGTTGATATGTATGTTCCTTTTACCATTTTCTTAATTGTTTTGGATTTGTTTTTGTAGGTCCTTTGTTTCTCTTGTGTTTCCCACTTAATGAAGTTCCTTTAGCATTTATTGTAGAAATGGTTTGGTGTGCTGAATTCTCTTAACTTTTACTTGTCTGTAAAGCTTTTGATTTCTCCATCGAATCTGAATGAGTTCCTTGCTGGGTAGAATAATCTTGGTTGTAGGTGCTTCCCTTTCATCACTTTAAATATGTCATGCCACTCCCTTCTGGCTTGTAGAGTTTTTGCTGAGTTAATCAGCTGTTATGGGAGTTCCCTTGTATGTTATTTGTCATTTTCCTCTTGCTGCTTTCAATAATTTTTCTTTGCCTTTAATTTTTGCCAATTTGTTTACTGTGTGTCTCAGTGTGTTTCTCCTTGGGTTTATCCTGTATGGGAGTCTCTGCACTTCCTGGACTTGGGTGATTATTTCCTTTTCTATGTTAGGGAAGTTTTTGATTATAATCTCTTCATATATTTTCTCTGGTCCTTTCTCTCTCTATTCTCCTTCTGGGACCCCTCTAATGTGAATGCTGTTGCATTTAATCTTGTCCCAGAAGTCTCTTAGGCTGTCTTCATTTCTTTTCATTCTTTTTTCTTTATTTTCTTCTGCAGCAGTGAATTCCACCGTTCTGTCTTCCAGGTCACTTATCCTTTCTTCTGCCTCTGTTATTCTGCTATTGATTCCTTCTAGTGTATTTTCCTTTCAGTTATTGTATTGTTCATCTCTGTTTGTTTGTTTTTTAATTCTTTTAGGTCTTTGTTAAACATTTCTTTCATCTTCTCAATTTTTGCCTCCATTGTTTTTCCAAGGTCCTGGATCATCTTCACTATAATTATTCTGAATTCTTTTTCTGGAAGGTTGCCCATCTCTACTTCATTTAGTTGTTTTTCTGGGGTTTTATCTTGTTCCTTCATCTGGTACATAGCCCTCTGCTTTTTCATCTTGCCTATCTTTCTTTGAATATGGTTTTTGTTCCAGAGGCTGCAGGATTGTAGTTCTTCTTGCTTCTGCTGTCTGCCCTCTGGTGGACGAGGCTATCTAAGAGGTTTGTGCAAGTTTCCTGATTGGAGGGACTGGGTGGATAGGGCTGGCTGTTGCTCTGGTGGGCAGAGCTCAGTAAAACGTTAATCCACTTGTCTGCTGATTGGTGGGGCTGTGTTCCCTCCCTGTTGGTTTTAAGGCCTGAGGCGACCCAACACTGGAGCCTACCTGGGCTCTTTGGTGGGGCTAATGACAGACTCTGGGAGGGCTCACACCAAGGAGTACTTCCCAGAACTTCTGCTGCCTGTGTCTTTGTCCTCGTGGTGAAACACAGCCACACCCCATCTCTGCAGGAGACCCTCCAACACTAGCAGGTAGGTCTGGTTCAGTTTCTATGGAGTCACTGCTCCTTCCCCTGAATCCCAACATGCACACTACTTTGTGTGTGCCCCTCAAGAGTGTAGTCTCTCTTTCCCCCAGTCCTGTCAAAGTCCTGCAGTCAAATCCCACTAAGCTTCAAAGTCTGATTCTCTAGGAATTCCTCCTCCCTTTGCAGGACCCCCAGGTTGGGAAGCCTGACATGGGGCTCAGAACCTTCACTCCAGCGGGTGGACTTCTGTGGTATAAGTGTTCTCCAGTTTGTGAGTCACCCACCCAGCAGTTATGGGATTTGATTTTATTGTGATTGCGCCCCTCCTACCATCTCACTGTGGGTTCTCCTTTGTCTTTGGATGTGGGGCATCTTTTTTGGTCTGTTCCAGTGTCTTCCTGTAGATGATTGTCGCCTTTAATCTTCTTAATGATGTTTTTTGAAGCACAAGATTATATATTTTTGATATAGTTCAGTTTACCAATCTATTATTTTTTGTATCATGAATTTAGTGTCAGATCTAAGAAATTTTTGCCCAAACCAAAGTCATGAAGATTATCGCTTATATTTTATTTTAAAAATTTTATAATTTTTGCTCTTATATTTACTTTTAGGATTCACTTTGAGGTTCTTTTGTGTGTGTTGTGCATGGTAGAAGTCCAGCTTACTAATTTACTTGTGGATATCCATTTTTTCTGGCTTTGTTTGTTGAAAAACTGTCCTTTACCCATTGAATTACCTTGGAATCTTTGTCAAAAGTCAAGCAACCAAAAATGCACTTCTGTATAGTTTTTTGCACAATTTTTAAAAACTAGTTGCAGCATTTAACACTGATCATTGAGGCACTTTATCAAGACTGAATCAACTATTTAAAAATTAAAAGTTTAACAAAGGAGAAATGGAGTTTTTTTTTAAAAGTAATTAAATAAAATATTAATAAGTTTGAAGATGCATTCATCCTCACAAACAAATAAAATATGCATCAGCAGAGATTTTAAAGTACACAGAAAAGCTTTCAAATGATTAATTCATCTATATACAATGTTATACCATTAAATTAAGTGCATATATATATATATACACACAAAAACCTAGGAACTCAGGTGGCAGCAAAGGCTGGAGAAGCCCAGTATCCCCCTGAAACAACAAGGTCAAGGTCACAGGGTGGTGGGGCAGTGAGGGACCCACAGGGAGTAGGTGGATGGAGGCTGCTCAGGACACATCTGATGTGTGAACGAGGCCGTGGTCAGTCACAGAGCCAAATGTCAGATGAGAAAGAAGCACCGCTCAGTGATAAATGGAAGAGGAGAGGGATGAAAGAGTCAGTTGTGATCAAAACTCAGTTTTAAAACCAGGGTTAACAGTCACTCTCACTCGAGTCTTCCTACATTTTAAGATCTAAGCAAGTGAGAATGAATTTTGGCCAAGAAAATTATGAAAGAATATTATTGTATGCTATTTTGCTGAAACTAACCCTGAAATAGCTCCTGGAAACTATTTTTTTCTGGAGTGCCTCCATGTCGGGCGTAATGCTAGGTGTTTTCATGAGTATTTCTTTATTTTGTGATTAGGCACCATATGAAGTATAACTTTCAGAAAGATAAAAGGAAAAATGCGTGTTTAAGGCCCAGAGGACCTGGATTCAGATTTATAACCAGGTCCTCTTTCCTCATGTCTCCTGCAGCCTGAAAGCTAAACATAGAGAAATGTGGTGGGTGATTCGTTGATTTATTTTTTCCCTGTCCTCTAACTTTCAGGAACTGCACATCCAGGCCCTGTGAGATTAAAGAACGCTCCATCAAAATGCGACAGCTAGTTCATTCTAGCTCTGGTCCACATGGCTTCGGGTGATAAAGCATCTCAAAATGTATGCAGCTTCTATGTCCCAATAAATTTCTGCTGAGAACAGATTATTAGGGAAGTGTTGCAAGGTTTCTTTGGGCCAAAATATTTTATTTTTATTTTATCCCTGTCACCTCCAGTTTTACCTAAAGAGGTGATGGTTCAGAGTATATATATTCAGAGTATATTCTGTGCTGAGTACTGTAATGAACATGTATTACATACTGTCTGTTTTTTTTCACCAGAGTGCACCACTCTGATGCCCATTTAGGGCAAGTGGTCTAGATTTTGTGTGTATAAAAATCACACTGGGAAATTTTAAAATGCAGTTTCCTGGTGGTTCACTAAAGATCCTGATTGAATCGTCCTGGGTTGGAGCCCCATATATTTAAAAACCCCACAAAATCCTCCAGGTGATATGACGCAGATGGTGAGAGATGAAATTTTGAAAATCTCCCCTGTACTTGGTGTCTCTATTATGGGTGGGTGGTGGTAGATGCTGAGACTTGATTCAAGGATGTAGATATCCTGGTTCTGGTGGTAGTTATCACAACTAACATTAATGAAAATCCAGAAAGTTAAATGCTGATATCCACAGCTATGATTCGAGAAGACAGATCAGATCAGACAGCCATCAAGTGGTGGAACCCAGATATGCATCTAGTCTGGTTACCACCTGGGCAAGATGGAGTTAAAGCTGTTGATCTGTTATATACTTCTTTTCTGGAAAGAAAAGAAGGTTGATGACTTGGTTTGATCAACTTGTAAAAATAACTTGGTAATTTGACCCCTTGGAAATAAAAGTAATGATATTTGATCAAAGGAGAAGTCTTATCTATGGAATGCTAAGAGCTGGGTATCTCTGGTTTGGGTTTGTTTATGGAAAACAAACCAACAATATGATTTTTGAGGGCTGGCTCTTCAGAGAATGTCATACAATATACATAACTCTCAGAGTCTACAAAATGGAGCTGTTTCATAATGTGAATTCTTGCCACTGTGTGAGGTGACCACAAATCTCTGTTAGAGACCTCATTTCAGCCTGAGTCAGGCAGTGTGTGTCCAGGGTGGGAAGGTCGGCTTTAGGAAGCCATGTAAGATGTCCCGGATCTCTGACTGTATCCTTGAAATTGTTAGTAACGCTTAATTCTTGGTAAGATCTTTGATTCGACAATCGGACCCATCGTGTTAGATCACTTAATCTTCCATCTTCTCATTGGATAAAGCACCTCATCACAGTACAAGCAACAGATTTACCTTCACTTAAATGATATCGTGGGACTCTGAAATTTCACTGCAGTTTCAAAACCTTCTTGAAGGGAGGAAATAGTTAGCATACTTGTGAAGACTACTCCTCAAGCAGGAGAATATGGTAGCACAAATTGTCACACATACTTTATCCTAAATTAACATGGTAATTAAAATGACCATCTGTGTTCACTAATTGCCTTTATCCAGAGCAAAATTAGAACTTCTTCTGTCTCTATGACCATCAGGTAGTTTTACAACTTGGAACCTGGCACCAAGTTAAACATAGGTTAAACTCTCATCCTCCCAGGAGAAGGAGAGATACAGCACCCATTTCAAAGAGATGGCTTCCAGGCCCTCAAGAAAAACATTTTTGATTGTAAAACTGGAGAGAAGCCCATTTAGCTTTTTAAAAGGTCTATATGCATCTCAAAGGGACAGAGAAAGGATTTGCAATTACATTTTCTAAAGGAGGTGCTCTAGGAAGAAAGCAGGGGGACCCCTACTTTCTTTTCACTAGGGAAATTTTAAAAACTTATTTTAAGGTTTGTATTTGCTCTTACAGTAGCATAAGCTTCCTGGCAAAAATGAGATTTTACCAGAATTTAGAATAAAGCATATGTTCTATAAATGAGATTTTTACTGACTTAATATTTCCTCGCAGTTCGTTTACTTATTCTGAGCAGATTTCAACTTCACGAGGGCTTGTTAATAAATCTCAGGGGAACTGTTTGCCTGTGTCAATAGAAAGTCCTTAGCACATTTTGTTATGAAACACACAGACACAGACACACACACACAGACACACACACACACACACACACCCGGAAGCCTTGAGAACTCCAGAACTCCCTTCTCCTGAGATATTTTGGAAGTTAAATGTAAAGGTTTCAGACCAGTGACCATTTCATGTTTTATTTTTGGCATGAAATAAAATGATGCATCTTTAAATAACCCACTTTTAAAATGATACATCTCTAGAAAAATCTTGCAGTGGAAGAGATCAGACTCATGCAACACAACCAGGTTTCTTCCAAAATGCTATTCTAATGTCAGCATCATCTGCAGTGTTGCAGTCTTTCCCCTGCTAATGTCAGAATGTAGATCCATCTACCCCTCCTGCCTTCCCTCATTAAATACCAGCATGTCCCTCACTTGCCAGGAAGTGTCAGCCCCTGGCTTTGTGGAAGGCTCTAGAAAGGGCTCAGGTGTCTTCCAGTCCAGTGTGACTGCTGAGCCAAGACCAGGACCTAAAGGAGCATTCGTGCATCTCAGACGGGTTTCCAATCACAGGTAGAAATTTGCCAGGGGGTAAAGGTGCATACAGCTTCCCAGGCAAACGAGAGGCATAAGGACTTGAAAAAGGATATTTAGAAATGATTATTTTTTGGTTGTGATGTGTTAAATTAGAAATGTCTTGAGAACAGCTAGAATGTGAGTTAGGGGTATCTCTTGAAGAGCTGAAGCTGCATCGTGTTAGCAGAGCATCTTGTACTCATCCTGAAGATATGTACAAAGGAGGCCTTTGAGTAGGAATGGAATGAGATGTGCAACGGTAATAAAATATGTCTTCCGTGACAGTTGGGACAGACAGGAGGTGGCAGGAAGGTCCTAGAGAGGGATCTTGCCATACGAGGGGGAGTCAGGATGGCAGGAATTGAGCCACTGGGAGAAAGGATGAACAGGAATTGGATTAACTCCATCAAAGGTGAGAAGTGGAAGGGCATCATTTGGGGATTTGCCTTACAGCTGTGAACTTGCCAGGAGCAAGCAAAAGCATAGCCAATTTTTGATAAAATTTGGACTGTTGAAAAATGGAATTCCTTTGATGTTTCTTATAAATTAAAATAAAATCATATTTTATAACCAGGCTTCTTTCTGCAGAGCCACTGGCTGCCATGAGGGTCCAAAGGTCTGTTTAATTAACAAGTGTCCAAGTTGGCACAGAGGCTGCAGAGTAAAGCAGCCAGTCCCATCTTCCTCGGGCTGCAGCCTTGCTGTGTCACTTCTGACCATAGTCCTAACTGGGCTGAATTTCACATTCCCCAAATGCAGAATTTGAATAGGTTAGTCCTAGGTTCTGGAACTCTTACTTAACATCCCCTAGTTAGGAGCTCATAGCCTAGTTTTCTATTTAAAATTCTCCTATATTTGGTTCTCATGAGAAAAATTCTTTCACATCTCTGAAAAGCTTTGTTCACATCTACCTTGCATGAATGAATTAACCAGAGGTATATATACCAAATACTTTCCCTCTTTTTTTAATTAAGATCATCTTTTTCATGTTAAAAAATAGTCTCAGATTATTCTCGTCTGTGAAGTGAGATTGTAATTTTGAAACTCTTCTAGAAAATCAAAGAAAAGGACAGAATGTGATTTCTCCTCACGGGTGAGATGATGCTTCTCAGGCGCTCGGGATGGAGTCCACAGGGGTAGGTTTTGTCGTCCTGATGCTTGGCATCAGCGGCCCTCTTCAAGTGCTCCAATTTATTTTTTCACACTAATTAGGAGATATTCATTTTGTCCCAGTTAAACATTCAGGGAGAAGCTGTATCTCCATATATATAGTTCAGTTTACTGAAGCTCACAGGCAGGCAATGCCCTGATGGAAAGTATTCCCCGAGGAATGTGTGGGACCGAGCAGGAACACGATTCTTCGGCCCCTGCTCTGGGTGCTAGAAGGTGCCGTGGAGCTTTGCTTAACAGTCATCTGCTAATTTTAACAGTTTGGTACTACGTATTTCTTCCTAAGGTGAGGAAACAGAATCTCATAAAATAGATTAAATTGCCCCAGGTTTTGTAACTGGTAAAAATGAATATTTTGGGGAACAAGGATTGGAGCAAAATTGATTTTGAAGACTTTTCACTCACTTCCATCCAAATTCAAACAACCCATTACCCTTCCCCTGGATGCAACACTGAAAAGTAAGAAACAGCCACCCCAACTGACAGCCATGAAAGAAGATCTTGCCAGAAAGGAATGAGCTCTCTTAAGGGTCTAATACTCTATTCCCTGCTAGTCTCTGACATTTATCATCAGACTTAATTAGCAAAAAATCCCCCATGAAGAAAATACTATTATCTTCATTTGTACAGATGAGGAAAACAAACAAACCATAACACCACCAACCAAAAAAACCCAACTACATTTCAGATGACTAAAGTTAGAAACAATTGTGTGAATGTCCAGCTCCAAATGTCCACATCTTTGGAATGTCCACATTCTATCAATGGAATGTCCACACCTGGGATAATCTTCACAGAGGTCAGGATCCAGGGAACTGTGGTTACAAACACCTACACAAGTTGATATTATTGTCTCTACCTTCTAATTGAGGAAACAGAGGTATAGTGAGATTATACATCTCAACCATATTTGTAGAGTTTGAGTGTGCAAAGTGGGGCTTCTACAACTTTTCTCCAGTGGTCTGTCTTACCTGACCCCTAAAGCCACTCGGAACACTGCAGTATCTGTACTTTTATTTAGGATTTTCTCTCTGCCCTGCCCTCCGTGTTAGCAAATTTAATCTTCAAGATTCTGGGCATTTTATAACAGAACCCAAAACTTTATAGGAATCTGCAGTGGACCCAAGCATTGTGCTATACACTGAAGAAACTCCAGCAGGAAATTCCTTTGCTGTGATTAGTCTAATAGAGAATTCCCTTCAATCTTGGTCACATCGCACTCCTTCTAAGAAGTTTGTTCACAAACCTCCAGGAAGTAGTAAGGTCTATCTTTCCCTTGCCCTCCTACTGTTTCCTGTGGGCCTGATGAGACCTTCATCAAAACCATCCTTTGACTATGCCTACTTATAATCTGTGATGTCTGCTAAAATTTGACTTTGGAAGGATAAAAGAATGCTATTCTTTCTCTGTCTTCTGTAGTCCCTTACATAGGACTCAATGAATATTTGCTTAATTTAGAAGTAGGGTAAGAACACCCACAGATCCAGAATGGAAAGAAAGGAACAACCTCGTTAACCAGAGGGAATCAACCAGAATTGCAGAATGACTCAACAGAACCAGATGGCATTTGGGAAAGCCCAGTAATCCTTTCCTCGTTCATCTCTCTCATCATCTTTCTGGGCAAAATTTTCATAAAAGCTCAGATGCTTTTGGGCTGTCATCCTGTCGCTATGATAATTACTGTGCTAATCACAACACCTTGTAGATTAGTGGAGATTAACAGTGGGTAGGAAGGGTGAGCAGGCAGACTGGCTCAAAGGCAGAAGTTGCAGAGCCCCCAGAGGACTCCTGTGCACAGGCTGGTGGAGGAGAAGCAAACACATATTCCCATGAGTCTCTCGGGATGGCTTTTGTGAGCTGTGTTCCCTGGGAGTTAGTGGAGGGGTGCTAAGCCTGAACCCCAGCACTGCCAGTGGTGACTCAAGAGGGAAAACCTGCGACATACTTTCACCAGAAATTAAGGGAAATCAAATGAGAAAAAAGGTTTCAACTCTGAATTGGCGTGGGGTTCCCAGGAGTAAATAAAGTGGTTGCGCTTTTTACCTGAGGACTCTTCAGAACCCTCAATATGTCAATATGAGTCATGCGTCTTCAAGTTTAAGTGCAGGTACTTATCAGAACCCTGACATTTTTGTCCCCGGAATTCTTGGCTCCTCCCCTACCCCAGCCCCCCCAAAACACCATTTCACAAGATGAGTGTCCTATAGAGCACCCTGGAAAATCCTGACCTAGAAGTAGACTTTAAGGAAGAGAAGGTCAATTAGCTTTCTTTGAGGATTAATTTGGTATCAACTATGGGTATTAGGTGCTTTTATATACATTTTCTCATTGCATCTACCCAAATAAGTGACACAGAGAATACTATTTTTCTTATACAAATGTGAGCATGACAACCCAAAAAGCTTACGTGACGTGGCAAAGTCAAGTTCAGTGGGACTCTGACTTGAGTTAAAGTCTGCTGATGATGTCCCTGATGGGACAGAGAGACTGCAACTACTGGTCAGGGCAGAGAAGGGCTCTGCTCAGCTGAGGAACAATGCAGAAGCTCCGACATGACTAAGGGTCTGTTAGTGTGGTGAGGAAGAGTGCGGAAAACAGCACTTAATTTTAGCAACCGCCGAAATCATTAAAAGAGGATATATGATTAAGTGGAAGATAGGCAACAGAGTTAGGAAACTGGGGCACTATTCTAGAGATCTCTGCCTCCCTGTTAGGTGCCTGAAGGAAATATTTGATAGAAAGCCATGAACAACTGAAAAAGCAGCCCTTTATAAAACCCTAGTGAGTGAGGAAGGACCCTACAGAAGCTTCAGTTGCCTGAAGCTTAGATTCAAGACACAAAGCAAAAGAGAAACCACTTCTTGAGGCCTAGATTCAGGAGAGTTAGTTATTCACCTCAAACTCTCTGGGATAAAGCGCCAGTCTCCTGACCCAACTTACCTGCCACAGTGAGGGATCCCTCCTCTACTAGGTCACTCCCATTTCATTGAAAGGGTGGCATCTGTGGGCTGACATTCCAATGCACAAGGCCTTTGAATCTGGGTTAGAACTTTGGTCTGGGGCTTATTAAAAGGCCCCTGCTCTTTGCTGTGTGACTCTCTACCAATTCCTGTGGGTACAATGAAGCTGAAGGTGGGGATGGTTGTGCTGGTGGTGGTATCTCCCCAAAACCAAACCTTTCAGGAGGAAGTGTCAAATAAACTGTAAAGGGCATCATACACATAGTCTTAAAAGCAACAAGGTCAAGGACACAGAGAGTGGTTTGGTTTTTCTAAGGATGGAATAAGGATATTTTACATTATCTTTTCTGCTGACTGCAACCAAAAGTCCTGGTTGGAAACCTAAGACAATGATTGGAAGGTAGTACGTTTCATGTGGTTGTGTGATGTATGTGTGTGGGTGCATGTGGTGGGTATGTGTGTGTACATGTGATGTTTGTGTGTTTTTCCTCCTGAATCCCTTGGCTTAGACTCAGGGAAGCTTAAAATCCTGGCTGTTCAATGCTCATGATCAGAAAATCTCCAAGATAAACCCTTTCTGTTTCGAGGACCAGGTTGCCTAAGGGATGGAGAGAGAGGGAAATCCTCTGCTTTGTTTCTTTGTTTATTGTGCATTGTTTTAGTTCCTAGCCTAGCCACTAAATAAGACTTAATCCCCCAAATACCTTTATGTGGAGTCAATGGCAACATCTGTTGCTAAAACAGCTAAAACTCTGGAAGGAAAATCCTTCTTCCTGACCAGATTGACTGGGAAAATCATCCTCTGTTGTCTGATCAGTGAAGGAGGATTTTTTCTACCTTTTACTTCTTTCTGTCCTCTTGCTGCTTTAGTCCAGAGGTAGACCCAGTTTCAGGAAGTGTGTGATAAGATGAGGGTGTGGGGATGGACAAATCCATAGTTTATAATTAGTAGACAAGAAAAAGAGGCTACTGAGTGCTGGAGAATTGTGGAAATTTTAGAGGGGAGGGATCTCCAGAAAGAGATTCTGTCGAGCTATGTATGACATTCTGGGCTACAGATGCATAGAATCGACCTAAAACAACAACCCAAGTTAAATTGAGAAATGAACTATGAGGTAAACCAACAACTAGGAAGCTGACTGTGTTCTGGATAGAGCTCATACAGAGCAGATTTGAATATATTTGCTCAGGCTTTAAACACTGAACCCACAATGTAACTACAGAAGGTGAGTCAGACTTGCAGCTGGATACTAACTGGGATCAAAGATACAATAAAAGTAAAAGGAGGGAAAAAAAAGATCAACCAATAGAAGGCTGTGATGGGTATATTAATATCAGACAAATCAGACCTCAGAGAAGAAAAAGCATCAGTGATAACAAGGTACATTAAACATGATAAGAGTCAGTTCACCAAGAAGACTACAATCCTGCATAAACATGCACCTCATAACGAGCTTATAACAGCATATGACACATACAACAAAAACTGGTAAAATTGAAAGGAAAAATGGAAATTATCTCATTAAGTGATAAAATAAGCTGGCAGAAGACCTAAAAAACAACATGAACCAACTAAACCAAATTGATGGTTTTAGAATGCTCTACCCAACAGCATCAGAAGACAGACTGTTTCAGGTTCACATGGAATATTTATGTAGACATATCCTCAGTCTTAAACAAAACCTTAAATTTAAAATAATTGAAATGTGAAAATATATATTCTTTGACATAATGAAAATTAACTACATATCAGTAACACAATGATAACCAGAAAATCTTCTAAATATTTCGAAGTTAAACAGCAAACTTCCACATAATCCATGGGTCAAACAAGTCTCAATGGAAATTAGAAAATAGTTTGAACTGAATCAAAATGAAAATAAAACATGATCTTTCGGGAGATAACTACAGCAATGTTTAGAAGGAAATTTATAACATTAAACTTATAAACTAGCATAGGTCTCAAATTCATACTCTTACCTTTCACCTTGAGAAACTTAAATAAACAGAGAGCAAAATAAAGCAAAGAAATTTAAAAAAATAAATATTAGAGTACAAATAAATAAAATTGAAAAAATAAAACCAACAGAGAAAATCAATAAAACCAAATGGTCTGTTTTTGAAAAATCAGTGAAATTGATCAACTTTAAACAATAATGGAATAAAAGATATGACATGAATTACCAATACCAGAAATTAAAGAGAGGATATTACCATAGAATTCAAAGATATCAAAAGGATAATAAGTGAATAGTACCAATAACTCTATGCAAAAATTTGACAACTTAGATTAAAAGGACAAAATACTCATTAGATAAATACCATAAAGTTTATTCAAGAAGAAACAGATAACAAAAATACTACTATATCTATCAGAGAAATTGAATTTGTAGTTAAAAATCTTCTGAAAGAGATAACTCCAGGACAAACTGGTTTCATCAGTTAAGTCTACCAAACATAAATGGAAAAAAATAATAGAAATTCTATATAATCTCTTCCAGAAAATAGGAGTAACTCACAACTCATTTTATGAGGCTAGCAGTATCTTGATGACAAAACCATAGAAAAACAGAGCAGGAAAAGAAAACTATAGACAAATATTCTTTATAAATTTAGACACAAAAATTCTCAACAATATATTAACAAATCAAATAGTCAATATATAAAATGAAGAAACCCCACCACTACCAATTTGAATTTATACTCGGAGTGGAAGATTGGTTGAACATTTGAAAAATCAATAAAATGTTCCATATTAGAAAATACATGATAATTTCAATAGATGAAAAAAATTTTCAGAAAAAAAATTAACAATTGTTCATAATAAAAACTCTCAGAAAACTAAGAATAAAAGGGAATTCCCTTATCTTGCTAAAGGGCATCAGTTTAAAGGAAATATAGAAGAAAACCTGTGATTGTTTGGATGTATCAAAAATAAAACCATTGGGGCTTCCCTGGTGGTGCAGTGGTTGAGGGTCTGCCTGACGATGCAGGGGACGCAGGTTTGTGCTCCGGTCCGGGAAGATCCCACATGCCGCGGAGCGTCTGGGCCTGTGAACCATGGCCACTGAGCCTGCGCATCTGGAGCCTGTGCTCCGCAACGGGAGAGGCCACAACAGTGAAAGGCCCACGTACCGCAAAAAAACAAAAAATACAAAAAATAAAACCATTGCACTGTGAAAAAACATTGCTAAGAAAATAAAAAGACAAGCTACAGACCAGGAGGAGGTATACAGTTCCCATATTCAACAGATCATTTGTGTCTAGAATATACAAAAAGCTCTCAAAATTCAATAAGTAGACAAACAACCCAGTTAGAAAGGGTAAAAAGGGTAAAAAAATTGAAAAGACACTTCACCAAAGAAGATACATAGTTGGAGAATAATCATGTAAAAAGATGCTTAGTGTCATTATTATTTGGGAAATGCAAATTAAAACAATAAGTACAACTTCTAATCTTTTAGAAATAATAAAATTTTAAAACATTTGACATTTCCAAGTGCTGATGAGGGTTTGTATCAACTGGAAATCTCATTAATTGCTCGAGGGAATGCAAAATGGTGAACCCATATTTTACAAGAGGTGTGCAGATGCTTATAAAGTTAAACTTACACTAACCATTGGACTTAGCAATTCCCTCCCCAAGTATTTATAGTAGAAAAATAAGAAATTTTGTCCACACAAAAGCACAAAAATGACTATAGCAGCATTACTCATAACTGCTCCAAACAAGAAATAACTCAGATATTCATCAACAGATGAATAAAGTCTGACAAATCTATATGATAAAACACTACTCAAACATAAAAAGTAATGTTCTATTGATGCCTGGAAATTTGTGGTCAATATCTGTTGCACTATTTTTAGTGAAAGTAGTCAGACACAAAAGGCTACATAGGTGTGATTTCATTTACATGACATTTGGGGAAATGCACAAGTACAGAGAGAGAAAGCAGATGTAATTGCCAGGAGGTAAAGGTGAGGGGTGGGTTTGACTAGAAAGGGGCAGCACAAAGGGAATTCTTGTGGAAATGAAACCAAGCTCCATCCTGATGTTGATGGTGGTTATACAATCCCAGGCATATGGGAGATGTCTGGTCTCCCATGTTCATTGCAGCATTATTCACGATAACCAAGATACAGAGGCAACTGGTGTCCATGAAGAGATTAATGGATAAAGAAAATGTAGTATATACATGTAATGGGATATTATTCAGCCTTAAAAAAAGAAGAAAATTCTGCCGTTTGTGACAACATGGATGAACCAAGAGGACATTATGCTCCGTGAGACAAGCCAGTCACAAAAGCACAAATGCTGCATGATTCCACTTACAGAAGGTATCTAAATTAGTAAAACTCATAGAAGCAGAGAACACAGTAGCAGTTGCCAGGGCTTGGGGAGTGGGGAAAACCAGGTGCTGTGATTCAACGAGGGTAAATTCTCAGTATGCTGGATGAGTATGTCCTAGAGGTCTGCCGCGTGCCACAGAACCTGTAGTAAACAATATGGTGTCGTGCACTTGTCTCCTGTTATGTGTTCTTACCACGAAACAAACAAACAAATCAAAAAATAAGGGGATACAAGGAAACTTTGGGAAGAGTTTGACATCTGTCATCTTGATTGTGATGCTGGTACCCCAGGCATTTGTCTATGTCTAAACTCATCAAATTATACCCATTGCATATGTGCAATTTTTTATCAATTACCTCTTAATAAAGCTGTTAAAAACATAGAATTATAAACCTTAAAAAGTGAAATTTACCAAATGTAAATTCAAAATAGAAATATTTTGAATGCCGTAAACTTGAATGTAACATATCTCTTTCTGTCATATGGAGGATTTACAGTGTTTCTATTTTAGTTTATTATATAAGCTACAAAGATTGTAGACTTCAGACTTACAGAAGAAATAAGGAGGTCTAAAGATTTTGGAGCATATTAAAACTGGAGATGTTAAGGAAAAATTGAAACCAACAATAAGCAAGTTATGACTATAATATTGAGGCAGTGGGAAAAATGAACAAGATTGAAGGTTTGTAGCACCATGCTACTACTGCGCATTTATATTTGCATAATGCTTTCTATTTTCACACATACACACTCACATGCTCATAATATCATTGGACACCTACCATAGCCCTGCGATACCCACCTCAAATTATACCTGGAAAAAGTTACCAAAAATGTCGATAGCTCAAACTATCCCTATGTACCCGAAAGGTTCTTTTTTCCCTGAGTAGTAGGTTACGATATGTGAGATTATCCCGAAACCGGGTAGAATCAGAATATATACTTCGGGAAGATGTTACTTTTTCAGACCCTTGTTTTCATTCATATCTCAGAGCTTCTCCTAAATGATGCACGAATATGAATTTATTCTCAATTAAACCTGTGAAGGAGAGTAAACTGGCCTATTGTGTTACCTGATCTAATAGAAATTAAACTGCATCCTTTGTTGAATAAAAGCTAATTAATTGCATTTATCGTCTATTTGCTGGTTGGTAACCTCACAATTCCTTCCACTTATATGGTAACTCTGTATAATTATATTTTAAAATGATTTACTCATTTGGTCTACCCAAACAGCAACAGTTCATTTGAAAATTGATTAAATATACTCTAGGCATGAGCTTATGAACTACATTTCAAAAAGCAATTCATCATTTCAATGAACAGAGTCTAGGTTAATTAATTAAATTGAACTAAAAATATAGTCAGGGATCTTTCTGTCACCCAAATTTAGTAGCTGGGGCCCTCAGGGCAAAATATTTGCACTCATTGACAATACATAAGTCAATCAAAACAGTTTCACACACATTTGAGTAAGTTTTATCATTTTTTGTAATAATTACTAAATCAAATATTACTGTAACAGTGATATTTGAACAGTGATACTCATTGAAATACAATGAGCAATGAATAAATTCAGTAGTTATAGAATATTTATTTGAAATATAACAGGCTTTAAAAATCACCTGGAAGTGAAATTGTGACCACTATTGGAACAGCATGAGCTAAATAATAATAATTTAATTTTGAATAATTACCCATGGTTTACATTGTCTTAAATCTGCCACTTATTAGGTGCTTGATCTTGGCCAAGACACTAAATTTCTCCAAGCTTCACTATCTTTGTTTATAATATGGATATAGAATAATATCTAACTAATAGGACTATTGTGGAAATTAAATAAAGTATATTTAGCACAGTGCCTGACAAAAAAGTACTGCTGTTATTATTATTATTATTAATATTATTATTCACATCACCTATCTATTCCTTTATTAGGAAGAAAGATGAGATTTGTGCAGACAAGCAGAGGGTAAGGCACATAGTGATCAATAACTAGATGTTATTACAATACAAGCATCATTTCTTGAAAATGAGGTCAAAGCAGAGCTTGGCATTTTACCAGAAACACCCCCAACCAGTCTTGAAGGAAAATTGATGATCTAAACTGTTACCTTGGCAAAGGAATCATAGGTAGGGAGTAGCAAGGTATTAAAACTTAAGACAGCCCCAAATTAGGTGTCAGGTTAAGTGTTGAGGTTTCACTGGTCAGAAGTCAAGGGACCAAAAAAAGTAAGAGATATCGAGAAGTCTGGAAGTAAATCCATGTAAATATGGTTCCATTTGAACAAGCAATATTCAAGTAGCTGCATTTTTCAGGGTTTAGTCAGGAGACAGAAAACACATCAGTCATTTAAACAGGGACATTTTAATGTAAAGAATTATTGACTGAGAACGTTTGTCTTTGGTGGTTGCTACAGCCCCATGACAACGCCCTCCAGCTGCTTTTCCAGCATTCCTGCTGGAGGCTTCCTGCCTGCCAGGGAGGGAAGGAATAAAAGAGAATTCTGAAGAAACCCAAAGGCTGAAAGAGAGCCCCAGAGGAAGGAGCAGGTGTGGAGGTGAGTTCCCTCCCCAAGGCTGGATTTAGAGCTTGCTGGCAAGGGTGTGGCTGTGACCCAGACCTGGTGGAGAAGGTGGCTGGCTGCCTTGGCTGGACCTGTCCACCGGCTGTGGGGCAAGACCAAGGAGCAGGAAAGCTTCCTCGGGCCTGGTGAGCACAAAAACTTCTGTTGGTGATGACGCAGAGGGAGTTCTGCCCACGAGCCATTGAGCCAGCATCGTGCCAGCTACCAAAGAGGAATAATGACAGGGACCAGCTCCATACCGCAAAGCAGGGCAGTGAAGGGTGGCTTTGGAGTTCAGAGTTAATACATTGATAACTGCCCAGTAGCAATAACTGACACTATTAAAACTCACATTGTATCAGGTGCACAAGCTTATTTAATCTTTATAACAGTCCTGTGATTTAAAAACTACAATGCTTCCCTAAACAAAGACCATGAGGAATGCACCTAGAGTCCAACAGATTTAGGTTTCTTAGTTTGGGCAGAAGATAACACACACACTATAAGAAATGAGGGCATCCCCAAAGGGAGGGGTGCTGTGGAAAGGTGCTCCTAGGTTTTGAGGCTCAGAGTTAGTCTCAAGAAAGTCTCACTAGTTATAAATCAGGAAAAACACTAGAACAGTGAGTGGACTTATTTTTAGAACTAACACATGTCAAGTTATTGTCAGATCTCTTTGACATGGTCTGATCTAAAACATATGACTGCAAATGAGCTTTTGCTCCAAGGGTTTCAACTTAATGTGTTCATGGTTGGCTTGGTTAATTTGCTTGGAAAATCGTAGTACAGATTTATCTGCATGTTGTGATTTTGCTTTCAACTTTCAGTTTGTCCTGTGATTCCACAGTAGAGCTATTGTTTGCAGTGTTTGTACTGGTGTGGATAGTTACAATCTCAGAATGTCAGAGCTGGAAGGATCCTGGAGATGGGTTGGTTTAAACCTGAAAGCTGATGGTCATTCTCTCTTGTACTACACCACCCAGTCTTTGCTGTGAAATGAACAGAAGAATAAATTACCTACTTGGGTCAACACTCTATGTCTTGTGAATCAAGTAAATATGATGATGTACATTTAGAGTTGACATTGGCTACACATGTGCAAAAATTCCCCTTTCTCTTTACCAGCAAATTCTCTCTCTCTCTCTCTCTTTTTTTTACAGTGCATTAAAAATCATCCTTGGATTAGATTTATCTTTCCTTGACAACAGGACTTTACACTTAAATATCTTGATTTAAGGTGACAGAATTTGATTTAATTCTATTATTATATCTTCCAACCCAGAGATTTAATTTAACCACCTATCATAATTTTCTGTTTCATATCAATAAAATGTCTTCCCCATTGATCTTACATTGAGAATGAGATCAGATTAATTCTGTAGGTCTCCCCAAATTTATAGTTGGAAGGGAAAGTGAGGATTGAAATGAATTTATTTAAATTTACACTGATTGAAACCAAATATCCTACAAGCCTTTACTAAAAACAGCTTGTCTGACAAGGAAATATGTACAGTGCATATTAGAGTTTTTATGAAACTTTAATTCCCTTTTAGTGCTTTTTATGTCAGGGAAATATATTGAAGTAGAGAAAATTTATCATCCACTTTTGAACATTTAATGACTAAAAGAAATAAAGGTAGATCCAATTCATGCAGTATGTATTCTGCATCGTGATCAGCTCCATTGTTGAAGCAAGGATGACCAAGAATTACATTAACACAGAAAATTGCTCAGTAGGTCCACAGTGGATTGGAAATCCCCCAGTCCCACATCTATGGAAGTGGCAGGAGTATAGTTTATTAACATGTCCAGTGTCAAAGTGAGTGTAATAGAGGTGAAATGGGAAAGTCCAAATGGCAATGTAGACTCTCCCTGGGGGTAGATATCACAGGGGTTGCAGTGTGAGTCACTTATACATTTGTGGATACTTCTTGCATATTTGGAAAGTCAAGATCAAGGAGCATAAGTTTCATTTCAAAGCACGATGCTTCATGTGTGCCTACAACATTTTATTTGGTACTGGGGGTAAAAGGATGATGAGAAAGACATCGTCCATGACTGAAAACAGGTCACAGTATACTGATGGGAAGAAATTCACAAAGAGACCACTTCATTTCACTGTCAAGAGAGTAACTATAGAGGAGGCAGAATGTGGCCCTCAGACCATGTAACCCAGTTCGTGGAGCGGAGCGTCTTGGAGGGTGAGTAGCAGTTACTACAGGAAGAGTGTTAACAAAAGCTTTTACTTTCTCTGGACACTCTCACCATGTGATATTAGTGGGCAACAGAGCACAAGCCAAAGATGGCAAGAGATTTCGAAAGGAGGGGGAAGGCAGAGTTTGGAGCAGCTGGAAATGATAGTTTGGGGTCATGGAACTTAGACTTTTTAGACTGGTTGTCTTGTATCTGTGATCCCTCAGTGGAGGAGTGATTTTAAGGAGAAAAATAGAAGGGAAAACAGAAAGTTAATACATAGTCTAGACAAGGTATCATGGCGACCTAAATTATGGTTAGAAAGGACAGGGGATGGATTTAAGAAAGCCTCCTCGGGGCTTCCCTGGTGGCACAGTGGTTGAGAGTCCCGCCTGCCGATGCAGGGGACATGGGTTCGTGCCCCAGTCTGGGAAGATCCCATATGCCATGGAGCAGTTAGGCCCGTGAGCCATGGCCGCTGAGCCTCCGCGTCCGGAGCCTGTGCTCCGCAACGGGAGAGGCCCGCGTACCGATTAAAAAAAAAAAAAAAGAAAACCTCCTTGATTTCTTGTGCAGAAAGAGAAGAAAAGAAAGCACAAGATCCTGAGGAAGTGTCCTAGAACTTTGTGTAATTAAGTGAAGGACTGAATCAGCAAGGGAAAGATGGTGAGATGTACCCAGCTCTCAACTTCCAAGTCTTATGACTCACCTGGCACACTTGGTAATCTTGTGAAGTTGGCTCCTACATCAGAACTGTATGAGGAACTAACTGCAGGAAATTGGCAACGGGGCTGCTTATGATGCAGAATCTGTGCACATTAATTGGACCTCTCTTTATTTCTTTTCATCACTAAATGTTCAAAATGAATGATAATTGTTTTCCTATATCAAAATATGTCTAATCAATAAATTAATGCTGGGATGTTTTAGTAATAGATTCACATACCTAGTGTAATAAATAATCTTTATAAATCATCACAGTTGACATATCAGTTTTGCATACATTAGCCATTTTCATTCTCAAAAAATTATGCCCTGGATTAAGCATACAGTCACCCTGGTTTTGCAGTGCAGCCTGTCTGGGATCCCAGTTCCCCAGAACACGTGTCTCTGAAACTACTTTCTTCAGGATCCACAGTGTTGGTATTTGAGGAAGCAGGACTCAGCCCTCAAGCAAAAGTTCCTCCTTTTCTGTGTCCTCGCAAAACACCAGGGTTATAAATCTGAGGGTGATTTGTTTGGCTTTTTTGGTTCTGCATTATTTGTTGTTTATAACCCTCAATTCCAGGGGCTGAGCTACGTGTCTTTGCACTTGATTAAATAGCTATGCCTCCAATAATAATGTGAGATGCTGAGTGTCTGATGAGAGCCTTGGCCAGGAGGCTCGAGTCTCCCAGTAAAGTGGGGAAACAGGTACTACAATTTCATTGAGTGTGTTTTAAGGGCTATTAAACATTAAGTGCTTCTCTGAAGATTATGAATAATAAGTAGATGACTTGTTTTGGGAAAAAGTCTATAATTCTATAAAACTGGCTAAGTTAATGCCCTAGCAGCCTATTAAGCAGGAATTCTTATTGCACCAAAATGTTATTTCAACTGACAATTCATGTAATAATGACTGTTTTTAGATGTCTGCTCCCCGTCTCCTGCCCCCTTGGTACAGACATCCTTTTTGTTCAGCCTCAAAGAAAGGCTCTCATGTTCACCATGTGTTGATTATTGATTGACTGATGAGATTTGGAAGGAAGGCAAAATTGAGTAGGATTAAATAACCCTTTGATCATCTCTAATACCCAGATTTTTTGAACCTGAGAAAGTCACCTTTGAGGTTTCTCTTTCTTAGGATAATTTATCAAGGCCTGTGCTCAGTTTTCTTACTTATTTTATTTATTCATTAAGGCTTTGATAAAGAGATGTCAAAAGCATATTCCATGTATTCAACAGCATAAACAAAGCACGGAGGATAGTGGGTTAGCCATAACTGGTGGGAAATGAGTCTCAGGGGGTACTTGGCAGAGAAGTAAGGCCTAGGCAGGAATCTGGAAGGCAAAGTAGGTCTGTGAGTGTGAGCAAGGCAAAGGGACTACCACCTGAAGAATCACATGTTTCTGGAAAATGCAAAACTGAAAAGCAGGCTGCTCAGCTGGCCAGGCTGACCATTTGAAAAGTACCAATGACCACCCTCTCAGGGCTGCTTCATCTCTTGCCCATCCCTCCCCAGCCCCGTCCATCTTTGCCAATCTCCACGTTCTGTGTCCTGGGTGGTGGCTCTTTTTCTGAGGCATCATACACTCTGTTACCCTCTTCATTCCTGCAGTTTGTTTTGTACCATGGATACACCAGCAGGAGAGTCGTGAGAAAGGAGAGGTTTTGGTGTCTTCCCTGCTCTCTCCTTTCCTCTAATAGTTTTTTTTTTTTTAAATTGGAGTATAGTTGCTTTACAATGTCGTGTTAGTTCCTGCTGTGCAGCAAACTGAATCAGCTATACGTATACATATATCCCCTCTTTTTTGGATTTCCTTCCCATTTAGGTCACCACAGAGCACTGAGTAGAGTTCCCTGTGCTGTACAGCAGGTTCTCATTAGTTGTCTGTTTTACACATGGGACTGTGTATTCATCAGTGCCCATTTCCAATAGGTTTTGACTGTGGCTCGTGCCTCTGTCTACGGCCCTTCACCCTGGCAGCCTCTTTAGATGCCTCCTTTATGAACTATGGCCCTGGGAACACCACACCTCACCTGGCTGCTCAGGACAGAGCACAATGGTCACTAGTCCTTGGGGTCTTCTATCCATTGGTTCTCTGGACCTGCCCCCATCTCTGTAAATACTCACTTCATTAGACTTCCTTCAGTTAGTCCTTTGGATATACCATCTGTTTCCTTCAAGGATGCTGAGTCATAACATTTTCTAAGCTTAACACTAAAGATTTTGTTCTTAGGAAACTAATTTTGTGCTTGAACAATTCTCTGAAACCTTGTGATGGCCATACAAATTTCCTATGAATTATGATGTTTTTCAAAGTAGCTCCACTAATGATGTGGTAAAATAAATCAATGTCTCATTCATCTCTAGGGTCAAAATCCTTATAAACTTACAGTGATTTTCTGAAGGTATATTAAGTGTGGACATATACTAACTAGCATTAGTCACTGATTTATATATATTCATGGTGCAATAAAGGACATGAGTTTTAGATAAACAAAATCTCCTTTTTTAAGCCTTTTGTCAGTGTTAGAAGAATAGTACCATAATTAAAATGACCTACATTCTCCCTGTTTCTATTATTTTAAATCTCTCATTATCTCTTGTTGAAACTATTGCTATGATTAATTGACTATCAGGTGCTTGGGCCTGCAGTCCATTTCCCTCTTCCCAGCAAGAACTGTCCAGTGATGCTGCTTCTTTAGTTTCTAAGACTTCAGTAGCTGCCTACTGACCACAGGTGAAAGTGAGGGTCACTAGCCTCGCTGGCCAGGCCTTCTGATCTGCACCCCACCTCTCTTTCAAGGGTTCACACATGCAATTCGTAAGAACCATGTGCCCCAACAGTATTGACTGTGCATCCTTTCCTGGACATACCATTTTCACTCTTCTTTACGTCTGAATTCATCATCTGCTTGTATCAGCCAGAGTAAATTTTCCCCATTCTTTAACTCACAGCAGAAGTAGTTCTCTGAGAGGACTCCCCTGACATTTTTTTTTTTTTTTTTTTTTTTTTTTTTTGCGGTACGCGGGCCTCTCACTGTTGTGGCCTCTCCCGTTGTGGAGCACAGGCTCCGGATTCACAGGCTCAGCGGCTATGGATCATGGGCTTAGCCGCTCCACGGCATGTAGGATCTTCCCAGACCGGGGCACGAACCCATGTCCCCTGCATCGGCAGGCGGACTCTCAACCACTGCGCCACCAGGGAAGCCCTCCCCTAACATTTTTATTCTTATTTCCACACATTGTCTCTGTGCTTCAGTTATAATTGACTCATACCTCCATGGCATCCTATGTCATACTGCATGTGATTACTCTATCATATGCCTTTATCTGTCCAATGATATAAACTATTTGAGAAGGGAAACAAAGCATCTTCATCCTTGAGTTCCTGATGTCTTGCACAATGTCTTGCACAGAAAAGTGGCAATAGGTCTGTTGGCTGCAGGATTGTGAGAAGCGTGAATGGTCCCGTGATTCATCTCGGGTTGTGCAGAGAAGAATCCTTGTTGTGTTGGCTCCCCCATCCTCCACATGCCATCACCAAAGTCAACAGCCACTCACTTGACACCTATAAAATTTACTTAATCATTTGCATAAAAAATGTTCCTAGAACCTTATTATTAGATGGCAAATGATGGTTGATCGAACTTCAAACAGGGGCACCAAGCCAGTAATAGGTAATATGAATGGATTCAGTCAAAGAAAGATTAATTTCATATTTCTTTCTGTGAAGAAGCTTTTATGCTTCTTCATGCCAGGATAATTTTCTCATATATTCAATAATAAAGTAAAGCAATGGGGAAATTCACTTAGATTGGTTTTCTCTTGATTTTAAACAAAAAGGTAAATAACCCCTTTCAATTTATTCAACTGTAACGTAATCCAATATTTCTGGTGAGATTCAATTATATAATGGCTTAATTGAAAGAAAATTAAACAAGTATATGTCTAAGTTCTGTCACACTAAATGAAATTTTAAATTACTCTAGGAACAGATATTTCAATTCTCATATGATAACTTTAAACAGGGTGGTATTTGATTTTCAGAACAATCAATAAGAATTTCACAAACGTTTGGGAGCCATCTTTTATTGATCTTGCACAAAATCAAATCAAATTCCACTTTATGCCCAGATGATCAAAGTAAAGGAAAAAGAAGTTGAAAAACCAATTCGAGCTTTGTTAAGTATTTTTAAAGAATGTCTTCCATGATAGTAGCAAGAATGGATTATCTTCCCTATCTTACCACTAGTAACCAGGTAACCAGGAGTAGGCTGAAGCTGAGCACATGCTTATCATCTTACAAGTTAGTCAGGTATTTATAGAAAAAGCCTGCTCTATAACCACACTTCCATATCCTTCATGTTTCTACATAAATATGGGTTACTGGATGATATATTTTTAAAGAATTTCTATTTTATAGCCTATTCCACAAAGGATTTAAGGAACGTTATAAAGTGAAATACACATAAATCAGGACAATTAAAATTTAAAGGCAAATAAAAAACCAATTAAGAAGAAGATAAAGGCAGATGGAATAGTTTCCTCAAATTATTCACTTACCTCCTCCGAGCACTACCTTGTGCCCTATGGTTCAGCAGCACCTGCAGATAGGAAACAACTGTTAAGTTACAGGATTCTTACTTTTTTCTCTGTATGGAATATTGGCTCAACTAAAGGATCAATGGCACTGGGGGCAGTGGAGACTCTGGGGAGTGTTTTCCATGATAAGGAGCATTGCATTCAGGTTTGAAGCAGGTGGAGAGACATATCTCTATAAATCTAAGCCATCACATTCAATATAATGTAGTGAAGGTATAAGAGTTTTGTCTATTTATTCTAAGTACAGTAAGTCCCCTACATAGGAACGAGTTCTGTTCTGAGAGCTCGTTGGTTAAGTCCAACAAACTCAGCCTAGGTACCCAACTAACACAATCGGCTATGTAGTACTGTACTGTAATAGGTTTATAATACTTTTCACACAAATAATAAATAAAAAACAAACACAAAAGATAAAGAACATTTTTAATCTTACAGTACAGTACCTTGAAGAGTACAGTAGTACCAGGTACATCACTGCTGCTTTTACGCTTGCTTCTGGCCATCCTGGGCTCGAAATAAAGGTACTGTACTACTGTACTCTATACAGTACTGTACAGTAAAGTACACAAAAGCACAGCCACTTGTAGAGGATGCACACACATGACAATGTACGCCAGACACATGAACTAACTTATGTGATTGGATGTGTAAATGCACGTTCACATCTTTGAAATTATTTTTTGAGTATTATTTTTTGAGTGTGGTATGAGGTATAGTTCCAAGTTTATTTTTTGCAAGTTGATATCCAGTTGTTACAGCAGCATCTGTAGAAAATACAATCTATTCTCCATTGAATTTCTCTAGCATATTTATCAAAGAGGAGTTGTACTTATATGATATACAAAACTATTTCTGGACATCCTTTCTGGATAAGTTGATCTATTTATATGTCTTGAGCCCTAGTCATGGTGTCCTGATTACTTAAGCTTTATTATAAGTCTTAAAATCCACTTCCTTTTCTTTTCCAGAGTTGTTTAGCTTTTTGATGTTCTCTGCATTTCCATATGGATTTTTGAATCAGTTTGCCAAATTATACTAAAAGAATGGCCTGCTGGGTTTTTTTTTATATTTATATATACAGCAGGTTCTTATTAGTTATCTATTTTATACACATCAGTGTATACATGTCAATCCCAATCTCCCAATTCATCACACCACCCTCCCCATCCCTGCTTTCTCTCCTTGGTGTCCATACATTTGTTCTCTACATCTGTGTCTCTATTTCTGCTTTGCAAACCAGTTCATCTCTACCATTTTTCTAGATTCCACATATATGCATTAATATACAATATTTGTTTTTCTCTGTATCTTACTTCATATATGCATTAATATAAAATATTGTTTTTTCTCTTTTTGACTTACTTCACTCTGTATGACAGTCTCTAGGTCCATCCACATCTCTACAAATGACCCAATTTTGTTCCTTTTTATGGCTGAATAATATTCCATTGTATACATGTACCACATCTTCTTTATCCATTCTTCTGTTGATGGGTATTTAGGTTGCTTCCATGACTTGGCTATTGTAAGCAGTGCTGCAATGAACATTGGGGTACATGTGTGTTTTTGAATTATGGTTTTATCTGGGTATATCCCCAGTAGTGAGACTGCTGGATCATATGGTACTTCCAATTCTAGTTTTTTAAGGAACCTCCATACTGTTCTCCATAGTGGCTGTATCAATTTACATTCTTACCAACAGTGCAAGAGAGTTCTCTTTTCTCCACACCCTCTCCAGCATTTATTGTTTGTAGATTTTCTGATGATGTCCATTCTAACCGGTGTGAGGTGGTACCTCATAGTTTTGATTTGCATTTCCCTAATGATTAGTGATGTTGAGCAGCTTTTCATGTACCTCTTGGTCATCTGTATGTCTTCTTTGAGGAAATGTCTATTTAGGTTTTCTGCCCATTTTTGGACTTTTTTTTTTATATATAGAGCTGCAAGAGCTGTTTCTATATTTTTGAGATTAATCCTTTGGCCATTGATTTGTTTACAAATATCTTCTCCCATTCTGAGGGGGTTGTCTTTTCATCTTGCTTATGGCTTCCTTTGCTGTGAAAAAGCTTTTAAAATTCATTAGGTCCCATTTGTTTATTTTATTATTTTATTTCCATTTCTCTGGGAAGTGGGTCAAAAAGGATCTTGCTGTGATTTATGTCAAAGAATGTTCTGCCTATGTCTTCCTCTAAGAGTTTTCTAGTGTCTGGCCTTACATTTAGGTCTTTAATCCATTTTGAGTTTATTTTTGTGTATGGTGTTAGGCAGTGTTCTAATTTCATTCTTTTCTATGTAGTTGTGCAGTTTTCCCAGCACTACTTATTGAAGAGACTGTCTTTTCTCCATTGCGTATCTTTGCCTCCTTTGTCATAGATTAGTTAACCATAGGTGCATTGGTTTAACTCTGGGTTTTTTATCCTGTACCATTGATCTATATTTCTGTTTTTGTGCCGGTACCATAGTGTCTTGATTACTGTAGCTTTGTAGTATAGTCTGAATTCAGGGAGTCTGATTCCTCCAGCTCCATTTTTTCCCCTCAATATTGCTTTGCCTATTCAGGGTCTTTTGTGTCTCCATAGAAAATTTTAAGATATTTTGTTTTAGTTCTGTAAAAAAAATGCCATTGGTAATTTGAAAGAGATTGCATTGACTCTGTATATTGCTTTGGGCAGTACATAGTCATTTTCACAATATTCATTCTTCCAGTCCAAGAACATGGTATATCTTTCCATCTGTTTGTGTCATCTTTGATTTCTTTCCTCAGTGTCTTATAGTTTTCTGAGTACAGGTCTTTTACCTCATTATGTAGGTTTATTCCTAGGTATTTTATTTATTTATTTATTTATTTATTTATTCCTAGGTTTTTTGCAATGATGAATGGGATTGTTTCATTAATTTATCTTTCTGATCTTTTGTTTTAGTGTATAGCAATGTAAGAGATTTCTGTGCATTAATTTTGTATCCTGCAACTTTACCAAATTCATTGATTAGCTCTAGTAGTTTTCTGGTGGCATCTTTAGGATTATCTATGTGCAGTATCATATCATCTGCAGTGACAGTTTTTCTTATTTTCTCATTTGTATTCGTTTTCTTTCTTTGTCTTCTCTGATTGCTGTGGCTAAGACTTCCAAAGCTATGCTGAATAATAGTGGTCTTGTACCTGATCTTAGAGGAAATGCTCTCAGTTTTTCACCATTGAGAATGATGTTTGGTGTGGTTTTGTTGTATATGGTCTATATTATGTTGAGGTAGGTTCCCTCTATGCCCATTTTCTGGAGACTTTTTATCATAAATTTGTGTTGAATTTTGTCAAAAGCTTTTTCTGCATCTATTGAGATGATCATATGGTTTTCAATCTACAATTTGTTAATATGGTGTATCACATTGATTGATTTGCATATATTGAAGAATCCTTGCATGCCTGAAACAAACCCCAGTTGATCATGGTGTATGATCCTTTTAATGTGTTGTTGGATTCTGTTTGCTACTATTTTGTTGAGGACTTTTGTGTCTATATTCATCAGTGATATTAGTCTGTAATTTTCTTATTTTGTGGTATCTTTGTCTGGTTTTGGTTCAGGGTGATGATGGCCTCATAGAATGAGTTTGGAAGTGTTCCTTTCTCTGCAAATTTTTGGAAGAGTTTGAGAAGGACGGGTGTTAGCTCTTCTCTAAATATTTGATAGAATTCACCTGTGAAGCCATCTGGTCCTGGACTTTTGTTTGTTGGAAGATTTTTAATCACAGTTTCAATTTCATTACTTGTGATTGATCTGTTCATATTTTCTATTTCTTCCTGGTTCAGTCTTGGAAAGTTATACCTTTCTAGGAATTTTTCTATTTCTTCCAGGTTGTCCATTTTATTGGCAAAGAGTTGCTTGTAGTAATCTCTTATGATGTTTTGTATTTCTGCAGTGTCCATTGTAACTTCTCCTTTTTCATTTCTAATTTTATTGATTTGTGTCCTCTCCCTCTTTTTTTGCTGAGTCTGGCTAAAGGTTTATCAATTTTATTTATCTTCTCAAAGAACTGGCTTTTAGTTTTATTGATCTTTGCTATTGTTCTCTTTGTTTCCATTTCATTCATTTCTGCTCTGCTCTTTTTGATTTCTTTCCTTCTACTAACTTTGGATTTCAGTTGTCCTTCTTTCTCTAGTTTCTTTAGGTGTAAGGTTAGATTGTTTATTTGAGATTTGTCTTGTTTCTTGAGGTAGGATTGTATTGCTATAAACTTCCCTCTTAGAACTGCTTTTGCTGCATCCCATAAATTTTGTATCATTGTGTTTTCATTGTCATTTGTCTCTAGGTGTTTTTTGATTTCCTCTTTGATTTCTTCAGTGACCTCTTGGTTATTTAGTCATGTATTGTTTAGTCTCCATGTGTTTGTGTTTTTTCCATTTTTTCCCTGTAATTTATTTATTTATTTATTTTATTATTATTTTTTTTTTTTGCTGTACGTGGGCCTCTCACTGTTGTGGCCTCTCCCATTGCGGAGCACAGGCTCCGGACGCGCAGGCTCAGTGGCCATGGCTCACGAGCCCAGCCGCTCCGCGGCATGTGGGATTCTCCTGGACCGGGGCACGAACCCGTGTCCCCTGCATCGGCAGGTGGATTCTCAACCACTGCGCCACCAGGGAAGCCCTCCCTGTAATTTATTTCTAATCTCATAATGTTGTGGTCAGAAAATATTCTTGACATGACTTCAATTTTCTTAAATTTACTGAAGCTTGATTTGTGACTCAAGATGTGATCTGTACTGGAGAATATTCCATGTGCACTTGAGAAGAAAGTGTAATCTGCTGTTTTCAGATGGAATGGCCTATAAATATCAATAAAATCTATCTGATCTATTGCATCATTTAAAGCTTGTGTTTTTGTATTAATTTTCTGTCTGGATGATATGTCCCTTGGTATAAGTGAGGTGTTAAGTTCCCTCACTATTCTTGTGTTACTGTCAATTTCCTCTTTTATAGCTGTTAGCAGTTACCTTATGTATTGAGGTGCTCCTATGTTGGGTGCATATATATTTATAATTGTTATATCTTCTTCTTGGATTGATCCCTTGATCATTATGTAGTGTGCTTCTTTGTCTCTTGTAACATTATTTATTTTAAAGTCTACTTTATGTGATATGAGTATTGCTACTCCAGCTTTCCTTTAATTTCCATTTGCAGGGAATATATTTTTCCATCCCCGGGGATTTTTTTTTTTTATATTCAACTTTTACCTTGAAAGAATTGTCGATTCATATGCAGTTGTAAGAAATAATCAATATACACTTGATGATTATGTATTATCCTTTTTTATATATTGGACTTTACTTGTAAAATTTATATTTAGAGTTTTTGGTTCAATATTTATGAGGAATATTAGTCTGTAGCATTCTTTTATAATAATATTTTGGCCTTAGTTGGATATCAGTGTAATGCTGGCCTCATGAAATGAGTTGGAAATCATTTCCCACATCTTTAATTTTATGGAAGTGTTTCTGGAAGAATTGGTTTTATTTCTTCATTAATGTGTCTTCAGTGAATGTGTCTGGACCTATAGATTTCTTTGTGAAAGGGATTTACTTACAAATAAAATTTCTCCAATAGATATATAGTTATCAGTCTATCTATTATACTTGAGTGAGCATGTGTCTTCCAAGGAATTTTCAGTTTCATCTAAATTATCCAGTCATGGCATATAGCTATTCATAATATTCCCTAATTATCAGTTTAACACCTGTGGCACCTGTAATGATAGTTCCTCTTTCATTATGAATATTGTCAGCTTGAGATTTTTTTCCTGAACTGACTGGTTTTTGGTTTCATTGGCTTCCTCTATTGTTTTTCTCTTTTCTATTTTATTGATTTCCCCTCTGATCTCTATTATTTTCCTTCTTCTACTTACTTTGTGTTTTGTTTGGTCTTCTTTTTCTACTTTTTGAAAGTGAAATTGGAGGCTATTGACTTGAGACCTGTGTTTTTTTCCTAATATAAAAATAAACAGAAAATATACTGTGGAGGGAAACTCCAAATACTGTTTAGTGGCATCCTGCAAATACTAGCTTGTTGTGTTCTAATTCCTTTAGTTCAAAATACTTCACTTCCCTTTTAGTTTCTTTTTTTGACTCATGTGTTATTTAGAAGTTTGATTTGTATTTAAATAGCTGATGATTTCCCCAGTATCTTTTATTGTTGATTTTTAATTTAATTCTATTGGATTACTTTTCAATTCACTTATACTTGTTTTATGGTCCTGAATATGATCCATCTTGTTAGATGCTCTGTGTGAATTTAAAAATAATGTCCAGTCTTCTAAAGTTGAGTAGACTGTTCCATAAATGTCCATTAAGTCTCATTAGTCGATAATGTTGTTCAAATCTTCCATATCTTCATGGATTTTGTGTCTATTTTTCCTATCATTTACTAAGGGAAGCGTATTGATATCTCCAAGTGTGGTTGTGGGTTTGTCTATTTCTCCTTGTATCTCTATCAGTTTTTGTTTCGTGTTTTAGAACAATTGCTATTAGGTGCAGAAACGTTTAGTGTTTTTATGTCCTCTTGATCAGCAGGCTCTTTTATCATTATCAAATGACCTTCTTTATTCCTGGTGATATTTATTGCTTGAAATCTACTTTGTTATTGATCTAATCATTTTAGCACAATTTTTACTGAGGATAGCACTATATATTTTTTTCAATTTTTTTTTTACTTTTAACATTTTAATGCATTTTATTTAATGTAAATTTTTTGTTAGCAGTATGAAGTTGAGTCTTGATTTTGTAAACAATATGATGATCAAGCTCTTTGTTGTAATTGAAATATTTAGTTTACATTTAATGTGATTATAGGCATAGTTAGCTTTAAGTCTATCATGTTACAAAATTTTTTTTATTTGTCTCATGTATTTTGTGCTTCCCCTTTTCCATTGTTCTATGCCTTATTTTGGATAACTTGAGTACATTTTATAGTTTTATTTCATTCCCTTCTTTGGCTTACTAGCTATACCAGTTTTTAAAAAATAGTGGGTTTTTTGTTTTTAGAATTTATATTGTACATCTATATTATATCACTACCTGCTTTTAAATGATGTTATACCACCTATTATAGAATAAGTACCTTATAATTTCTTCTTTACTGAATTTTATGCCATTTTTGTTATACTTTTTACATTTATACATCTGTTATAAACTGAACAATACATTTTTGTTAATTTTTGTTTAACTATTCTTATTTAATATTAAAATATTTAAATAAGAAAAATATCTCATATAGTTACTAATGTGTTTACCATTTTATGTGTCTTTATTCATTTGTATACATACATATTTCCACATAATGTCATTTCTTTCTGTCTGAAAATCTGTGGTTGATCAATTCTTTCAGATTTTGTACATAACACTTCTTTATTTGTTTTTGTTTTTGAAACATTTTTTTTCACTGAGTAGAGAGCTCTAAGTTGACAACTTTTGTTTTTTCCTTCCAGAACTTAAAATGTTTACTCTGCTTCCCTCTCACCTGTATTGCATCCTTTGAGGAATCTAACCTGTTGTCTCCCCATCTTTGTTCCTCTGTTCGTAATGTGCCATTTTTATCTGGTTGTAGATTCCTCTCCTTCACTAGTTTTGAGCAACTTGAGTATAATAATGCTCTAATATATTTTCATATTTCTTGTGCTTGAGTTTTGTTAAGATTTTTCAAACTGTGAGTTTATAGTTTCCATTAGATTTTTAACTTTTTCACCCATTATTATTTAAAATATTTTTTGTCACTTTCCTCTACTTCTTTCCTTTTGGGACTCTAGTTACATGTATATTAAACTGCTTGAAGTTTCCCTTAAACACTTGATATCTTTTAAAAAAAATCATTTCTCTTTCTTTTATTTTGAGTGGTTTCAATTTCTATGTCTTCTTCACTCATTGTTTATTCTGCAATGTTGAATTTAGTGTTATTTTCATCAATGATATTTTTATCTCTGTTTTTGTAATTTTCATCTCTAAGATTGTTATTTGGGCCTTTTTTATTTCATATCTGTGTCTTCTTAACTTTTTGAACATAAATATATAATAACTGTTTTCCTTGTCCTAATTCTAACATCTGTGCCAGTTCTGAGTCAGTTTTCTTGATAGATTTTTCTCTTCATTTGATTCAAATGTTTCTGCTTCTTTAAATGTCTGGTCCTCTTGTTTGGATACAAGACATAGTGAATTTTTTCCTTTGTTGACGGCTCCATTTTTTTTTTCTATAAATATTCTTGAGCTTTATCCTGGGATACAGATAAGTTATGTGAAGGATTTTATTTTCTTTGTGTCTTGCTTTTTAAGGTTTGTTACACAGAGCTAGAGAAGCATTTAGTCTACATATAACTATTATCTGTTACTGAGGCATCTCTTCTGTGTTCTCAACCCAAAGACCCATACTCTTACCATCATCTTTGTCTTTATAATCATTGTGCATATTATGTTAAAGGGTCAGCAGTGTCTTAGTTGTTTATCCTGTAGGTGTCCTGGTGCTTAAAGGAGTGCAGCATTAAACAGCAAATTTAAAAATCCTATGACAGATTGAGAGACTGTGAAAGAAAAAATGTTTTATTATGGTATTAGAACAAGGTATTCTACATTTTCATCCGGGACCCACAGTAGTTACATGGCTGGCCCTGGAGTGTCAGACAATGGAAGTTTATTTCTTGTGCATGTAACAATCTCACGTTAGTGTTCAACACGGCCCCAGCAGACAACCTTCTGCAGCCTCCCTTAAAGGGTCAGTTTCCTTTCACCTTGAGGTCCACCCTGCTGCAGGACTCTGGTTTACTCTGGACCACTTTTATAGCCAAGCTGAATGTTGCAGAAACTGATCTGTCATTTCCCTCTTCTTATTCAAGAGTCTCAATGCTAATGTTATGCTTTTCTTTACCACAAATTAGCATTTTTTGTTTGTTTAGTGTTAGCATTCTAATTAGCATTTTTCTTCAGGGACACTATGGGTCCCAAAGGTCCAAACATAAATTGCTATATAATCTGTAGGTTCTGCTTACACATTTCCTAATAAACTCTTGTAAGTTCTAATTGAAGATGAACTTAAAAAAAGTAGTTTTAAAATGGCCCTGAAGTTGAACAATAATATTTCCTTTGTCATGTAAAGTAGTTTAGATTACAGTAAAAAGTAGTGGAAGTATTATTACATGCAGAGAATAAAGGGAATTATCAATCTCCCTTCACAGAGCACTACTTTCATGTTAAATGTGTTTATAGTCTGTGATGGGAACGTTGGTATTCTAAGGTACATGAGAGCTTTTATAGAATCCATAAAGAGAGAATGTAGATATACAAGGGTGACTTCACCAAAGGGAAGAACTGACTTTGTAACTTAGGTAGATACTGGGGTAAATTTGATAAGGAATTTGATGGAATTATAACAAGGAATGTACAGTCTGTGTACCAGACATTTTGAGAAATGTTGGTTTCATCTTTGATGCAAAGCAGAGACTCATCCAAAACCAAAGTCCAGTCACTAATCAGAAGATCTGCAGGATGTGGCTGGTTCTGTAATTCATCATAATTCTACATTTGTGGTTTACATTTCTCTGGACCAGAGCTGATCTTTCCCCTCACGACATTTAAAATATTTTTGATTATTGTATCAGTACATAGAAATTCTATGGATTTTTAAGATACCAAAGAGCTAGAAAAATACCAATAATCACAGCATCCAAAGCACACAGTTTCTTGTTCTTGATCATTGCACTGTGGTTGTGTAAGATGTTGAATTAGGGGGAGTCTGGTGAGAAGTGTGAGAGAACTGTGTACTACTTTTGCAAATATTTTAAAGATAAAAATTAGTTCAGAATAAAAAGTTTAAAAATGATCACAATTTTTAGGGACTTCTCTGGTGGTGCAGTGGTTGAGAATCCGCCTGCCAATGTAGGGGACACGGGTTCAATCCCTGGTTTGGGAAGATCCCACATGCTGCAGAGCAACTAAAAGTCCACGTGCCACAACTACTGAGCCTGTGCTCTAAAGCCCACGAGCCACTACTGAACCTAGGTACCACAAGTGCTGAAGCCCACGTGCCTCGAGCCCGTGCTCCGCAACAAGAGAAGCCATCACAATGAGAAGCCCATGCACCACAATGAAGAGTAACTCCCACTTGTCATGACTAGAGAAAGCCCATGCACAGCAACAAAGACCCAACACAGCCAAAAATAAAATAAAAAAATTTTAAATCACAATATTTATAGACTTTTAAATATTTGAGACCACATTGTATATATAACATGTCTTGCTTTTTTCAAATCACTATGTCATTAGTACTGCCTCAAGTCATGTTTAATGGTCACATGATATGCCAATTTGAAAATATATTATCATTTACTCAACTATTATCCTACTATTCACTATTGGTTTGATTTCATTTGTTTTATAAACAATTTTGCAATAGATATAATTATTGGATAATTCTTTGTTGTAATCTTGGATTATGCTCTTATATTATAGAATCAGAGGTGGGAATACTGGGTCAAACGTTATGAACATTTAAAAGAACAGGATCGGGCTTCCCTGGTAGTGCAGTGGTTGAGAGTCCACCTGCCGATGCAGGGGACACGTGTTCATGCCCCGGTCCGGGAAGATCCCACATGCCATGAAGCGGCTAGGCCTGTGAGCCATGGCCACTAAGCCTGCGCGTCTGGAGCCTGTGTTCCACAATGGGAGAGGCCACAACAGTGAGAGCCCTCGTACCACAAAAAAAAAAACAAACCAAAAAACAACAACAAACAAAAAAACAGGATCATGTGTGCACCCCAGACCTGAACTTCAGCAGGGGCCACAGAGGAAAGAGGCAGAAGGATCCCAGGCTGAGAAGGACCAGGATTTTATAAAATTAGAATAGTTACATATTTTCATGGCTATATGGGTACTGACAGCATCTGAGACCATATTTACGTATCTGGTAGTCTCGGATTTGTTTCTAGGGCAAATTAGTTGTAGGTTATCCAGTCAGCTCGGTAGTAAGGCTATCCAGATGCTTGTTTAATGCCTTGGAACTAGGTTCTTGTAAGTTCACAATTGGAAATCCAGAATCTCTTCTGCAGGAAGGGAAAAAGTAAATAACAAGTGCTAAAAATATAGAGGATTCATTATTGTTTAAGGGGGTGAATAATGGTGTCCTACACATTGTCTAAGGCTCTGGCTGGCCTGAGCCTTTCTCATAAAGATGGATCAATTATGAGCAAGGAGGAAGTGCTTGGTCTGGGTTTCCATCTGAGACCAGTGCTCACTCCTGGGACCCAAAAACATTGTTCTTTTGTAGAGTAGAGTATTTTCAGAAGAAAATTACTTTATGTCAGTCTTGGAATTAGGGATTGGCTGGGGCCAGGGTGGAGCTGGGGGAAATTTGTATGGATATTTACTTGTTAACTCTATTAGGCTCAAGACATAGGGCGAGTGAAAACTTGCAGGCTGGTGAGTAAGGTTGTAAATAGGGTAGAAATCATTTTCAAAGTACACAGATTCTCAAGCTCTACATGACCCACTGAGTCAGAATCTCTAGGGGAAGTATCAGGAAATCTTTACTTTTTCAGAGTTCCAAAGATGACTACGACATAACTCCCAATTTGGGGAGTGCTGACCTAGAGTCTAGAGGCAGAGGTAAGAGCTGACCTACTAGAAAAGGGTAACACACACAGTGGATACAGTAGCAATAATCATAACAACACCCGAAGCTAAAGGAAAAGGGTGCAGATAAACGACTGTGACTCGGGCAGAACCTGGATTGAAAACAGAAGGAGCTCTACCCAGTCTTGGGCTGGAAGCGTGAAATGAGCTAACAGGGAAAAAAGTGATTGGTGTGGTTGCCTGGAAAACACTGAGTGATCATGAAATGTTTAGTGGGCGCCAGAGTTATTTTGACTGATGTGGTTTTGAATCACTAGTCTCCATGATGCTTTCACTGAATAGTTAGAATGTATCCATATTAAGCGTTACACTAGAGTGGATTAATTAGGACCAGGGAACTAAACACAGAGAATCCCAAAAACTTCGTCACTGCAGGTTGTTCATTTTTCTCCCTAAAACTTTAATCCAGTTCTAGCCATAGAAAGAGCAGAGGAATCTGGACAAGTAAGCCATACTCTGGCTTTGCTCTGTGTTGTGGGCTGTAAGGCTGCAGCTACCACACAGCAGCCTCCCCCATCAACTGGTTAGTTGTCCACACAATTAACCACACTGTCTGTTAAACTGAACAGAATGATTGGATTTATTTCCAATTTACATACTGAATCACTATTCAAATGAGGTAAAATATATGTATTAAAATTTCATATCCCCAGAGCCCAACAGTACATGCCGTAGAGTATGTGCAAAATAAATGTTGATGGAATCAAAGTCTTCAATAAAAATGTCATCTGAATGAATTAAAAATCTGAGCATCACTGATATAGTTCCCTGATCATTTGGGAAGTTAAGGATGGAGATGTTGAAGGAAAATAAAGGCTGGAGGAATTTACATGGGGTGGCGCCATGCTGGCATAATTCAACAAAAACATGCTATTACTCAGACCCACATACCATGTACACATACTGTGATTTAAATAAGAGCCAATCAATTTTCTGATTGGATAAACAATGTCAAAGCATGAATTTTTTGTTTTTGTTTTGTATTAATCTTAATAGCAGAGGGGAGCCAATATTAAAACAGATTTTTCAGCATTAATTGAAGGGATTTAAAGCTTCCCAGAGTGGGAATGTAGAGACATATGGAACTATTCCAGTAGACAAAGTGTAGCACACACCACGACCCAGCAATTCCACTCCTGAGAATGTATACAGAAAAGAAAATGTCAAAAAGGTTTACAGGTATATTCATTAGAAAGATGGTTTTGGTGGCAGAGAGTTGAAGGCTACCTGGGTAAACAGACAAAGTGTAGCAGATGCACAGTTCAGAGCACTCCCTGTCTTAGGTGGGGCTCTCTGGAAGCAGAGCTTGAGATGTTGATTCTCATGCAATGATTTATTGACTGAGTGCTCTCAGGAGAAACCTGCAGAAAAGTGAGGAAGCAGAAGAGGACAGGGGAGGAAACAACAAATACATGTTTCTCGAGAGGTGTAGCATCAGCCACATCCATGGGGGAGCTCTGGAGTATACATTGTGCCAGAGTTCAATTTATCCTAACAGAGGCAATGACACCTTCACACGGGTTGGTCAGAGGCTGCCCCTGGTGATAAGAAGATGATGTATAATCTCATATCCTCAGAACAACATGGCTCACCTTAGTCAAGGGCATTGCTTTGGAGAAGAATACAGGTGCGAGGACCTAGCAGCCAACATCACTAAGTAAGGTACAATCACAGGTGGGTACCTTGTCCCAGGTGAAAGTAGCCAGCAAGGGGACATAACAACATCTGCTACCCGATAGAAGAAATGGATTAGGTGTTCACCTAGGAACATGGATGGATCTCAAAAATATTGTGCTGAGTAAGAAAAAAGTAAGAAGCAAAGTTGTTTGTATGCAATGCCATTTACATAAAATAAAAATGCTTAATACCAAAAATATACATTTTATTAAAAACACAAACATAACAGCTGCACACAGAATGATATTCAAAATATGTAACACCCTCTTGGGAAAGTTACTGACCAAATAGGGCAGGATGCTGACACTTGCTATAAGAAAAGAGAGTGGGGGCTTCTGTAGATCAATGATGCTGACATTTGACAGTATGTGAAGTACAAAGACTTGAATTTGCACTTGACGTTCAAAAAGGAAAAAACATGAATAAATAAGAATGGGGAGTGAATGTTTTCTCTTTGTCTGCCATAGAAGTTAAAGTAAGGTGATTTTGAATGACCTTCCATTTGCAGGATGGATTTCTCTGTTCTTTCATTCTCAGCTAATGAATTAAAATACTTTTTTATAAGTCTCTATAATTCCTGCCAGCTCCCATGGTCTCCAGGCAAGGCTTTCTCTTAGAAAAGTGAGCAATGGCTGCCTTGCCATGTATCAGAAATAAGAACTTAGATTTTCAATGTTTTGAGGTTTGCATGGAATGATAAGGAATTTGGTAATGACTTATTTTGAATATTTAAGGTGAGATCAGCTTTATCAGGATTAAGGACAAAGGTAGCTGCTGAAACCGATTTATTCCACCCCATGAGAGACTGAATATACAAACAGAAAAGGGCCAGACTGTATATAAAAATATGACCCACAACCTGTAGCAACCTGCCCTGAAAACCAACCCCCTTATTTACGATAAGCAAGCCAGGAAGCAGCCTGCTAAAAGTCAGACTTTCAGGAAGCCAGGATGCAGAACAATAACTTCTCTAACCACTGTCCCCAGATGGCCAGGGTGTGATCAATAACGGACAGCTTCTCTAATTTTTGGACCCAGTTCCAACTTAGAACCAACAGAGCACCCTTACCCAATCACAGGGGACCCCTCACTTCTAGTAGCCGCCCCAGCTTCCCCAGGCCCACAGCCTCCATCAGGACACCCCCGTGCCCTCCCTTTTTTCACTATAAAATTTCACACTTTTCTGCCTTCTTTTTGGTCTCTACTAAAACACAAGTGATGGTGGCTGACCCTCTTGCTATAACAAGCTCTGAATAAATAGCCACCAATTAATTGCATTTGATTGGTCTTCATTTATTTCCAAGGTTAAACATGAGGGCTCCAGTGAGGCCTGGTCTGCACTTCCCATCACTGTAGACCCTAGTGTTCAACCAAACGTGGTCCCCACAGAGGTCCCTTGTTCCCTGCTGCTCACTGCTTGCCAAGTACAGGAAGATGTGGAAAGAGAGCACTGGGAGTGAACTCTGCTCTTTGCTTTGAGTTCCTCAGCTATTCAATCTTAGTTTGGTACCAGGTTTTGTTATTAGTTTCCTTTTTGTTTTGCATCCTGATGGAATTAGGCCATTCCTCTTCCTTCCATTGTGCTGCCTTTTGTGTTCCTGTTTTTGTACGGGGCTGTCTAAAATTGCTGTTTGTCATGAGTCCTGGGGTAGGGCACAGCCACAGGTTTTATAAGCCTGTTGTCTGAGGCTGGCTTATCGCCCAGTCGGTTTTCAGTTCTTGTGAGACCACCATTCACTTGGACTAACTTTGCTGTGGGTCACCAATAAAACTGGATGAGATTCCCCTTCTGATTTGATTGTGTGTCCTGAGAGCTTGGCTGTAATGCCAAGACAGTGTCCTTTCTGGTTTTCCACCTCCTGGGTCTGCATTTGGATGAGGCCCACCATCAGGGTGGGCCTGCGACAGGAAGTGCTCAAGCATCACGTTCTTACTGCCAGCTGCCATGGCAAGGGGTCCTGTAAGTCAAATCCTCTCCTCTGCTTGGGTGAACCCTGTTTCTTATCTGTCTTCTCTGTACAGTCTTAACTCCTGCGCCTGTCTTTCTAAACAGTATAACTTCACCAAGGCTAACCCAGGCGTTTGGTGTCCATTCTTGGGGGCATTTGATTTGAGCCACGTTTTCATTTGTGAGGCATCTTGAAAAGGAAAGGAATCAGATTTTGCAAGCCCAATGGACAACATTTCTTGATTGTGATGCAGAGGCCTCCAAATGAAATTCTCAGTTAAAAATTGCATCAGTAAAAGAGTGTGTGGCCAAAGGAAATGAGCAATTTGACAATCTTAAGAAAGGAAAAATTAGACTCATTTCCCTCAAATCCTCCCTCCAATCCCCTCCCTGCATCCATCTCTCCAACTTCCCTCCTACACTGATCTCTCTCCTTTGCATCTTTTCTAAAAAAATAATAGACAGAAACCTCAATTATGTAGAGTCAGGAGACCAGAAGGGGAAATCCTCACCCCCTGAGACAGTAGCTGAGCCGACAGGAAGAAGACAGACCCTTCCTCTTTCTCAGCAGGAACTCAGCCAATGACCAGCCATGGATGCTGTTTACTAAGTCCTCCCACCTTCCTTTTCCTCTATAAAATCTTTCTCCTTCCCTTGCTGTGCAGGAAAGTGCATGTGACTCGCTATTGTAGACCCTGAATTGTAATTCTCTGCTAATCCCGAATAAACCCATTTTGCTGGAGAAATACCTGGCAGCCCAATTGTTTCAGATTGACACTTCCCTCCTTTTCTTTTCCAGACCCTCTACCTTTCCCTAATAACCCTCCTAAAAGCCCCAAATGCCAGCTACCTCTAAGGACCCATCCTGCCCATAAGCCATGCTCATAAATTGTTTGCTGAACACTGTAGAATTTAAGCCTTGGGTCCAAGCTGAATTTAAGAGTTATAATGAAAGATTTTGCTAAATCCAAACAAAACCAGCACATATTCATAGAAGAATTTAGAATTCTTTGGGTACATATAACCCAGGGCTACCTAACCTATATCAACTTGTACACATGTTGGTCAGAACCGTACAGGTTGCTTCTGTATGATAAAGCTGATTGGATTGACCTGAAAAGAGATACACAGATAAATTTCTCTTCACAATAAATTTCAGGGTCAAAAATGAAAACAAAAACGAAACAAAACAAAACAAAAAGGCCAGAAAAGTAGATCTACATCTCTTAAAAGTCATACCTGAAACATTTCCAATAAAAATGAATTGGACCAAACTTTAATTATTCAAGCAACAAAAATAATGAAAGTAGAGGACATTTTCAGGATAAGTTAGAAAATACCTCCTGACAACACTTGAGAGTGTAAGGAGGGACTTATGGAACAGCAGCCCTCTCATCTCATTGCCTCAATGGAATTAAACCTGAACTTGGAGACTTAATTTGAAAAAAAAAAAAAAACAGAATGAGAAAGAGCCCCTTCAGCTGAACTACCACACAGGGAAGAACATTATAAAAGGGGTTTAGAATAAAACTGAGGAAAAACCTAAAGTAAATTTGTAGCTCTGAAGATCAAACAGCTAGGTGGCCCACCCCCTAGGCCAACCACTTTAAGAAATTATAAACCAAAAGGACACTGAAAAAGAAGTCCTATCTAATGAAAGAAAAACAAAGAGAAATGCCTTGATTCAAATCAATGAGGGTGTTCTGAGGAAGGAAAAAGTGCCTAGTATCCAACCATACACTTAATCTCTCAAAATGAAATACTTACAAATTATGGATGGTCATCCTTATCAATTCCTGATAGATGCAGGTGCTACTCCTCCTACATTAAGCTCTGATAACTTTACTCAACATTTTGCCCTGGAGTAAACATACTGAACAGGTGGAAGGTATTTCAAATAACCTACAGATGTTGCCCCATCTCCCAGCCCTTAACTGTAACCCGTGAGCCATTGACTGAAAAAAATTCCTTCCTGCTCTGTGATACCACCTTTGAGAATTTAATAGGGAGAGACCTACTCTGCAAATGGAATTGCAATATTAAATTCTAAACACAGTGACTCTTTCCTGATGTCCCAGAAGATTCCACTATTCATAATCAAGTAGTATATGCCTTGGATATACATTTCCCTCCTCTGTTATATTGCATGCATACTTGGATAAGGATTCTTGACATTGTATCTGACTTGGGACTAAAAATTCCACAGATGTTGGAAAAATAATTGGAGTAGAATCTATCAAAGTCCATACAAATTCTAACAAGCTGTTACCTAAACTTCCCGAATATCTTGTAAAGTCAGAAGCAAAGGAAGGGGATGAACATAGTTGAAAGCCTTACATCCAAAGGCTTCTCATGTCTTGCACTAGTTCTTGTTACACTCCTGTCCTACCAGTAAAGAACCAAATGGACACAGAAAGAGAGTTATTTAAGAACTCAAGGCCATCAACAAAATTGTTATCCCTGCTCCCCTATAGTTCCTAACCCAAGTACCATCTTGCCCTCACTTCCAGGAGCTTTGATGTAGTGGAGCTTTGCTCTGCCTTTTCCATGTGCCTCTAACCAGGAGAGTCAGTACCTTTCTGCTTTCACCTATGGAGGACATCAGTACACTTGACAGCATGGCAGGGCTTCACTGGAAACACTCCTACTTCTCCCAGGTGCTCAATTAAGACTTACAGGGTCTACACTTCTTAGAGAAATGGAAATAAACATAAAAATAAACAAATGGGACCGAATGAAACTTAAAAGCTTTTGCACAGCAAAGGAAACCATAAACAAGACGAAAATACAACCCTCAGAAGATGGCGGAAGAGTAAGAGGCGGAGATCACCTTCCTCCCCACAAATACATCAGAAATACATCTACACGTGGAACTGCTCCTATAGAAAACCCACTGAATGCTGACAGAAGACCTCAGACCTCCCAAAAGGCAAGAAACTCCCCACGTACCTGGGTAGGGCAAAAGAAAAAAGAAAAAAACAGAGACAAAAGAGTAGGGATGGGACCTGCACCAGTGGGAGGGAGCTGTGAAGGAGGAAAGGTTTCCACACACTAGGAGCCCCTTCGCGGGTGGAGACTCTAGGTGGCAGAGGGGGGAGCTTTGGAGCCATGAAGGAGAGCGCAGCCACAGGGGTGCGGAGGGCAAAGCGGAGAGATTCCAGCACAGAGGATCGGGGCCGACCGGCACTCATCAGCCCGAGAGGCTTGTTTGCTCGCACACCGGGGGGGCACAGGGCTGGGAGCTGAGGCTCGGGCTTTGGTCAGAGCACAGGGAGAGGACTGGGGTTGGTGGTATGAACACAGCCTGAAGGGGGTTAGTGTGCCACGGCTGGCCGGGAGGGAGTCTGGGGAAAAGTCTGGAGCTGCCGAAGAGACAAGAGACTTTTTCTTGCCTCTTTGTTTCCTGGTGCCTGAGGAGAGGGGATTAAGAGAGCCTCTTAAAGGAGCTCCAGAAAAGGGTGCAAGCTACAGCTATCAGCGCAGACCCCAGACACCAGAGTGAACGTGAAGGCTGCTGCTGCCGCCACCAAGAAGCCTGTGTGCGAGCACAGGTCACTCTCCACACCTACCCTCTGGGGAGCCTGTGCAGACCCCCACTGCCAGAGTCCTGGGATCCAGGGACAACTTCCCCGGGAGAACACATGGCACGCTTCAGGCTGGTCCAACTTCATGCCGGCTCTGCCATCGCAGGCTCACCCCGCACTCTGTATCCCTCCTTTCCCCCAGCCTGAGTGAGCCAGAGCCCCCGAATCAGCTGCTCATTTAACCCCGTCCTGTTTGAGGGAAGAACAGATGCCCTCAGGTCATCTACACGCAGAGGGGGGTCCAAAACCAAAGTTGGACACTGGGAGCTATGTGAACAAAGAAGAGAAAGGGAAATCTCTCCCAGCAGCCTCAGGAGCAGTGGATTAAATCTCCACAATCAACTTAATGTACCCTGCATCTGTTTAATACCTGAATACAAAATAAATTGTCCCAAATTGAGGAAGTGGACTTTGAGAGCAATGATATATATATATATTTTTTTCTTTTTCTCTTTTTGTGAGTGTGTATGTGTGCTTCTGTGTGTGATTTTGTCTGCATAGTTTTCTTTTACCATTTATCCTAGTGTTCTCTCTTTTTTTAATTATTAAAATTTTTTTCTCATAATAATTATTTTTTATTTTAATAACTTTATTTAATTTTATCTTCTTTCCTTTTTTCTTTCTTTCTTCCTTTCTTTCTTTTTTTTCTCTCTTTTATTCTGAGCCATGAGGAGGACAGGCTCTTGGTGCTCCAGCCAGGAATCAGGGCTGTGCCAATGAGGTGGGAGAGATAGGTCAGGACACTGGTCCACAAGAGACCTTCCAGCTCCACATAATATCAAACAGTGAAAACCTCCCAGAGATCTCCATCTCATTGCCAAGACCCAGCTCCACTCAATGACCAGCAAGCTACAGTACAGGACACCCTATGCCAAACAACTAGCAAGACAGGAACACAACCCCAACCATTAACAGAGAGGCTGCCTAAAATCATAATAAGGCCACAGACACCCCAAAACACACCACCAGACGTGGACCTGCCCACCAGAAAGAGAAGATCCAGCCACATCCATCAGAACACAGGTACTAGTCCCCTCCACCAGGAAGCCAAAACAACCCACTGAACCAACCTTAGCTACTGCAGACACACACCAAAAGCAAAGGAAACTACGAACCTGCAGCCTTCCAAATGGAGACCCCAAACACAGAAATTTAAGCAAAATGAGAAGACAAAGAAATACACAGCAGATGAAGGAGCAAAGCAAAAACCCACCAGACCTAATAAATGAAGAGGAAATAGGCAGTCTACTTGAAAAAGAATTCAGAAAAATGGGAGTAAACATGATCCAAAATCTTGGAAATAGAATGAAGAAAATACAAGAAAGCTTTAACAAGGACCTAGAAGAACTAAAGAGAAAACAAACAGTGATGAACAACACAATAAATGAAATTTAAAATTCTCTAGAAGGGATCAATAGCAGAAAAACTGAGGCAGAAGAACGGATAAGTGACATGGAAGATAAAATAGTGGAAATAACTACTGCAGAGCAGAATAAAGAAAAAAGAATGGAAAGAATTGAGGACAGTATCAGAGACCTCTGGGAGAACATTAAATGCACCAACATTCAAATTATAGGGGTCCCAGAAGAAGAAGAGGAAAAGAAAGGGACTGAGAATATATTTGAAGAGATTATAGTTGAAAACTTCCAGAATATGGGAAAGGAAATAGTTAGTCAAGTCGAGGAAGCACAGAGAGTCCCATACAGGATAAATCCAAGGAGAAACACACCAAGACACATATTAATCAAACTATCAAAAATTAAATACAAAGAACAAATATTAAAGGCAGCAAGGGAAAAACAAATAAAACATAAGGGAATCCCCATAAGATTAAGAGCTGATCTTTCAGCAGAAACTGTGCAAGCCAGAAGGGAGTGGCAGGACATATTTAAAGTGATGAAGGAGAAAAATCTACAACCAAGATTACTCTACCCATCAAGGATCTCATTCAAATTTGATGGAGAAATTAAAAGCTTTAGAGACAAGCAAAAGCTAAGAGAATTCAGCACCATCAAACCAGCTTTGCAACAAATGCTAAAGGAACTTCTCTAGGCAAAAAACACAAGACAAGGAAAAGCTGTACAAAAATAAATGCAAAACAATTAAGAACATTGTAATAGGAACATACATGTTGATAATTACCTTAAATGTAAATGGATTGAAGGCTCCAACCAAAAGATATAGACTGACTGAATGGATACAAAAACAAGACCCATATATATGCTGTCTACAAGAGACCCATTTCAGATCTAGGGACACATACAGACTGAAAGTAAGGGGATGGAAAAATATATTCTATGCAATGGAAGCCAAAAGAAAGTTGGAGTAGCAATTCTCATATAAGACAAAATAGACTTTAAACCAAACACTATTACAAGAGACAAAGAAGGACACTGCGTAATGGTCAAGGGATCAATCCAAGAAGAAGATATAACAACTGTAAATATTTATGCACCCAACATCGGAGCACCACAATACATAAGGAAAATACAAACAGCCATAAAAGGGAAAATCGACAGTAACACAATCATAGTAGGGGACTTGAACACCCCACTTTCACCAATGAATGGATCATCCAAAATGAAAATAAATAAGGAAACACAAGCTTTAAATGATACATGAAACAAGATGGACTTAATTGATATTTATAGGACATTACATTCAAAAACAACAGAATACACATTCTTCTCAAGTGCTCATGGAATATTCTACAGGATAGATCATATCTTGGGTCACAAATCAAGCCTTGGTAAATTTAAGAAAACTGAAATCATATCATGTAAATTTTCCGACCACAACACTATGAGACTAGATATGAATTACAGGAGAAAATCTGTAAGAAATACAAACACATGGAGGCTAAACAGCAACTACTTAATAACCAAGAGATCACTGAAGAAATCAAAGAGGAAATCAAAAAATACCAACAAATGACAATGAAAACACAATGACCCAAAACCTATGGGATGCAACAAAAACAGTTTTAAGAGGGAAGTTTATAGCAATACAATCCTCCCTCAAGAAACAAGAAACATCTGAAATAAACAACCTATACTTACCATTAAAGCAATTAGAGAAACAAGAAAAAAAATACCCAAATTTAGCAGAAGGAAAGAAATCATAAAGATCAGATCAGAAATTAATGAAAAAGAAATGAAGGAAATGATAGCAAAGATCAATAAAACTAAAAGCTGGTTCCTTGAGAAGATAAAGAAAATTGATAAACCATTAGCCAGAATTATCTAGAAAAAAAGGAAGAAGACTCAAATCAATAGAATTAGAAATGAAAAAGGAGAAAAAACAACTGACACTGCAGAAATACAAAGGATCATGAGAGATTACTACAAGCAACCATATGCAAATAAAATGGACAACCTGGAAGAAATGGACAAATTTTTAGAAATGCACAACCTTCCGAGAATCAACCAGGAAGAAATAGAAAATATGAACAGACCAACCACAAGCATTGAAATTTAAACTGTGATTAAGAATCTTCCAACAAACAGAAACCCAGGACCAGATGGCTTCAGAGACGAATTCTATAAAACATTTAGAGAAGAGCTAACACCTATCCTTCTCAAACTCTTCCAAAGTATAACAGAGGGAGGAACATTCCCAAACTCATTCTATGATGCCACCATCACTCTGATACCAAAACCAGACAAAGATGTCACAAAGAAAGAAAACTACAGGCCAATAACACTGATGAGCATAGCTGCAAAAATCCTCAACAAAATACTAGCAAACAGAATCCAACAACATATTAAAAGGATCATACACTATGATCAAGTGGGGTTTATCCCAGGAATGCAAGGATTCTTCAAAAGACTCAAATCACTCAACATGATACATCATATTAAAAATTGAAGGAGAAAAACCATATGATCATCTCAATAGATGCAGAGAAAGCTTTTGACAAAATTCAAAACCCATCTATGATAAAAACCCTCCAGAAAGTAGGAATAGAGGGAACTTTCCTCAACATAATAAATGCCATATATGACAACCCCACAGCCAACATTGTCCTCAATGTTGAAAAATTGAAACCATTTCCACTAAGATCAGGAACAAGACAAGGTTGCCCACTCTCACCACTATTATTCAACATAGTTTTGGAAAATTTAGCCACAGCAATCAGAGAAGAAAAAGAAATAAAATGAATCCACACTGGAAAAGAAGAAGTAAAGCTGTCACTGTTTGCAGATGACACAATACGATACATGAAGAATCCTAAAGATGTTACCAGGAAACTACTAGTGCTAATTAATGAATTTGGGAAAGTAGCAGGATACAAAATTAATGCACAGAAAAGTCTTGCATTACTATACACTAATGATGAAAAGTCTGATTGTGAAATTAAGAAAACACTCCCATTTATCAATGCAACGAAAAGAATAAAATATCTAGGAATAAACCTACCTAAGGAGACTAAAGACCTGTATGCAGAAAATTATAAGACACTGATGAAAGAAATTAAAGATAATACAAATAGATGGAGAGATATACCATGTTCTTGGATTGGAGGCATAAACATTGTGAAAATGACTCTACTACCCAAAGCAGTCTACAGATACAGTGCAATCCCTATCAAACTACCAATGGCATTTTTTCACAGAACTGGAACAAAAAGTTTCACAATTTGTATGGAAACACAAAAGACCCTGAATTGCCAAAGCAAATTTGAGAAAGAAAAACGGAGCTGGTTGAATCAGGTTCCCTGACTTCAGACTATACTATAAAGCTACAGTAATCAAGACAGTATGGTACTGGCACAAAAACAGAAATGTAGATCAATGGAACAGGATTGAAAGCCCAGAGATAAACCCAGGCACATATGCTCACCTTATCTTTGATAAAGGATGCAAGAATATACAGTGGAGAAAAGACAACCTCTTCAATAAGTGGTGCTGGGAAAACTGGACAGATACATGTAAAAGAATGAAATTAGAACACTCCCTAACACCATACACAAAAATAAGATCAAAATGGATTAAAGACCTAAACGTAATCCCAGACACCATCAAACTCTTAGAGGAAAACATAGGTAGAACACTCTAAATCACAGCAAGAGCCTTTTTGACCCACTTCCTAGAGAAATGGAAATAAAAACAAAAATAACAAATGGGCCCTAATGAAACTTAAAAGCTTTTCCACAGCAAAGGAAACCATAAACAAGACCAAAAGGCATCCTTAAGAATGGGAGAAAATATTTGCAAATGAAGCAACTGACAAAGGATTAATCTCCAAAATATACAAGCAGCTCATGCAGCTCAATATCACAAAAACAAACAGCTCAATCCAAAAATGGGCAGAAGACCTAAATAGACATTTCTCCAAAGAAGTTATACAGATTGCCAACAAACACATGAACGAATGTTTAACATCATTAATCATTAGAGAAATGCAAATCAAAACTACAAAGAGGTATCACCTCACACTAGTCAGAATGGCCATCATCAAAAAATCGAGAAACAGTCAATGCTGGATAGGGTGTGGAGAAAAGAGACCCCTCTTGCACTGTTGGTGGGAATGTAAATTGATACAGCCACTATGGAGAACAGTATGGAGGTTCCTTAAAAAAGTAAAAATAGAACTACCATACGACCTAGAAATCCCACTCTTGGACATATACTCTGATAAGATATAATTTTAAAAAAATCATGTACCATAATGTTTATTGCAGCTCTATTTATAATAGCCAGGACATGGAAGCAACCTACATGTCCATCGACAAATGAATGGATAAAGAAGATGTGGCACTTATATACAATGGAATATTACTCAGCCATAAAAAGGAATGAAACTGAGTTATTTGTAGTGAGGTGGATGGACCTAGAGTCTGTCATACAGAGTGTAGTAAGTCAGAAAGAGAAGAACAAATACCATATGTTAACACATATATACAGAATCTAAAAAAAAAAAATTGTTCTTAAGAAACTAGGGGCAGGATAGGAATAAAGATGCTGACTTAGATAATGGACTTGAGGATACAGGGAGGGGGAATGGTAAGCTGGGATGAAGTGAGAGAGTGGCATGGACATATATACACTACCAAATGTATAATAGAGAGCTAGTGGGAAGCAGCCACCCAGCACAGGGAGATCAGCTCGGTGCTTTGTGACCAACTAGAGGGGTGGGATAATGAGCGTGGGATGGAGACGCAAGAGGGAGGAGATATGCAGATATATGTATATGTATAGCTGATTCACTTTGTTATAAAGCAGAAACTAACACACAATTGTAAAGTAATTATACTCCAATAAAGATGTTAAAAAAATAATTAATTAAAAGAAAAAAAGACTTACAGGATCTAAACACAGACCATGACTACAGGGGCACTGGGTAAGGGATAAAGGAATTGTAATGTTTTCCTTCTTTCCCTGCTCTTTGTCATCCCTTCATCCCAGCCATTTCCTTAATCACAGAAAATGACTCCCTTTTTCTTACTTGTCTCTCATCCTACTTCATCCTTTTTCCTCTACTTATCCATGATTTCTTTCTTTAATCAATTATTATAGTGAATTTTATTAACAAATAAAAGAAAAATTCATTTTTCTATCAATAAGCAGAAGCATTCATTATACTCAATTATACTTTTTCCTAGCATGGATCAGAAGCTTACAGCATTGAAGAACTTCTCTCCTCTGGCCATAAGTAAACTTTACCCTCCTCTGATCAGCTATTATGAAGAAGTTTAGAGATTTCAATGTTTTATGTTGTTGAGACATCTAAATTTAGGTGAAAAATGTTAACTTCCTCCAAAAGATGTTATAAGTTTAATAATAATACCCTACCCTGGTTTGATTAGTGTACCACCAGCAAAACTGTGAAATCATTAATCAGAATATAGTAAAAAATCTTATAAATTCCATTAATTTTCAAGAAGATCCTGTAAGAAAAATGATCAAAAATAAGAAAGAAAAATGTTTGGGCATGCATAGGTTAACTGAGTTGCTATTTATAATAGTAATAAAACATAGAAAACAATTCAAAATTAGAAAAGTGAAATGATTTACCTATTATGTTAGAATTGTCATTTAGCATTATTCATGGCACAGAGTAAATGCTAAGTTTAAAAAATAAACTTAATTGAATGGAATGGAATTAAATTATTAAAAGAAATGAGCATTGACATATATACACTACCAAATGTGAAACGGATAACTAGTGGGAAGCAGCTGCATAGCACAGAGAGATCAGCTCGTTGCTTTGTGACCACCTAGATGGGTGGAATAGGGAGAGTGGGAGGGAGACGCAAGAGGGAGAGGCTATGGGGATATATGTATAGGTATAGCTGATTCACTTTGTTATACAGCAGAAACTAACACAACATTGTAAAGCAATTATGCTACAATAAAGATGTTTAAAAAAACCCCAAAATACAAAAAAAAAAAAAAACCAAAAATCACCTTCCAAAAAAAAAATCATTACCATATTTAGGTTAACAAGGATTAGAAGTCATTTTGAAGGCAGCTTAATGCTTTATCTCAGGTATTTTCTGACAGTTCATTAGTTTACAGGTTTTTACTGGCATCAGAAAGACCCCTTCCATTGCAGTAAAATCCTAGTTATATATAGTGACTTCAATAAGACAAAGTCTAGTCTGCTTGGCAGAATCTTTTTGTTAACGTACAAAGGACTGCTCAACCAAAAACATCAGAATAGCTGGTAACTATGGCAGCAGCCATATGGGCCAGTGATGCACCATGCCTAGCTGCTCTGGAGCCAATTTTGTGGGCAATCACATTCCTCCTTGCAAGACCCAGAAAACCTATAATGTAGAAGCATAACTATAGGAAGAGGAGAAGGAGGAAATGCTTGAGAAGAGGAAGAAATCAGAGAGAAGTAGAATTTGAATTGGACAGTGATTGAGATAATGATACTTGAATTTGTATAAAGAATCAAAGTGTACTGGATTTAACTTGATTAAGTTTCCTTCTACTCACAAAATGGGTGCTCTAGAGCTAACATGATCTTGGTTGTACAAAACATTATTATTTTTTAAAATTCTTGTATTTTCAGCCTGTAGCACCAGTGAAACTTCATACTCCTTAGACAGTTATTCACACATCCTTGATGGAGTTGGCAGAAATGAGCCTTATTCTCAATTTGAAACGAAGAATTTGAGCCTTAGATGGACTCAGGTTTGGTTCTTAAAACACAGTGTTCATCTCGTTGTTTCATGAGGCTGCCCCCAAAATTCATCAAGGATGCTGTGATTAATCATTACAGAGAACACCTATCACATTTCTCTAAGCCTCTTAGTGAAGAATTTCTATTCTGTTGCACTTATAATAAACTTTATAAATCATATTCTGGCTGTGTGATATCCAACCTAGATACCTTGCCATCCAAGAGAACACATGTTGAGAAGGGAAAGGAGACATGAGTACACTGAGTGCATAAAGCACTGACAGTGATCTATGGAGTGATGGATAGAGTCACTGAGGTCTCCTGAGAGGGCAGTGAACCCCTAGAACAACAGCAGAGCACAGAGGGGCAGCACCACCTCTGAGACCACCACCAGCACACTCAGGGGGAAGCAGGAAAGAGTGACAGGAAGAAGGAGGACATCAAGCCATCGCTGCAGGGTTAGGGCTCTGGCAAGTGAGCAAGGAGTTGTGCAAAATCATAGATCACCATAAACTCTTACCTTTAGGGTAGTGTTTGACTCAACTTTTCAGTGCCTTTATTTCAGTGGGAGTGTTGGCAATATCTCCTTAAGTTCTGGTTCATTAAAATTCTGGAAAATAGGACTTCCCTGGTGGCGCAGTGGTTGGGGGACCGTCTGCCAATGTAGGGGACATGGGTTCGTGCCCCGGTCTGGGAAGATTCCACATGCCGAGGAGCGGCTGGGCCCGTGAGCCATGGCCACTGAGCCTGTGCGTCCGGAGCCTGTGCTCCACAACGGGCGAGGCCACAGCAGTGAGAGGCCCGTGTACCACAAAAAAAAAAAAAAAAAAAAATTCTGGAAAATAGTAAGAGAGACAAAAAATGGTTTTAAAGTTTTTGCTTGAAATGGATGAAATTGAACCATTTAAAAAGATCTTCCAAAATATATTCAGTCCAGAAATTACATTTGCATTTTTATATACTTTCTTGGGTTTATATGGTAAGGACAAAAACACTAAAAACTCATTAAAGAGCATGTATTAAACACCATCAGTTTTCCATTATATTTCACAGTTATAAATATTTATTGGTTGTTTACTATATACAGTACACTGTGGTTAGAAGTTTTTCATATTTGCAAAAAAAATAACATTGCTTTTGCTCTCTAAAGGCCTTATATCATAGTGAAGTGACAGCTAATTCAGCAAGTAAAGTAAGTTAAATATAGGTGGAAATAAAGATGGTAAAAGTATTTAATTGTAGATGGCATAAAGCAGGACTAGTTTACTGAGGTAATATTTAGGATGTCTAGTCGTCAGTAGTAAACTTACCCTTTGCCCTGTTTTGCGGTTCATAGTAAACTTACCTTTCTTTGTCCTGCTTTGGGACCCTTGACACTGGACCCTGTAAGCATTTCTCTCTTGTCATCTGATCTGAATATAACAAAAACACTAATTTGAAGAGATATGTGCATCCCTATGTTATTTGCAGCATTATTTACAATAGCCAAGATATGGAAGCAACCTAAATGTCCATCAAGAGATGAATGGATAGGGCTTCCCTGGTGGCACAGTGGTTGAGAGTCTGCCTGCCGATGCAGGGGACACGGGTTCGTGCCCTGGTCTGGGAGGATCCCACATGCCGCAGAGCGGCTGCGCCTGTGAGCCATGGCTGCTGAGTCTGCACATCCAGAGCCTGTGCTCCACAATGGGAGAGGCCACAGCAGTGAGAGGCCCACGTACCACAATAAAAAAAAAAAAAGATGAATGGATAAAGAAATGTGATATGTGTGTGTGTGTATATATATATATATATATATACACACACACAGCATATATACATATACACACAATGGACTATTAGTTAGCTATAAAAAAAATGAAATATTGCTATTTGTGACAATATGGATGGACCTAGAGGGTATCAGGCTAAGTGAAATAAGTCAGACAGAGAAAGACAAACACTGCATGATTTTACTTATATGTGCAATCTAAAAATCAGAACAATGAACAAGCATAACAAAAGAGAAACAGAATCATAGATACAGAGAGAAAATGGTTGCCAGAGGGGAGGGAGTGGAGAGAGGAGAGAAATTGGTGAGGGAGAGTAAGAGTTACCAACTTCCTGCTACAAAAGAAATGATAAAATGTACAGTGTGGGGAATATAGCCAATAATAGTATAATATCTTGGTGTGTTGACAGATTGGTCACCGGAATAAAGGTGTTTTATGGGACTGCTCTGATGTATAGATAAGGCTAAGTGCAATTTGTATGTGCCACAGCCATGCTCAGTAAACCTGCTCTTCCATCTTCTTGGATGTGCCAGTAGCATATTTCGGGAATTCATAGAGCTCAGTTACTTCTCGCTATAGGTCATGGTTATGATCTAGATATTTTTTTCTATGACAAAATCAAATTTAACGGACTTGTTAAATAGTGACCACTAGTAAGTGGTGGTGCAACTAAGATTCAATCTCCAAGTTGTGCCTTCAAGTCCACAACTAAATACAATTTGTTAATTTCTCCAGCAGACAGATTGATCACTAGAGTCTAACACACAATCTTATCCAAAAAATGAGACCTGAGAGTGCTTTACTTCTGTTCTAGCCTTCAATCTATTCTTCTTATTACCCATCAAGTAATATCACTCCCCCTCAGTAAATGTCAAAGTATTTAAGGTACTATGTACTTTTTTTTGCTAGATATAAAGTCTTTTTGGCATAAATATCTAGCAGGCCAGTAGGGTTCCATTTCCACCCTGTAGATGAAGGCTAAAGCTCCATCCACAGAAAGTGCAGTTCTGATCTTGATTTCATATATAAGACATGACAGGCAAGTATTGTTTATGATTAGACTTTTATTTGTGTTACTAGAGATGTGACTCTTTCAAGCAGTAGATCACTGGAAATACTTAGTATTTAATTGGGTACATTAGGTAATCATTTAGCATTTTTATTGGTTTGTAAATCAACTCAGTTGCCGTGTTTAGAGCTTTATTCTTAAAACACTTCGGATTTTTTTCTTCTCTTATTTCTTAACTTTCCTGATATGTTCATTAAGGTAAGTCTTAGGGTTCTTTTCCAGGGGTGTGGACCAAGTATGTTTCAATCTTCCTCTGTTGTTTGTCCTGGGATAAGCCTGAGTCCACTAAGATTATGCTCTTTGCTGTCAGAATCCAACTCTTCAAGATAACTCCTGAAGGTAGAGGATGGCTGGCTGGGATGGGAAGGACATTGCACCACAGCTATGGAGAGAGCCCAGTTTTGTTCAGGTGGACAGAGCTATCACCTTATCAGGTAAACAGAGCCGACCTTGCTTTTGATGCCAAGTCAGTCTCTATGACCTTTGACAAATCACTCAACCCTCTCCTCCTCAGGTTCCCAAACAGCAACACCAGATAATGTTTCCATTAGGATATCATGAGATTTACATGCAAAACAGTAAAACATAAGAGGGACTCAGTGTAGAGTAGCTTGAATATTGTTACTGGAAATAGCACTTGAGAGTCAAAAAACTTGGTCTAGCACTTTTTAGCTGCAAACTACTGTGCAAGTTGGCATCACTGTCCCAAACCACACTCCTGCACCAGCTGTCTTAAGCACACAGTCCGGGGGAGATCAACTTCCTTGTTTCTCATTTTTCTCTTGTTTTTTCAGTGTCAGTCTTTGTCTTTGCTCCGCTCTGCTTCCACTCCACTTTCACTGACAGGTACACTTCGGTCACTTTGCCATCGTTGTCTGGCTCAAGTGTAGAAATAATATGTCTCCTCGGGACTGCCAACACTTAATGCACATATGCTGTTTCTTGCATCAGTAATTCTATCTGGTCCCCCTTTTCAATGATCTACATGTGTTTCTGTCTCTTATAACCTTTGTTGATCTCAGTTTGATAGGCAGTGAGCACTCATAAATGCTGGACTTTTTACTACTTCCTGACCACATGCAGGCAAACTGAAAACCAGGGAGCATATTTTCCTGTATCAGAAAGTGAGTGACAAGACTTTAAATAATGGCTACAGGCATCTGGTGGATGACAGAGAAGCCTGGGAGAGAGGAAAGCACACACCAGACCCTGACAGTGTTTATGACCACAGAAGGTTATATAACGTGATGAGATGAGAAGCGGCAGAACCATAGGGGGCAATCACCCTCTCCTGGGTGCATGATCAGCCACTCAAGGAAAGGAGCAGGCTCCCAGCTCTGGTGTGCCTGGCCGGGAGTCTGGCTGCAAGGACAGAGGTGGGCCCAGCACCTGGGTTCCTGGTAGAGCGGGAAGATTGCACATGGCCACTGTGGACTGGCCAGAGGCTATTGACAGGGCTCGGTTCATGAAGCGACTTTTTTCGACTGATTTGCTGTTCTCTACTACCAGAGCCACCTGCACCTCCTTCAGAAGAAAACACACCCACACCTGATTTACAAAGCATCTAATATGTTCCACGTGAAGGCACATTACATCACTGTGCTTTATATAATTTACTCTAAAAAATGCACACTCATTGCAATGGACCAAAAAAAAATACTATGCTTTTTTAAAGATAGGAAATTAAGGCACTGATTTATTAATTTGCAGAAATGTTGAGTTATGTGCTTAGAATCCCACCAGAAATTGCAGGAATCAAAATTTGAACACAGTTGTTTTTTTTTTTTTAATTGAAGTGTAGTTGATTTACAATGCTGTGTTAGTTTCAGGTTACAGCAAAGTGATTCATATATATATATATATATGTATATATATATATTCTTTTACAGATTTTTTTTTTTACATTTTAGGTTATTACAAGATATTGAATATAGTTCTCTGTGCTATATATTAGGTCCCTTGTTCTTTATTTTATATACAGCAATGTGTATCTGTTAATCCCAAATTATTTTCCCCTTTGATAACCATAAGTTTGTTTTCTGTGTCTGTGAGTCTATTTCTGTTCTGTAAGTACATTTGTATCCTTTTTAAAAATTCCACATATAAGAGATATTGTATGATACTTGTCTTTCTCTATCTGACTTACTTCACTTAGTATAATAATCTCTAGGTCCATCCATGTTACTGCAAATGGCATTATTTCATTCTTTTTTATGGCTGAGTAATATTTTTTCTAGTTTCCAAAGCCATTGTTTGTTTGTTTGTTTGTTTTTTAAATATAGTAGGCTTCCTTGACATTGTTTGCAAAGTCGTCTTCAAGGGCATGTTAAATTACAACTACTCACCCACATGAAAACTCAAACGGCTCCATAAGCTCTGATGAAAAGACCAAACTCCTTGATTTGACAAATAAGACCTTTAGACAATCAGGGCTCAGTTTTCCAGACAGCCTTGACCTCCTGACACCAAAGCCACCCCTTCTCCAGTTTCCTGTGTTCTGCTTACTGTTCTGCAAACAATATTTGCATAACAGTGTTTTGCAAGTGGCTTGGGGCACTCTTCTGCTCTAGGACATGTGGGAGATTAATAAGTTCCCATTTGTTTATTTTTGTTTTTATTTTCATTACTCTAAGAGATGGATCCAAAAAGATTGTGCTGTGATTTATGTCAAAGAGTGTCCTGCCTGTATTTTCCTTTAAGAGTTTTATAGTATCTGGTCTTACATTTAGGTCTTTAATCCATTTTGAGTTTATTTTGGTGCACGGTGTTACAAAATGTTCTAATTTCATTCTTTTACATGTAGCTGTCCAGTTTTCCCAGGGCCACTTATTAAAAAGACTTTCTTTTCTCCATTGTGTATTCTTGTCTCCTTTGTCATAGATAGATTGACCATAGGTATGTGGTTTTATCTCTGGGCTTTCTATCCTGTTCCATTGTTCTATGTGTCTCTTTTTGTGCCAGTACCATACTGTTTTGATTACTATAGGTTTGTAGTATAGTTGGAAGTCAGGGAGCCTGATTCCTCCAGCTCCATTTTCCTTTCTCAAGATTGCTTTGGCTATTTAGGGTCTTTTGTGTTTCCATACAAATTAAAAGTTATTTTGTTCTAGTTCTGTGAAGAATGCTGTTGGTAATTTGATAGGAATTGCATTGAATCTGTAGATTTTCTTGGGTAGTATAGTTATTTTGACCATGTTGATTCTTCCAATCCAAGAACAGGGTACAATTTTCCATCTGCTGTGTCACTTTTGATTTCTTTAATCAAAATCTTACAGTTTGCAGAGTACTGGTCTTTTGCCTCCTTAGGTAGGTTTATTCCTAGGTATTTTATTCTTTTTGGTGGAATGGTAAATGTGATTGTTTCCTTAATTTCTCTTTCTGATGTTTCATTGTTAGTGTATATAGAACATACTGGAGAATTTAACTCCATCACATCAAGCTGCAAACAGTTAGATAGAGCTTTGTGCCTTATTAACACCTCCCTTTAGGTACATCTCATTATATTTTGTGGTGGTTAATACTTATGTATATGTTCTTCTTGCTAGAATGAGGAGAGATTGATGATGAGAAAATTGCATTTTCTTCTCTGTGTTAAATTTTACAGTCCCTAGCACACAGTAGATTCCAACATGTTTGTTGAATTAATGAATCAATGTTTATTTTTCATTATTATGGTGCAACATAAATCAATATTAATTAAATGTATCATCTTAATTCATCTTCAAAAAGATTATGATTCAAAGGTTTACTACCTTCTTTAAAATATGTGCACAGTAACTCTTGGGAAGAGACATGAAGTCGTACTGAAGTTTGGAGTCTCCGGAGCAGGCTTATAGGCTCACATATGCCGAGGGATGAAAGTCTTGGAAACCACACAAAGAATAAAACGTGGCAAAGACAGTCACAAGGGAGCCAGGCTGGCCTCTAGTCTGGCCTTAGGCAACAACTGGAAAGTATTTGTAACTCTCCCATTCTCCAGTTTATTTACATATACCACCCACTGAGGGCTGCTGCTTGAGGAAGAATCGAAGAACAGTTCTCATCACATAAAAGTACAAAGGCAGAGGGAAGAAAAAAAATTAATCTGTTCCCTTGGGATTTTGAAGAAACATTTTTATTCTGATTCGTATTTCAGGTGTAAGCGAGGGCAAAAAAATAGTTCAAGGTTGTTAAGGGAGAGAAACAATCAAATCTACGTGGTGAAACATGCCCAAAGTAGCTTATCTTGTCTGAAGGTCTCTCTTCTTTCCACATTTCCCTTAATTTTGGCTAAAGCTCAGAAGAACTTTTCTCCTTATTTCACCATTCAATTTAACTGTACTTGATTTTCAGTGTTTTACTGATTTCTTTATGCCTGCTTACGTGCATGACTCAACTTTCTTTCCTTATCAATTTAGAAAATGATTCATTAGACACATCTGAAACACCTGTGATGAATTCTGATGTGATTTTTTTTTTGCAACTGTTGCACCCATATCATTTAGAGACTGTATGATGGTGTTGCTTCTTATCCACAAAATCATATAATTTTAGAGCCACAAGATTTTCAACTCAGAAAATCCAAGTCAAACACCTAACTTCACAGGTGAGGAAACCCACAACTGATTGGTGTATGTATTGCTCACGGTTACAAAACTCATTAAGAAAAGCCTGAGGACTAAACCATGACCTCACAGTTCCCACAATTACTCTCAGATTATGAGGCTTTTCATGTCAGTTCACATAGTCATTTGATTGAACCATTTTCATAACCCAAGGCCTAGAAGTTTCACCCTTGAGTTAGACCTGATGAGCTCCAGGGTATAAGGACATGGACTTAGCATCAGAAACAGTTGTATCCAAACCTTGACTCTGCCTTTTGGGGACAGGACTGGCCAAGTTAGCTCACCTTTATCATTTACAGTCTCATTATCTGTAAAAGGAATTCGTGATATTTATGCCACAGGGTTATCTTGAGGCAAATATTAAAGAATAAATATACAACTTTAGCTCATTCCCCAAGAAAAAGAAAAAGAATTTCTCTCATCATCTTCTCTTTGAGTTAAGGGTATTTCAATTCATACATTTAAATATTTATTAACATGAGTTTAAATGGTAATTTGCTTTTGTCCTTAGAAACCTAAACCACATTTTTTTTCTTTATTCTAGTTTACCAAGAGAGGTATTCATTTTTTTCCAAAGTATTCTAACTACAGAGAAATGTTTAAAATTTTGTTAATTCTCTCATAAACCAGTCTATCCTCTTTGGGAAGAAAACATAACAGTTTAATATAAAATCTGAGATCGTCCATTTCTATTCTGTTATCCGTATAGCTATTCCTCTCTTGGTGTGCGTGTATGGGTGTGTGTGTGTGTTTATGTGTGTCTTCCAGCTACTAGGAATACAGCACCATGTGTCAGCTACATTTCCAGGCTGGGAGGACTTTTCTTTACTGCTGTACTGCTGAGTACTCCACACCCCTAAATGTGGCAATAAACCCATTCTGTGCTAACTCTAAAATATCATGTCAACTCATCTGTGGACCTGATCCTAATTATTTTCTCCTTTGTCCATTGGTGTTATGGACCCTACTCCCAAGAAAGAGTTGTTGGTTTAATATAAATAGGGGGATACAACAGTCTGGGCACCCAGTTCCGTTTTCTGTGGACCCAAAGGCCGAGTTGTAAATACATCATTTCATTACATGGTTTGGATCACTGGTGCTTAAACATGAATATAGATCCTTTGTATTGCTTATGTTTAAGCATATTTAAATATGTGATTAGGTGGATCTGAATATATCTAGCCACTTTAGCAACATAAACATCGTATCTCATGGTCAAGTGTTCATTCTCTACTATGACCCAGCAGAAGAGCAGTAATGGTTTAATAATACAGAGAGTTATTGATTGTTGCTCTGGAAGTCATGGCGTTTCTTCAGAAATCTAGGGATCTGCATTGACATTCTCTCTGCTGCATGAGGTGTAACTTTTCTTTTTTTTTTGTTTTTTTCTTTTTCTTTTTTTCCACAGAGGGGTACTCTGGCATGCCTCAGACCATTGCAGCCCCCAAACCTTTACCAATATGTCAGGTCAGTGAATCCTTTGGTGTTTCCCCACCCTGTGGGATGCATGTGTCATAGTAGGTGGTTAATGATACTTACCAGTATTTACACACCATGTATGATTACTGTGATGTCATTACTATAGTGCAGTCACATGGAGCTTTACAGGATCAAGAAACAAGTTGATTTTTTTTTAACATCTTTATTGGAGTATAATTGATTTACAATGGTGTGTTAGTTTCTGCTCTATAACTAAGTGAATCAACTATATATATGCATAGATACCCATATTTCCTCCCTCTTGTGTCTCCCTCCCTCCCACCCTCTTTATCCCATCCCTCTAGGTGGTCACAAAGTATCAAGCTGATCTCCCTGTGCTATGCGACTTCTTCCCACTAGCTATCGGTTTTACATTTGGTAGTGTATATATGTCCATGCCACTCCCTCACTTTGTCCCAACTTACCCTTCTCCCTCCCCATGTCCTCAAGTCCATTCTCTAGTAGGTATGCGTTGTTATTCCCATCCTGCCCCTAGGTTCTTCATGAACTTTTTTTTTAGATTCCATATATATGTGTTAACATACATTATTTGTTTTCCTCTTTCTGACTTACTTCACTCTGTATGACAGACTCTAGGTCCATCCACCTCACTACAAATAACTCAATTTCGTTTCTTTTTATGGCTGAGTAATATTCCATTGTATATATGTGCCACATCTTCTTTATCCATTCATCTGTTGAGGGACACTTAGGTTTCTTGCATGATTTATGAAATGAAAATACTCTGGAGGATAAAGATAAACACATTATGTTTTAAAATTGGGCAAAGAAAAGAGCATGAAACCCACCATCAGAAAGCCCTGCCTTGCCCTGCCGTATCCCTTCACCTTGATCTTTAGGATGTATTAAATCTGTGAAGGGGGTCAAAGTGCACTCCTCAGAAAGCAGGTGCAGAAGGGGGGCGGAATGATGGGGTGGAGACCCCTGGTGCAGTGCCTGGAGTTGATTAGGGTCTCGAGAATTGTTGGATCTACCTGAATGTGAGTTTCAGGGTCTGGTTTCTCCTATTCCTCCCCCTTCAGTACAAGTTGATCCCCAAGGTCATCCTATTCTGCCTTCTTCAAAAGCCCAAAATTTGCGCCCTCACCCTACTTTAAGTACCTTACTCTAATCCAGACCTCATGCTCAGTTCAGTAATGATTAGTAAAATGTGGTGTGGGGTAGTGGGGATTGAGATCGTGAGCCCCATACTTCTTTCCTGGTGGAGCATGGCATTGAGAAAGTAACTTCCCCTCCCTGGACTTCTGTTTCACTCAGGAAAGGAAGGACATGTGTCATTTCCAAACCCCTTTAGTGCAAACATACAGCCTGTTCCACGTGTTCCATCATCCCAGTACCACAACAATCCCTTTCTCGTCTCCCAAGGCTGAAACTCTGTGCTCCTACAAGGAGCACACTACATGCTTCTCCCCTGGAAAAAGCTTCTTAAATTACCCCAACACAAAATATCCACATTTCTTCTGATTGTATTTAGCATTTATAATAAATGTACCAAACTATCTCACTTGGTGAGGGAACTGAGAAACACAAATAACTGAAAAGAGAACTAACAAGCCTCCTTGGTTGGTGCATAAGTCTGAGCAAGTCAGCCAGCCTAGCGTTTGCCAACCTCGATGGCTAGCCTAACAGGTAATGTACTCAGATATTAGAATTGCTTTTTCTAAATCTCCTTCCCTTTACCCCAATTCAGGCAGATAAACTCTTTCTTTAAGGAAAATATATTAGAGCAGTAAAACATAAAGAAGACTTTTCTAGATGCAGAAGAATTTGAAACATAAAAATTGTAGTAATAGTGCATAATGAGTATGACCAACACTTCCTGCACCCTGAATTAGATGTGGGTTCCCAGACTTGTGATCTCTAAGAAAAATGGTCCTGTGTCCTGCCCGTGACCCAGTCCTGTCCCAGGGGGGGACAATGGGACAATAATCCAACCATCAGAGAGAGCTGGGTCTTCTTACCCAAAAATAATCCAGGAATTGAAAAAAATCCAGAATATAAATGTCATTTATGGGGACATATTTAGGCAAATGGGTCCAACACACCTCCTAATTTTCTGTGGCTCAAGAGCAGTAGGATAATGTTTTATACCACAACGTGACAGTGCAGGTGATGATCAGAAACATTGGATGTAATGAGGCCTTTGGGGGTAAGAATAATGCACGCAGAGCAGCAGCTTGTGTGAACAGCTGAGGAGCAAGTGGAATTTTACAAATCTCAACAGCACTGGTGTAGATAAATGATCCAGAAGAATCTCTCACCCAGTGTGTTGGCACCCGGGTAGCCACCTTGAATTCAGATGCATCATAGATGGCCATTTGGTGTCAGGTCATTGAGTTTTATCAACTAAGCTGCTTGGGAGATCAAAATGAAAATTAAGTTGATCTCTAGACAAACTGAACCTTAAACCTCTCTTAGTAAGTTTGTGGACAGAGATTGCTACCGCTACCTAAAAGGGAAAGGCCCTTCGGGGCTTAAGGAAAATTCGTCTGGCAAGAGTCAAGTAGATACCAGATGGACATTAGGATATGTTCAAGTGTGGCTGGGCTGTAACAGGTTCACTCTGAGTAAGTGTAAGATGAAAGCAACATCGCTGACCTGAGTTTTGACTCTGGCATGAGTAACATTATTTTTGGTCTCCCATTGTTATTTTAGCTGCAGTGGTTTCATGTGTGAAATTAATAAAAGTTAAAAACCTCAACACTAACTAAAAACCTATCAGATGCATCATAGATGGTCATTAAAAAGTGTGATGCCTGGACTAACAGCACCAGCACCAACTGGAAATCTGTTAAGATGCAAATTCAGAACAACTGAATCTAAAACTCAAAATGAGGCCCCAAAACTCTATCTTTTAAGAAGCCTTCCAGGTAGTTCAGACACACATTAAATTTTACAACCATCAGTCTATATAGTAAGAAGTTAAATTCTAGTGGGTACTGTGAACAGAACAATATGATGGACGGATATTGTACTTTTGTAGCCAAGGAGATTGATTAAGATAGATTATGACATAATGAACTGTGGACACGGTTACTTGAAAACGTTCAATAACTACATTATTACTAGAACAAATATAGCTGTTAAAAAAAATTTCCTTTGTTCCCACAGAATGTGATCCTTCACCAATGAATCCTTTGAACTGAACAGGTCTATTTGTATTAGCTTTTACTTGGCTTGCATCCATATTTGTTTTCTTTCAATAAACTGTACGATAGTGAAGTCATGTGATTGATGGTGAGAACATCAGCCAGGAACATACTGTATTATTTTTCTCTTTTGAATTATGTACATTTCAAATGTTGTGAAACTTCAGAGTAACCTGTGATCCTGATAATAGTACTTCATCTCTGACGTAATGTGTGATGGGCCACAATGTTGATGAAAAACGCTACCTTACAAAAGTCCTTCAGAAAATGGATACAGAAAATGTAACAGGTTATTGCTCTGAGGACAGACTGTGCATGCCAACACCTCCCTTATTCCCCTGTGCATGTGAAGGTGGAATATTGGTTCATGGAGAGACTAAAAAATGATTACATTTGCTCCCATAAATGCTGTTCTCAAGCTACACATTAAACTGTAGAGGTACATGGCAATAAAACAAGAAAGACATAAAATTGAATTTATTTTTTAAAATGTTTTCAGATTTTACATTTTTATTTAAAAGTTATAAATACTTCTCTTTCAGTATAAGGAACTAGGCCCATCAATATCCCTTCCTTCCTTCCTTTCTCTTCTTTTTTTAACTGAAGTATAGTTGATTTACAACATTGTTCTATTTTCTCCTGTACATCCCTTCTTTTACTTTACAATTCAAACCAATTATACCCTTCCCTGTTTTTTTCCCCTAATTTCCTTACCCTCTGAATTTATGCTTAAGAAATGGTATGACAGGATGAAAATGGTAAATAAGATATAAGGAATTCTGCAGAGGAAGGAAGAAGCACTAAGGATCGGTACTATATCAGGCTCTAAAATATTATTTCATTTGTTTACCATGATATTAACTAGCTCAAAATTATTATTCCCATTTTAAAGCAGAGGAAACTGTGCCACCAAGACTTTAGGTCATGTGTCAATGGTCAACTAACAAATGGCAGTTCTGGGAACCAGAACCTGTGCTCTAAACCCCTTGATCATCCTCACTCCCAGGAAAATGAGAATGCTGTATTGATCATTTAAAATCTACTCAAAGAAATAAAAAAAAAATGTGGTGAATTATTGTGAAATATAAGACAATCAAAAAGAAATGAAAATTCTAAATTCTTGACAGAAAGAGGAGCTCACAAAAATTAATAGGAATTAGACTGATGACAAACTTCCAAATAGCAGTACCAGATGGCAAAAGGCAAAGCAGTAATATTTTTTTAAAATATTGAAGGGAAAAAATAGATGAGGCTACAGTTTTAAATCTGGAGAATATATCTTTCAAATATGATGGCATAATCACAATATTCTTATTCAATGAAGAAGAAAAAACAATCCCAGAATATGCTTCAAGTATGACTAATCAAATCTCATAAAAGTTATGGCTGTCTAAAAAATTATTGAGCTTAGAACCAAAAGAAAAAATAAAAAGTATAACTAGAAATTGTATTCCTAAGTATCCAGAACAAACCTGTTCACTCATATCATTAAGATGCTGGTTTGGGGAGGATGGCAGACTTTGCTGTGTTATGGGAGATGTGGACAGTATTGATTTTAAGAAATCAATTAGTAAATAAACATAGACATGAGTCTTGGCCACAAAAAAATGAAAAATGGAATAGACATATTGGTTAACCAATAGAAGAAAACTACTAGGTTTTCACAGGCTGGCCTGGAAATAAATGGTCCTACCTGGGAGAGGTTAGTCTGTTAGATCTGACTGAGAGAAGAGAGGCCAGTCGATCTAGCTTAACAAGTAAGTGCATTTTTTTCTTATGTAAGAGTGCACAGGTAGCCAGCCTGGTATAGTGGCTCCACTGCAAATGACTGAGACCCCAGACTCCTTCTATCTGGTTACTCTGCCATGCATGGCCTTCATTCAAAGGCTCGAATTGTGTTTCATCCAAAACAAATGCTCCAGCTTTAGCCATCACATTCTGCTACTCAGAAGGAAAAAGATGTGGGCAAACCAAAAAGATATGGATCAGAAATCTTTTAAGGAACATTTCTAGAAACTACCATATACTACTTACTCTGAATTTCCTGGGACAGACTTATTCCCACGGTCACACCTAGTTTTAAGGAAAATATACTCTGGCGGCCTCATGCCTATTAAAAATCAGAATTTCTATTATCAAGGCAGGTAGGGGAAATTGATCTTGGAGGGTAATTTGTAATTTCTGCTACAAATCTGTGAAATATAATTATTACCCTCCTTTTATGGGAAAAAGGACCCGAAACATAGAAAAAAAAGCTATTCATCAGGGCCACACAGCTTATAAGGGGTAGACTTAAAATTAAACCAGTGTATGTCTTGCTCCAATGTTCATACTCTTTCCAAAAAGCTATACAAATGTGTAGAATTCTGCCTTAGGAGCCATCTAGACTCATATTGAAAGGAGGGGTTCAAGTCATATTACCTATAATGGAATCTCAGGCCACTTTTAACAGCTGTGGGACCATAAGACAATCCCTTATTTGGCTTCAATCTCTTCACCCATAAAATGGGATTGTGGAAATGTTCCATTGTACTTTAGAATCAAATGAGTTGACATACATAAAGCCCTTAGGCACAGAGAAAATGACCTATGAATACTGACTATAATTATCAGTTGTTTTCTCTTTACATATGAGATGATGCCAGTCCCCAAAGAGGAGGAAGCAAGCCTATAATTACTCAATAAGTTAACTTAGGAGGAGGGACTTTATTCTATTGGCAATAGAAAAAGTAAGAAACAGTGAGTCTCTAAAGCTAAGTGCGAGAGAATTAGAGGCATTTTTAAACTACTGAGAAAAGAGCCTTAGATAAGAGACTTGAAGACTGGTGGGATGAGGAGGAGAGAGAGGCAAATCAACTTCTTCCAGGTGTGTGGCTTGGGCAAGTGTGGGACACTGGATCAGGAATCCAGGATGAACTGCAGATTTCTAAGACAAAAATGAGTTCAGTCTGGCACTTGCTGGGTTTGAGATGCCAGTCACACATCTCAGGACTTTGTCTAATATTTCCTTACACATGGGCCTGAGGCACAGGGTATGTACCGGTTCCCTAAGTTTGGGAAACTGTTCACAGCTGGTTACCGTAACTGCACCTGCAAAGGAGAGAGGATGCAAACTAGAACCTAGGGTAAGAACCACATCGAGGAGTGTGTTCAAGAAGCAAGAAGAAGGGGATGGACATGATGGAGAAGGAGGTGCTTGTGTTGAAACCCTACCTCCACCTGGATGCCACATCACCTGAGATGTCTTAGTCACCCACCTTGGATGCTCTCTTGCCTCACTTTCCCCAGTTGAAAGAAGATTGCAACCTCCTTAGGGATTTACTCAGGACTGAGCAGGGTTATACGAGTAAAGCAATCACTATGGGGTGAAATTTGGGAGAGAGCAGCCTCCTGGAATGCAGGGAGGGGGAAATTTTAAGAAGGACCACAGATCAAGTGTCTCAAATGCTGCAGATGCTAAGAACATAAGCTAAGAACTAAGATTTGTTAAATGCACTTGGGAAGAACATTTTCTGTGAATTAATGGCGTTATGGAGTGGATGGGTGATAACTCAGCCAATAGAAAATGCACACAATGACCTTTAATCATCTTGACTGTAATGGAAATAAGGTAAAGGTCAATTTGTTCAAAAAAATATGGGCACTTTATAAAGCTTTCTTAATGTCTGTGTGTTTATTTTATTTACAGTGCATATGTTTCCATGATATGCATTTTCTGAGAGAAAAATGTAGCAGAAGTGGGTGACTGAAGTTAATGATGAGAATGTTGATACCATGATTAATGAGGAAGCAGATGTGTTTTTAGTTGGGAGATTGATACAGATGAATTTTCACATAGTATTGGATATATTTATATGCTGGAGATATAGATATAAATATACATCCAACTATAACATCAGATAGAATAAATTTTCAGATAACAGGATAAATGAAAAGTACTTCAGAAGTATAATTAAATCAGAAGTGTAAGAAGATTAAAGTGTCTGAAAAATAAAAATTGCCTCTGGTTTAGACAGGATATAGATTGAATGGTTTTTACCCTTAAATAGTAATTCCAGAAAGTATAAGCGTTCAGAAAAAAATAGTAACGAAGTGGTTAAATTGTAACATAACCAAACTATCTGCTGAAAAAATATGTATATTACTGTTCCATATACACCAGTGCGTTGAGTTCAAAGATTTACTTATTTTATTTCTATTAGTAAAAATTGTATATATTTAGGGTGTACAACAAGATGATTTGATATACATACAAGGAGTAAAATGATTACTACAGTAAAACTAATTAACATACTATTTCCTCATATTCTTGGGGGGGTGATAAGAGAAAGTGAAACCTACTTTCTTAGCAAATTTCCAGTATTATTAATTATAGTCATCATTGCTCTACATTAGATCTCCTGGATTATTCATCCTAAATAATTGCAACTCTGTAGCCTTTTACCAACATCTCCCTATGTCTCCCACCTCCCCACCCCTGGTAACCACTGCTCTACTTTCTGCTTCCATGTACTCTGTTTAGATTGCACACAAAAATGAGATAATTCATATACATTTTTATTTCTGTGTCTGGCTTCTTTCAGTTAGTGTTTTGTCCTCCAGTTTCATTCATGTTGTTGCAAATGACAGGATCTCCTTTTATAAGATGGAATAATATTCCATTTTATATACACACTGCAGTGTCTTTATTCATCCATCCATCCACCCATCTGTCATTTCCAGATCTTGGATATTATGATTAATGCTGTAATGAACATGGGAGTGCACGTATCTCTTAGAGGTAAAGATTTCACTTCCTTTGGGTAAATACCCACAAGACATATTGCAAAATCATGTGATCATTCTATTTTTAGTTTTTTGAGAAAGCACCATACTATTTTCCATAATGACTGAACCATGATGAATGAATAAATGAAAGAAAGAATAAATGTAAAAGTAACTGTAAATGTAAATTTGGTAAAATAGAAGTAGCCCAATATTATTAGGGTGAAAATACCAGGTTAAGAGCTTTAGCGATTGAAACCTATTTCTATAGACACATATACTGGCTCTCCTAGGAATGAATATTGACTCAGGAAAAGGGAATCTCAAGATTTTCTGGAATTGTACTCACCACTTTTAACGCTGATGGTAGTTTATACAGATTATGGCTATGATGCATATCTGTACTTATAACAGCCCAGGTCTGTGTGGTCATTGTCTAAGATTTTGATGGAAAATGGGTTTCTGGGATTTTAGCAACAGTATGATGGTAAATAAGAAGGGAGGGGGTCCTGCAACAGTTCCTAGGAAGGAATAAGCCACAGACTGAGACCATGATCACACTGCATACGCCTGAATCCAAAACGATCCTCACATCTCAAGGTCCTCAACTTGGTCATACAAACAAAATCCCTTTTGTCATGTAAGATAACATGCACAGGTTTTGGGCATTAGGGCCTGCACGCTGTAGGAGAAGGCATTATTCTGTCTCCTACAGTACTTTATGTGCATTATCTCATAATCTAAACAACAATTAGGATGACTCTATGCATAGTCAGAAAGACCAAATCTTATTTTCTTTGTGAAAAATTTATGATTTGCAGAGAAGGGATATGAATCATCCGCCATCTCCAATCCCCAATCTTTTCATTAAACTCTAGTGCATCTGGTCATAGTCCCTAGGAGTATATAATGCTGGCTTCTGATACACCTAAAAACTAAAAGGAAAGAACAAATACCTGCAATAAGGCACCATCTTAGCATGAAGAAAAGTCTGAATAGGACAAACCAGAAAAAAAAAAAGCCATCCAATTAGTTGATTGGTAGAAAGCAGAAAGCATGTAGTTGATTTTTATGGAAAAAAAAAAAGAAAAAAATCTATTTGGTAAGATAAAAATTTTAGTTCAAATTGGTGAACCTGTATTTCTAAATGTAGATGACACTACTCTGAAACTATGTAGTTTCCTGATACTATTTTTCGCTTTATTAATGGTATCTATCTGTGTTTGCTTTATTTTATTTTAAGAGAGGGTTTCTGTAGCTTTCACTTATTGAAATTCCTGAACACAAACAATGCATGTGTTAAAACTTATTTTCCTCTGTCACATTGGACTGAATCTTATTACAGAGACACTGCTTCAGCGAGAACAGTTTCCATAGTCATGGGTAACCTGGTGCACCTCATAGATGCCCAGACAAAATTGGCTGAAAATGAGTGTAGAAAACATTCTCACACCACCTCTCTTCATTGGAAAATCTGCCAAAAGGCTTTGGATCTTTTGGATCATACTCAATCAAAAGCAAATGCTACCCAGAAAAATCAATTCCAGGCCAGTAAGAGTGAAACAAGGAAGGAACTTTTGGAAGGAACACATACTTCAAATATTTTGTGAATTAAAAAAAAAATTTAATCATGTTCTTTTATCTACTTAAGTGCCTTTATCTATTTAAGTGCCTTTGTATTTAAACCTTTAAGATATGTGTACCTTTCTCTTATCCTCCCAAACATCCCCAAACTAGATTGGCCTACTAAGGCATCCTCTGCTTGATAATAGTCACTTTTCAGCTAATCAAGAAGGTGATGAGACACTGATTAATTTTAAGTGGTTACAAAATATAATTCTCCTTTTGATAGCTTTCTAATTATTCTATATTCCTGACAGAAAACACTACATAATGTACAATTCCAGTTATATGAAGTTCTAGAAAAAATATAACAGGAATGATAAAACCAGGGGCAGGGCATAACAGGAGGAGAATAACAATTGATACAAGAGGTCAGGAGGAAACTTTTTGGGGTGATGAATTTCTTCTGTATCCTGAACATGGGATGGTCACATCAATTGGTGTCTTTGTCAAAACTTATTGTATTTTAAACTTGTAATTTTTATCTTATGTAACTGACCAAACAGCAGAAGTGTACATAAGCACCTGAGCAATCTGTTAATTTTAGAAAGTTCCCATTTGCCATCTAGAGAAGTCAGCGTGGCCTGGGAGAAAGAGTCAGCAGGGCCAGAGTCTTGGGCTAGAGCATCAATGCAAGGGAGGTTTATAATGCCAAAAATGGAAAATGAGGCTAGGCTATGAGTAGATCCAAAGTGGCTGAGGATAAAGAACAAAATGATTTGTGAATATCACAGGCATCCTAGCCACATATGAGGTATCACAATACCATGCTTTCCTGCCTGCATCCTAATTCCAAATCAAACCATATGCTGAGATGAAGTCTTCAGATGTATCCTCCACCCAAAACCAAAATTAACGCAGGTCTGGGCCGTGCCCATGTCTACAGGTGAGCTGCAGACAGCCAGCAATGAAGAACTGATCAGAGGTCACATCTGACATATGACATCCATGCCTAGACGTGACCACATGGCTCTCAATTTCTCATTTTACCCGGGACTTATTTTGAGCCACAGGAAAGATGTGGGATGGAGAGGAATTGGGGAAGGTGTCATCCTACACATTATACACATTCCTCTATCCCGTCATTCAGAACAAGGTCTCTGTAAAAATATAAAGCTTTCTTCTATTGTTTCATATCTCCTTCACCTGTTAGTGATGTTGGTAATGATATTTGGAGAAAATATCATATGAGTAATAAATAATGGAAGATGATTTATGGGCAGTGATTCTGATGAGTGATAAAAGTGGTCCTTCAACGTGGGCATCAGAGAGTCCTTTTAGAAAGCAACTATGATCTTTATTACTGGATTATGAGGAATCCATCAAAAGAAGGTCCAGTAGGAGAACACTTTCAGCAGAAGAGAGAGAAGTGCTCAGGTACCAAATGAGTAACAAACATGAAATGGTCAACAGACAAAAATATGGCAAACCTTGTTGGAACTTTGTGAACCAACGCCAGGCGGGGAGATCATGAAACTAACGGGGATCAGAGTCCATTGTAAAGAATGTGGATTTTGTTACAATTTGATGGGGGTTCACTGAAACATTTTAAGTAGGTGAGTGGATTCTTTTGTTTTATGTTTAAAAAATTAACTGTGATTATTTGAGGAGTAAGTGACAAGTGGGCAAATAAAGAAGCAAATAAATCGATTTGCAGGCTGCAGAAGGAATCCACACAGAGATGATGTGCCGGGGATGAGGGTGACAGCATGGACTCAGAGAAGACCTTCAGCATTGGGGCACATTGCTGTGGCACAGGCCAGTCCGTGGGGTTGCCAGGGCTGCTCATACAATGAGAGACTTCAAACACAGAGCGGGGCTTGCTCTTCACACAATGGCTTTCCTGCTTCCAGGACTTAATACTCTGTTCATTCTTTCAAAAACCATCTCAGATCCATCTCATCAGAGCAACTGTTCCTGTTTCCCTGGAAGAACACTTGAGTCCTCTTCCTGTGCTCTCACATCCCTCTGTTTGCTGCTCTAATGGACCCTTTCTTGCTTTGCCTTTTAGCTATTTGTACATGTATCCATACTTAACACAAGAACAACTGTGTCTTATTCACTACTTAAAAACTTCCATTTTCTCATGTTTGGGTCTGTTGTCAATTCTGTTTGTGTAGTGTGGTATTTTGAGCCATCTGAGGTCACACAGACAAATACAGAATCACATTATAATGTAAGCTTTCAATAATTTCCCCCAAGCAATTATCCAAGATATATTCATTGTACAACCATTTGCCAGGCAATGTACTAGACCTTAGATGTAATTAATTGTCTAACAGCTTTAACACAAAGAATACTGGCTAAAAATCCTAAATTTTCATAGTTGATTTTCCTGTATATAAAAAGATATTCCTATTACCTCACTGGAGGTTTATCTTAAATATTAAACAAGTTAATGTAAATAAAATACTCATTGCATTCTAGAGTTACATCAATATCAAGGATTATTGCAGAAAACAAAGTCTAATTGTGCCCTCATCCTTTTCCTCATTCTTTTATTTATCCATTCACTGATTTAACAGATACACTTGAGTACCTACCATGGGCCAGAATCTATGTCTGGCACCATCCTTATCTCTGCTTTGACATTTACTTCCCTGGTGACTTTGGGAAAACTCATCTTTCTATACATTTACCCCTTCATCTCTAAATTGGGTACTTATTAGTACCCACCTCATTAGATTTTTGTGAGGATTAAATAAGTTAATCAATATAAAGTATTAGAACAATGCCTGGCACAAGTCAATACATAATGTGTTTGTCATAATTACCCATATCATCATAATTAAATAATAGGCTCTGGGCATAAACACTTTATTTGAAAGACTGAAGAAATGAAAGAATGAATTTGAATCACATATCATTCTCCTTGAGTTCACAACTATGGAAAAAGCTCATTCTGAACACATAAAAAGTCATAATTGGCTTCCTGGTGATTTCAAGGCAAAATCTAAAACTTTCCAACTTAATTAACTTTCCAAGTTACTTTGAAAGTGATTGCATCCACTTGCTTATTATTTTTATTATTTTTTTGCCCTGCTGAGAAAACTTTCTACATAGTTCAAAATGACACTGGGTCAGGTTGTATTTGAAAACATAGTCTTAAAAAATTGCCTTCTCAGGTCGAAAATTCAAGTTATTCAATTGTTGTTATGTTGTTTGTATGGAGAAATGAATTTTCTGCAATTACAAATCGGCTCTATTGGAATACTGCCTGTAATTAGGAGTCCTTAATGAAGGCAAGTGTGTTCCCTCTGGAGCTTACACGTTGGCACTACCAGATGTGTTACTTGCACTCTTTATTGAATGAGTAAAATAACAGTTTATCAAAATGAGAGTGAACCTTAAAAACCTGCAATATTTCACAGGTTGCAAAATAATTGCAATGATTCTAGTGTACAGATGGGAAATTGACCTTATAAATCTGAATTTTAACAGAATGAAAATAGATATTATAGATATTCAGGTCTTCTTCAGCAAGTATCTTAACATGAGTCTAGACCATTCACATTTCTTTATTAGCCAATCAGTTTGTATCATGACATAATCTTCTTTCACTGATTAATGCAAGATAACAGATACTTTTTTTTTCATTAGGAAAGGAAAGAATAGTAGACAAATGTCCTCGTGCCTTGCTAATTAGAAACAGGCGGATAATGAGAGTTTCCTCTGTAATACTCTTCAACAACCTAAAAGTGATCTGTGGAGGAAATGTGTTACTGATCAAGGGTGCCTTAGCGCTCAGATTCTGTGGCTCTGAATGCTCCTCCCTCAAAGACGGAAGTCTGAGCACAGATACCCTGTGGGGAAGGACATCATAGTTGTAGCCCACAGAATACATGGAATCGTGGTGGTGGAAACACTGAGCAAAAGCCTCGTGGGTCATGAGTTTTGCACTCAGTTCTAGATTAAAATTCCAGCTTTTTTCCTGACTTCATTTGTGAGTGTGAGTAATGCTTTCATCTCTTTGAGTCTCTGTTCTTTTCATCTGCAAAATGGAAAAAATAATCTAACCTCATAGATTGATGGTGATAGTTACTGATGGTGTATGAAGTGCTGGCTCAGTGCCAGGCACCTGACAATGACAATGGCTACACTAACTGAGGAAAGGTGACCCAGAGCTGTGGTCTCCCTGGGATGTGTTACACTGGTTAAGGTTCACAACAACTGCACGTAGTGAGTTCTGTGTTTCTCTCCAGCAAGCGCTTCTCCCTCTTTCCTTCCCCAAACAATCTGATATGCTCCAATCCTTCTCTGCATGTCTCAGGAAAGCGATCCAATGTCAGTTACAGGTGTGGAGGCTGATTAGCTAAACCAGCTTGGGCACCCTATTATCTTGCTCAAGAGAGATTAAGGAAAGAGCATATGCTCCAAACCTGAACCATGGGAAGTCACATTTCCCAGGGAGGGGGCAGCTGCTGTATTCTTCTAGGAAAGGATTCCTTGTTCTTCATGAGAAGCAGGACAACGTGGTCGATTTCCTTACTCTGGATTCTAAGGGGCCTGGGTGTGATGCTGGGTCTGAGGATGAAGACAACACAGAGGAAGGCAAAGCAAGAGAAAAGTAAAGCCCTGATTACACTGCTTGGGATCTGACTTCCTCCAGGCTTTGTGTTATGTGAGAGAAAGCATTTTATTGTTGATTAAGCCAATTCGAGCAGTCATAACATCCCTCCTGAAAATCCATTTTTCTGTATGAGGAGACTGAGTTATGGAGAAGTTAAATAATTGTCTGAGGTTCCCACAGGCAGAAAGTTCCAGATGACAACTGCCAAGCCCATGTTCTTAACCCCCAGGTTACACTGCCTTCCACATTTGAATTCAGTTATGGTTAGTGGTCATCTTTATCTTCTCCACTGTCATCAACATCTTCATCAGATCCATCCTGCTCTGACAAGAGAATCCTCTAACCACTCTTTAGCTCAAGCATCCACTCTGATTCCTTGTTCCTATAATTAATTAATAATTAACTTCCATCTTGGGCATTGCTAGAATCTCCTGCTTTGTTCCCACCTCCCTTTTCTTTTCATCAGCCCCTAAAAGACATCTCTTCCTATGAAAACTAACCCTGGAAAATCCTCAGAGAGCTTGCTGAGAAATCTGCAAGATTCTGTCATGTTAGCTACTTGGACTTCAGATTCATGCATGCTTTGGTTCCCAGTCCTGTACCTCAAACATTTTAGACTGGAAATTTTAATTCTACATAGGTCCCTGTATAAAGTAGAGTGTGGAACATTTACAGGTATAAGAACACCTTTAAAATGGCCTATAATGACCAGGAAAACAGGTCATGATCCCCACACTATTTACCTATCTAGAGGCAGCATATGGCCAGTTTTTACACTCCCACCATTATAATCATTTAACCAACTACATTTCATGATTTCCCTCACAGTGTATTGCATGCTTAGATTATCTGTGACCGAAGATATTGGTTAATACCCTTGTTCCTGAGTTCACTGTGTAATCACAGTCAAGTCATCAAGAATATTTGAGGCATCATATACTCCTCTAGAGAATGTGGATAATCAAGATTAAATCATCTTGAGTTGCTGGTAGAATAATAAGATGGTACCTGACATTGAAGAACTGCTTAATAAATAATAACTGTTACTACATTTTTTGTTGTTATTCTCAAAAGCCATCACTTTATTCTACATATTCAAACATCTCTCTTTATAGTACAGATGTCAAGTGACAAAAATTGACCAGGGAATTTTCCGCACCTCTCAGCCTCTGTGCCAAGGTCACCTAATGGGAAGTCAGTGTCAAACAGGCAAGGTCCCCAGTACCTGCCCTTTGCTCACAGGTAACTCTGGTACCAGGATGCAGCCCTTCCTTCTCCCTGTCTTCTGGGTCAAGGCGAGGACTTGAGTATCAATTCCTGGACTTGACATTTTCATCCTGAGCTTCAAGTCTCCTATTGTGCAGCTGAATTTTAGTCACCACAATTACCTGAATTATTTATATTTATTTCACTTAGGAGCCATAAGATTTCTTTATTTCATATTTTTTACTTAGATCCTTTTCCTTGATGACAAAGACATTTAGATTCACCTCAGGATAAACTACAACAGACAAAAGAGATGCAAGTTATTGAATATCCATGTAGTATTTCAAAGTTCAATGAGAGATTGATATGCATAGGATATTTAGTGTGAGGCTGGAAATTAAAAAAAAATAAGTTAAAACATTAAAAGTGCTAAACTCTTATTTTGTATGCTTAAATTTCAGGAACTGAGTGTTTTATGTAGGTCAGTTTTGTAAGTCAGCTATATGCTCTTCAAGAATTTTTTTCTCAATAAAATGAGGAGATATCATGAAATAACCAGTAAAGCCTCTTTCAGTTATAAAGTCCTGTGGTGGACACTACAGGGTTAAACTTTCATCCATGCATTAAATTTTCATATAGCACTTACCGTGCCAACTTTGATTTTTAGGTTTGAGTGTAGAAGAATGAGCAAATGAACACGGCTTCCAATGTCAGAGCTTTCACAGTCTGTTACAGGAGGGAGATGTGCATCAAACAGTCACGTCAGCCGACCTGGAGGAAACCAGGAAGGTGTGTGAGAAAGGAACAGTCCTAGACTTGGTAATGGCTTCTGTGATGATGCCACGGCCAGACTACAAACAAAATGGTGCACAGAAATTAACCAGGTGGAAAGTGAATTGTGGGAGAAGCCTTCTAGGGAGATATGATATGGTCTTATCTTAGCAGAGATTATGGAGCCATGTGACTTTGCCATTTTTGTATATCAAAACATGCACATGTCAGTTATGCTATCTGGTCAACCTAATAGTGACACCTGAAATAAGATGGGTGTGCTCGGAGCACAGGGTAAGATGTAGAATGGTGTTGCCATAATGGGAGATTTTCTATTTGGAGCACACAGAGTCAGTGGGTCACCAAAATACTGAAAATATTTTAACTATTTGAAACGGCTTCTACTGTAGAACTGTTCTAAAAGCAAAGCTCTGTAATCAAACATCTGAAAACATGAGGAGTGACCCTCCCTGAAGAGAAGGAAATCCCTAGGTGTGTGAACATCTGTTTTCTCTATTGAGGAGAACTTACAAAGTCTCCAAATGGGGGCAAACATGCAGCTTTACTTCTTTTCTCTCCTGGGGAAAAATTAGTTATTGTCTGAAAAATTATTTAAATAATTACTTCCTGCAACACATAGTCCACCCCTGTGTAATTTCTTTCTGAAGTTCTGGCGGGAAAATCAGGATAAAATTGTCCTCAAGTGTAATTGAATGGGCCCAAGAGATCTGATGTAAGAGTATAAACTGGAGCTGACTAACCGACCAATGAATCCCTGTGTACTGACAGAACCCAAGGAATGTGATCCATCTGAAACCAAAGCTGCAGCTGATTAAATACCTGAATGGCATGATCGGTTTTAAGTGGATATTTAGTTCACATCAAAATACGCCCTATCTTCTCTAGCCGATGCCTGGGTCTCTACCAGAAAACAGGGAATTCATGGCGACAGCATCTTCAAGAAGATGATTTCTCTGGTGGGCATCGGAGATAGGGATGACAAAAGCACGGAGACTTATTTATTCAGACAATCTGCCCAATACCTCTTTGCAGAATGCTCGCGGGTGCCCGGCACTTGCTGGTCCTGAAGAACCTGGCACCTGTGACAAGCAGCTGTCGTGCTCTCAGGGTCCTGGGGCCCTGGGTCCTAGAGGGGAGAAGGACAGATGGCAGAATATGACCAATGAGGGACGGTAGAGAAGCCGAGAGGAAGGGCCCTTCCCAGGCTGGATGGCAGAGCATATGCTCAGGGCACTAGCTCACTGTCGGGTCTTACATGTCATCCACTCTGCCAGCTATTTTAGAATTCATTTCTGCATGACATCAGATAAGCAGAGAGATATATTTACTTGTGTGTATGTTTAGCAACATATTAGTATTTTTAATACAAAAGAGGAAAAAAGACACAACATTCAGTGCATAATACCAGAGCACAGGTCATTTGGTTGGTACGTTCCAGGCAAAAAAGTAAAATAGAAAGTATAAATTGTACAGAAAAGTACAAAATAAAAAGGAAAAACTTCTCTCCCTCCCACTTTCTCTTTTATCCCAAGGTTGATGACTGTTTGAATTTTATTTTGATTCCTTTCTTAAAAAGCAATAAAAATGATATGTTATCCACCTCATTACAAATAGCTCAATAAGGGTAAAACAAGAATGAAGACACAGACCTACTTGAGAATGGACTTGAGGATATGGGGAGGGGGAAAGGTAAGCTGTGACAAAGAGGGAGAGAGGCATGAACACATATACACTACCAAATGTAAGGTAGATATCTAGTGGGAAGCAGCCGCATAGCACAGGGAGATCAGCTCGGTGCTTTGTGATCGCCTGGAGGGGTGGGATAGGGAGGGTGGGAGGGAGGGAGACACAAGAGGGAAGGGATATGGGAACATATGTGTATGTATAACTGATTCACTTTGTTATAAAGCAGAAACTAATATACCATTGTGAAGCAATTATACTCCAATAAAGTTGTAAGAAAATATATATTAAAAACTGTATTTGTAACATATTCATATTACAAACTGTATTTGTAATATATTTATATTCATGTAATATTTTCATCTGTATTATTTTCCTCCATACCCCCATATACCTATTTATTTATTTATTGACAATAAGGGATCACTATATATTTCTTCCTAAACTATTCTTTTGTGTCTTAAAATATATATTTGTCCACACCATCAAATATATAAATTTCCTTAATTAGGCCATAGATTATTCCATGATATGAATACAATTTAATTTTTAGCCAATCTCTACTTGATGAGCATTTTAGTTAATCTCAGTTTTCTGCTTGCACATATTTTGAGAGAAGAGCCATAAATAAACTCCTCAAGGCAAAATTTCTGGAAGATGTTTATACATTTAAAAAAAATTTGAAAGAGATTAGCAAATTGTCCTACAGTGTGGCTGTAAATAGATATCCTTCTACTGACAGTATGTAAAAGTTCCAATCGCTCCACATTCTCTAAAATGCTTTGTACTATACATTAAAAAAAAATTTAGCTAACACAATAGATATGCTTTCATTTTAGATTACAGTTCACTGTATCAACTTTGATAAGTAAATTTACTAAGGAAACATGTAAAAAATAATATATCATTAAAAGAAAACATGGGATGAGAGCAAATGCTGAAAGCACAGATTCTATGTCACCCAGTGTGATGTAATAAGAAATATATAATTTGTCTCTGCCCTTGGTTCCTGACACAGAGCTCCTAAAACCCTTATAATTTCCTGAGTGGTGAGAGCATGCTATGCAGAGCTCCAAAATCTCTTGGGATTTCCTAGGCGGTAGGGTCATGTTTTGTTCTAATTAGGTGACCTTTGGTGGGCTCCTGTATAGCTTCATGATAGGGGCTGGTCACCAGAAAAGCCAAACCATGATTAGAAGCTTGGAACTTTCATCCCTACCTCCATCCTCTAGGGAGGGGAGGTGCTGGAAACTGAATTAATAATTGATCGTGCTTATGTGATGGAACCTCCAGAAAAATTCCTAAACGGCAAAGTTTGGAGAGCTTTCAGGTAGGTGAATGCACCTACGTGCCAGGAGGGTGGTGCAAACCAACTCCACAGGGTCAGAAGCTCCTGAACACGGGACCCTTCCAGGCCTTCTGCCCTATGTACCTCTTCAACTGATTGTTCATCTGTATCTATTATAGAATACTTTATAACAAACCAGTGAGCATAAGTAAGGTGTTTCCCTGAGCAGTTGTAGAAAATTAGCAATCCTGCAGTGGGGGAGTTTGTGGCCACGTTGGACAGAAGTGTGAGTGCCCTGAGGACCAGTATTTGTGACTGTCATCTGAAGTGAGGGCAGTTTTGTGGGACTGAGTCCTTAAGCTGTGGTGTCTTACAGTAACTCTGGGTTGTTGGTGGGGGAACGGACACCCAGTTGGTGTCCAGAGAGTTGGAAAACGGGTTGGTGTGGGGAGACCCCACAGACACTGGGCACCAGAAGTGATGTGAGTACAGAAACCGTTTTCCTTTACCCAGTTTCCTATTCACTCCACCATGCTGCTATCTCCTTCAGTAGAAAATAAATGAACCAAAAATAATTGATATAAAATCCTGGAAACTGAGTCTTTCTAAAATGAGAGCTCTTTCAAAACACACAGTAAACGGAATCCAGGCAGATTCCACCATCTGGGCTTATCAAAAGAACAGAAACTTGAAGAAGTAACCCTTAATAATAATTTCCCTGTAACAGAAAAAGTTTATCAGATAAGAACAAGAAACTGCTAGACCCTCTAACTGTCATCTATAGAAATGGACATGGAAATGGGAAAACCTCAATTCTGTCTATACATTAATTGCATTGAACAGGGTTTCACCTATATTTTATGTTTTCATACTGAAATTTTTGACTAATGACTTAAAGTGGTATTAAGAAAAATATGCATAAAATAGAGGATTAGACAAGGGGTGTGTTGAAAAATTCTTCCGTAGGTTACTACCAATTGGCCACCCCCTGGACTCTGTCCTTCCTGGTGTGCAAAACAATAAGAGAAGCATGAACTTCACAACAAGGTGAGTGAGTGATGTTTTTGCTGGATGGCAAAGAGATGACCAAGTCTACAGGATACAGAAGGGTAAGATTTTGTGGTCTAATTCACAACTGAAGGCTTCTCTGAAAATGAACAAAAGTAGAATTTAGAATTACAGTTTCCATCCTCAGAAGACTTGTAGGAAGCAAGCAGAACATGTATTGTGCAGTGACAGGCTATCAACTGTAGGAATTTTGTTCAAGAATTTTGACACCCCATCACCATAAGCCCACTGTTGAGGAGAAACAAGTCCTAGAGCCCTTATTCATTCAGAAATGATCAGGGGCAGGAGAAGTGTTCTTTATCTCCATGAAACTGAAGGAAATAGGCCCTTCCCTTCCACTGGGTAGATTTGGGGGCTATCAGAAACCTTCATAGGAAAAGCTCCATTACAAGGCTAGTTTCCTTCTCAAAGGGCATCTTTCAGAGACATTTTACAAACCTGACACATTGTTCTGATAGTTACCTTTGTCAACCAAAAAAAAAAAAAAAATTTCCTATTCCTAAGTTAATAATAGCTATTGTTATTAATACATTTTAGTTTTCTTGTATGATTTTTCTGTATCTACTTGGTTGACCATATGATTTATATGCTTTAATCTATTAATAAAAAGTTGTACATTAATTGATTTTCTGATACTGAGAATAAATATGCACAAATGATTTATCTGTATACATTGCTGATTAAAATTTTTAAATTATTTTATTAAAATATTTTACACATATTAGGGCTTCCCTGGTGGCACAGTGGTTGAGAGTCCACCTGCTGATGCAGGGGACACGGGTCAGTGTCCCAGTCCTGGAGGATTCCACATGCTGCGGAGAGGCTTGGCCTGTGAACCATGACCACTGAGCCTGTGCGTCCGGAGCCTGTGCTCCACAATGGGAGAGGCCACAACAGTGAGAGGCCTGCGTACTGCAAAAAAAAAAAAAAAAAAAAAAAAAAAAAAATTGCACATATTAATTAACGAGATGGGTCCTGGTTTTATTTTTTTATATATATACTCTTTGGTTTGGTGCTGGAATCAACTCTATATTAGTTTTATAAAATTAATTCAGGCCTCCTTCTTTTATCCATCTCTTTGTATAAAATAGAAATTCTCTGGTCTCATATGAGTTTTCTAAAGGAAATTTGCTTCATGGTGTCAGAATGTCCATGTGTCAGAAAGGGGAGGATTTATTTCGGACAATCGGTTTATTATTCCCAGGATGTTATGTGCACATGGATTTAGTACTGTGAGCGCTCGGCTCTGAATCCAAGATGTGCTGAATAGGAGCACATGTCTCCACAAAGATCTTACCTGGGGAGCAGAACTGCCTTTGCTGTTGTGTCTCATTTTATCTCAAATCCCTGGAAATCTGAGGTTGAGCGTTCTGTTTTATTTCTTATCTGTAGGTATGCCCGGACTTCTTGAAAGCAGTAGGACTCCTTAAAAAGAAACTGTTTTGTCTTTTTTTTAAACAGATATCACAAATATACAAATAAAAGCTCCTCTGATTTCATTGTCCATTCTTGTTTTTCTTCCCAAGGCCTCCACATGTTTTTCTGAGTTTTATCACTCAGGATTTAAATACATAATTTTTCTTCACTTTCAAAGATGTTTACATACAACTATGTGATTGCACTTAATTCCACTGAACTGTACACTTAAAAATGGTAAAGACAGTAAATTTTATGTTAAGTATATTTTAACACAATAAAAATACAGGACAGAAATACACAAACATATTACAGTGTTAATATCACATTAATTTTCTTCATAACACTTTATTTTCTAATTGTTCTATAATGAGGATGCATTATTTGTAGAATCAGAAATAAAACAATAAACACCATGAAAAATTTACTTCACCAATGTTTTCTTTTCTTTTTTTCTTTTTTATTGAAGTATAGTTTATTGAAGTATAGTTATGTACAATTTTATATTAGTTCCTTGTGTACAGCATAGTGATTGAATACTTATATATTAGTATTCCATTTAAAGTTATTATAAAATAATGACTATATTTCCCTGTGCTGTACAACAGATCCTTGTTGCTTATCTACCTTATACACAGTAGGTTGTACCTATTACAACCTACTACCCCTCCCACTGGTATTCACTAATGCTTAGAATTCTTTAGCTGGTAAATTGTTTATTTCTGTTTCATTATGTATTTTTTCATTGGTTTTCTTTTGCTTTTCCCAGTGAGACCAGTTCCTCTCTTTCTATGTTGCTTATCTTTCTCTGTGCCTGTGGGTTTAAGTGAAACATTTCCCCATTGTGGTCTTGAAGGGTGTCCTTATGTCAGAGGATCCCTACACAGTCTGCCTGTGCCCTGGGCCTTTGGTGGAGAGCTGGATATGACACGAATGGAGGTTATGTCCTTCCTCGTGTTGTGCTGGCAGCTGTCACCTTGGTAAGAGGTGTGGCTGGATGTGGAGGGACTAGGGCTGTTGGCAGGTATTAGTGGACTTTCCTCTCTCGATGTCTGTCATCTTCAGTCAGGGATGGGGTTGGATCCCAAGTTGCTGGAGAGGAAGCCCTGAGAGTCTGGTCCGAGATGGCTCTGTTCCCTTTAAGTGTGAGCCCTCTCCTATCTCCACACTGGTACTCTTGTCCCAGTGGGGAGCCATGCTGGGGCATAAGGGGCCCACCGGGGCTCTCAGCTCAGGATGGGCCATGGGCTGTGTGTGCTGGAAACAGGTCCAAGCTGCCTCCAATGTACCATCTCTGCAAGCGTCATCAAGGGCAGCCCCAGCTACATCGGACACTCCTCTTCCCTCTCAGCCGAACATTCACCCCAGCCTCCACCACCCCACTTTACTGGGGAGGTGTGCAGTAGGGCAGGCAGGCCCACCTGGGCTGTAAGCGTGTAATGGGGTGTGTGCTGCAGTGGTCTGGTCACTGTTGGAGCTCAGGACCACCCCGATGTGTCACCCATGGAAGCACCAGCATGCCATGGCCATCTCTCTCCCCATTCATGGCGTCCTTCGTCCCAGTGTAGAACTACATACAAGGTGAAGGGAGCAGGGCTCGAGCATGTGCGTGGCTCAGGCTGGAGCACAGGCTAGGGTGGTCGTAGGAAACCAGACCGCCACTGGATTGGCCCTCCATCCACCCTCTCTACCCTGCCCCCGGAGCAAGTCAACATTCATAAGGTCCTGGGAGCGGAGTTCAGTGTGTGCCCAGTACGCGGTCCAACTGGCTAACTCCCCAGGGCAGAACTTTCTGTAAGTCTTTAGAAAAGATCATAAAGTTTTGTTCTTAATTATATTACTATGGTCTATTATATTGATTGACGTTTGCATATTATACAAACCTTGCATTCCTTTGATAAATGCTACTTAGTTGTCAGGAGTAAACTTCTTTGTATGTTGTGGGATGCAGTTTGCTAGCATTTCATTGTGGATTTTGTGTTTCTATGCATAAGAGATTTTGGTGTGCAATTTTATTTTCTCATGACTTTTTTTTTTTTTTTTTTTTTTTGGTACGCAGGCCTCTCACTGTTGTGGCCTGTCCCGTTGCAGAGCACAAGCTCCAGATGCGCAGGCTCAGCAGCCATGGCTCACGGGCCCAGCCGTTTCACAGCATATGGGATCTTCCCGCACCAGGGCACGAACCCGTGTCCCCTGCATCGGCAGGCAGACTCTCAACCACTGCGCCACCAGGGAAGCTCTCTCATGATTTTTTTCTTTTTTAATCTTAGATTTGGTATCAAGGTAATGCTGGCCTCATAGAATGGGTTAGGTTGTAATTCTTCCTCTACTATTTCTTGGAAGAATTTGTAAAAGATTGGTGTTAATTCTTCCTTAAAATTTTGCTAATGAAACCATCTGGGCCTGGGCTTTTCTTTATGGGAAGTGTTTTTATTAGTAATGTAATCTCTTAATTTGAACTCAGATTTTCTTTTTCTTCTGGATTCAGTTTCAGTAGTTTGTGTCTTTCTAGGAATTGGTTCATTTCATCCAGTTTATTTTCTTAGTCCAGGTCTGCTATAACAGAATACCATAAGCCAGGGAACTTGTAAACAACAGAAATTTATTTCTCACAATTCTGGAAGCTACGAAGTCCAGTATTATGGTGCTGGCAGACTCAGTGTCTAAAAAGGACACACTTCCTTCTTCATAGGTGTCTGTCTTTTTCTCTGGGTCCTCATATGATGGAAGGAGGTGAGGGAGCTCTCTGTGGTCTCTTCTTTGAGGACACTAATCCCATTCATGAAGACTCCACCTTCATGACATAATTATCCCCCAAAGGCCTCACTTCCAAAGGCCATCCAATGGGGATTAGGTTTCAACCTGTGAATTTTGGAGGTACACAAATATAGAAGTTATATAATTTGCTGGTATACAACTGCTCATAGTATTTCCCTATAATCCTTATTATTTCTCTAAGGCTAGTTGTGATGGTCCATCTATCATCCCTGCTTTTCATAATTTGAGTCTCTCTCTCTCTCTCTCTCTCTCTGTCTGGTTAATCAAGCTAAAAATTTGTTCATTTTGAAGAACTAAATTTACTTGGGCTGATTTTATTTTTTTATTCTCCATTTCATTTATTGCTATTTTCCCAAAGGCAAAAAACCCCAAAATCACCAAAAGAGACTCTTAGAAAGCTTAAGACTTAGATTCATTTTAAAAATAGATTCATTCTAAAAATACTATTAAACATTTTTCAGTCTCCATTTTGTTAGTGAGTTTCAAGGGACCTGAGGAATTTTTGACAGCCAGTAAAATCTATAATATTCATTTTTGGTAAGTAAATATTCTTATTCAAATTTATGCTCTTATCTGCATAAAGCATTCTAGGTTTTCTTGAGATATGACGGTTTCTCTGTCTACATTGACTACTTTGACTCCCCCGCATATTTTTGCCCTGCTAGTCATTACTAGACAATATAGATAAATATGAAGATACAAACAATCATAACAGCACCAATTACATTATTGAACTCTACCATGTATTAGATTTGGGGCTAGTTGTCTCTGTAGCTTATTTTCAATGTTCATTGTGTTATGGTTAATATTATTTCCTCTAATATCTGCTGTCCATTTCTGCCTACCCATAATGTGCCTCGGTTTCAGTACAACTTAACATGGTGTTGTGTAGGTGTTGATCATCTTCACTTGGGTAGAAATATTAATTTTATTTTTTGTTGAGTGGTTTTGCTTCCTCACAGGAAATAAACCACTACTTCAATACATGTCTTCCCAACTGCTTGAAAGATATGACAAATTGAAGACTCCCTGAGGTGTGTTAATACATTTTACTGTCTGGTTATATTGCATTTTAATATGGAACTCTATAAAAGATTACTTAGATTTTGTTCTGGTTTTATAAAGGTATAAGCTGCACTCAATAACCCTTGTCAGATAAAGGTAAGAAACGAATTAAGTAATAAATCCATACAAATTGTTACAGAAAAGTAATGTCTTCTTTGTATCTTTTGTAATAGCAATACTGTGTTAGAAAGCATTAGCTAGTATGGAAGGCCATAACTGGGTCTGAAGAAAAAAAAATTCCTTTGCTCATTGGGATTTATGTCATATCTTCTTGGTTTGGATTAGAATAACTAAGCAGAAACTGTTAAGACTCATCTAATTGATTTCAGATGCCTTTAAGCTCATTTTAAATATAATTTAAAAAGTAGGTCCCACATTTATTCGTAGTAAAGGTGGTCATGTATGACACAATTTTATTTTATGAAAATAATTTTCATGTTAAGATAAAATAATTGAAAATGAAAAGAATATAAGTTTTACTCAACAAACACTTGTTAGACAGCTGCCAGTATAATTGTTTATGTGGGATGGTAAGTGTGTGTTTTGCTACGCTAAAAGGACACATGAGGCCAAGACAATGCCCTCAACTGTTTCAAGTTAGTAAACTTCCTAGTTGATTGCATTCCCATTGAATGATTACTAATTAATGGAATGAGAGAACTTTTGTATTACTTCAGTTCATCACTTCAGAGCCCATTCTAGAACTATTCACTCTGAGGGTTTGAAATTACCATAAGTGATTCATAAACAAGAACAAGTGGAAGAAACCTTAAACTCATATAAATAAAAACAAATTGAAGAGGTCTTAAAAGACACATAAATATATGTGACAAATGACATGAAACTCATTCAAAATCTTAAAGCCATCTGGTATAACTTATTAAAACAAAATTAATTTAGGCTCATATACTCAGATTTTATTTTAACATGTGAAAAATGTATCAAGGGGGCTTCCCTGGTGGCGCAGTGGTTGAGAGTCCACCTGCTGATGCAGGGGACACGGGTTTGTGCCCCGGTCTGGGAAGATCCCACATGCTGCGGATTGGCTGGGCCCATGAGCCATGGCCGCTGAACCTGCACATCCGGAGCCTGTGCCCTGCAACAGGAGAGGCCACAACAGTGAGAGGCCAGTGTACCACAAAAAAAAAAAAAATGTATCAAGGATCAAAGAATGTCAATGTTTAAAAAAAGCCTTTACAAACAATGTAATCTCATGATCCACCCAGTGCTTGAAATATCCCCCGAAACACTTACAAGAAATAGTTACATAAAAACTTCCTGAAGATATTATTAAAATAAATGCTCCAGGTTCTGTATTAGATCATAGGGAAGGATTACTAGAATAAGAAAGTGATATTGAGGATGCAACAATAGTTTGGGCTGGGAAAGCATTGATACAGAACTGAAATACAGGCAAGGTGGGTATAGATATAAGGAAAGTTCAGTATGGACAAGGAAATAGGGGTTATGTTGGGCTAAAGTAGTTATAATAACGATGTTGATGTTGATGATAATAAATATCTCTGGTTCTCTGATACTGAAAAGACACTTTAAAAGATGTATCTGACTAGTTGATCATGCTCAGTTTTCTTACAAAGCAGTTTGATATAGTTAAATAAGAATCAAAATAAAAAGTGTATTTGATAAGTAGGGAAGGAAAAGAAATCATCATACTGTAGCACTGTGCTAAGAGACAGTGTAACTGAGCACATTTTCCAGGCAAAGAAAATGTTAGAAAGCGTCCATTGTCTCGTTCAAAAAATTGGAAAATATTTTTTCCAAAGCAAGGTAACAATTTCTTAATTCTGAGATCTTGGAAATATTTTGGTAATATGAAAAAATCTCAAAGCAGATTTGTAGCTTTCTATTAACCTAATACTGTGTAAGAATAAAGCTTGAAAAACCATGAGAAATAAATTGTTAGAATATCCAACTTTTTGATGATTCTTAAAATAGTCCCATTCTTACCTTGACTTTTTACTGGTGTTTTATAGAAAATGATTCAAAATTTGAAAAATTGATGAGTACTCAAGCTGTGTGTTTCATGTTAAAGTTTTAAAATAGATATATGACACAGATATTGGCAATAAGTCATGTTGCAGTTAAAGTCAAATGGCCTGCTCTACCTGTTGTATTAATATCTACCCAAAGGTGGAAAGCTTAGCGAGGCAAAGAAATCTCTCAAAACTTAGCTCTATGCCTGTCAGAAGGCTCAAAGCATTGGTAAAAGACAAAAGGAGAACACTAAATATCAGGAAGAGAAAAGAAGATAAAACAGATGACAGAAGAAAAGTTATAGTTTCATAGAGCAACTTGGGGAGATAAAAATGTGACAAGAGAATCACAGTCCCTTTTAAAGAAGTGGTGGACTGAGAAAACAGGTGAGAGTCAGGAGGAAAGAAAATGATGGAGCCAAGGCACCTCATTGTGCTGGACCTGAGAGCTATCCTTCCTACATGAGGCCCTACAGCTCAGCACTATAAACCAGGTCTTCAATAACCTCTGCCTTCTCAGTGCTCAGAGCAGGTGAAACCAAATCTCCAGACCTACAAAAAGATACAACTTGATTCCTTTGAAAGATTTAATTTTGAGCAAGACTGTGTAACAGGTATCCTGTCAGTAGTCTTGTAACAAACCACAAGTCCTCCAAGCAAATTAGCTAGCTTCTTGCATATAATTTCTTTATGTTATCCATTTTAGATCATGAAAACAAGACATAAAAATAAACACTTAAATTTTTAGGAGAAATAAATATTTAGCTGGATAACTGTGAACTATTTTTGCTGTTCCTCAAGGTCACTTAATACAGTACCTCAGTATAATCTATACCCAAATAAATGGTTGATCATTATACTATGCAGATCCATAAGAAACTCTCCAAGAAGGATGAACTAAAAACTTTTAAAACTAAAACAAAAACAAATTGAACAAAACATCAGCAACAGCACATAGCAGTGTAAGTCTAGGTAAGTCACTTAACTAAAGATAATCAAAATCCATCAGGAAAATAGAACAGAGATGGTAGTTGCTACAATACATTATCAAAAAAGTCCAGTTTTCAACCAAAATGCAGGACCTGTGAAGGAACAGGAAATTGTAACCTATACTCAGGGGAAAAAAATGCTATCAGTACAAATAGTATCTGAGTTGTGCTTATGTTGGATTTAACAAAGAATTCAAAGTACCTATGATAAATCCATTTTAATAATTAAATAAAAGTACATTTACATAACTAATTAAACATATGCTTACGATGAGTCAACAAGTAAGGAGGGAAAGTATAAAAAATGGAAATTCCAGAATTGAAATATATAAAATCTGAGGAGAAAATGTTACTATATGACTGCAACAATAAAATTATACATATACATCAGGGCTTCCCTGGTGGCTCAGTGGTTGAGAGTCCGCCTGCCGATACAGGGGAGGTGGGTTCGTGCCCCAGTCCGGGAAGATCCCATGTGCCGTGGAGCAGCTAGACCCGTGAGCCGTGGCCGCTGGGCCTGCGCATCTGGAGGCTGTGCTCCACAATGGGAGAGGCCACAACAGTGAGAGGCCCGTATACCACCAAAAAAAAAAAAAAAAAGTTGAGATATCAGAGGGAAGAATAAGTAAAGTTGAGGAAATATTAGTAGAAATTATCTGATCTGAGTCAAGAGAGAAAAAGTTTGAAGAATTATCAACAGAACCATAGAGGTTTGTGAGACAGTATCGAGTGTTCCAACATATGAATAATGTGAAATAGAGCAGAAAGAAATATGGGGAGAAAAAACAATGGAAAACATAAAGGCTGAAAATGGCTAAAATTTGGTGGCATACATTAAGTTACTGATCCAAGAAGCTCAACACACCCCAAATAGGATAAAAACAAAGAGAATCAAAATTGCTGCAAAGGAGGGTATGCACCCTCCTCACTCAGCTCTTCTGCAGACAGGCATTCAGTTAGTTAATGTCTCCACAAATTACCCTACAACCAATTGTAAAATCACTTTATGAACTATTTCATAAATAAAAGTAATGTCAGTGAAGCATATATGTGAGAAATTGACAGTGTCCTGTGTAAGATCCCTGACTCCTGACCAAAGTCACATGTCCTGGGTTCATGGTGCAATCCCAGCCTTATCGAAACCTCAAGTTTTCCATTAAATATTTTTTAAAATTTTATACCTATATGTTTTAAGTTTAAAATATGGTCTAGTATTTTATTTTATTATTTTAAAAAATCTTTTTATTTTATATTGCAGTGTAGTTGATTAACAATGTTATGTTAGTTCCAGATGTACAGCAAAGTGATTCAGTTATACATATACATGCATCTATTTTTTTCAAATTCTTTTCCCATTTAGCTTATTACAAAATATTGAGCAGAGTTCCCTGTGCTATACAGTAGGTCCTTGTTGTCTATCTATTTTATATACAGCAGTATGTACACGTCAATCCCCAATTCCCAATCTATCCCTTCCCCCTTACCCTTCCCTGCTGGTAACCATAAATTCGTCCACTAAGTCTGTGAGTCTTTTCCTGTTTTCTAAATAAGTTCATTTGTATCATTTTTTTTTAGATTCCACATATAAATGATATCATATGGTATTTGTCTTTCTCTTTCTGACTTGTTTCACTTAGTATGATAATCTCCAGGTCCCTCTATGTTGCTGCAAGTGGCATTATTTCATTCCTTTTTATGGCTGAGTAATATTCCATTGTATATATGTGCCACATCTTCTTTATCCATTTCTCTGTCAATGGGCGTTTAGGTTGCTTCCATGTCTTGGCTATTGTAAATAGTGCTGCAATGAACTTTGAGGTACAGGTATCTTTTTGAACCATATTTTTCTCCAGATATATAAATTGGTTGTACCAATTTACATTCCTACCAACAGTATAGTAAGTTTCCCTTTTCTCCAAACCCTCTCCAGCATTTATCATTTGCAGACATTTTGATGATGGCCATTCTGACTGGTGTCAGGTGTTATCTCATTGTAGTTTTGATTTGCATTTCTCTAATAATTAGTGATGTTGAACATCTTTCCATGTGCCTCTTGGCCATGTGTATGTCTTCTTTGGAGAAAAGTCTATTTAGGTTTTCTGCCCATTTTTTTTATGGGGTTGCTTGTTTTTATGATATTGAGCTGCATGGGCAGTTTTTAAATTTTGGAGACTAATCTTTTGTTAGTCACAAGGTTTGCAAATATTTAAGACAGTCCCTTCAGTAAGTGGTGCTGGAAAAATGTATAATATTTTAATATGTACTTGAAATATCATAAGTATATAGTATTTTTAAACATTTATTTTAAAATATTTTTAACAGTCTAATATTTTGAAATATTTTAAAAGAGTATTTTATTATTAGTATCTAACTCATGGGACTGTAGTGTAGAGTACATGAATTAAGAAGGTCCAAACAATTTGCAGAATGCCTGGCACATAGTGCAAACTAAACCCCCCAAAAAAAAGCAAATTACAAAAATATGTTGTCTCTATTGTTGCACTTTACATAATTATTTTTGAATGGGAAATTATTGTGTGACTTATGCATATTTTATTTTAGCAGGTAGGACATTTTTACCTTAGAGAAATTTGCATGCTTTCTATTTATTATTTCTCAAGGAAATAACTTTAGAAGGAGAAGATAATTGGTTTTATAATCAAAACTGAACTTAAGCTCCAGCTATGTCAGTTTAAACTTGAGCTAATTATCTCATGTCTCTGGGTCTGTTTCCTTTTCATTAAATAAAACAAAGGCGAAATAAAACATGTCTCAAATTTGCAGGATTACATGACAGAAGATGAATAAACACCCTTGTGCCATCATATATTTATTAATGAGTTTCCTCTGCTTCCTTCTAATGAGAACAAAAGAAGGATCACCACACTCTTCCTTGGTTTGTTTACACTCTTGGGCAAATTATTGCCTCCTATTGGCAGGCACAGAGGACTAATTATCATTGTGAATCCTCAATGAACTCTAACTGAAGATCAAAGTCGGGAAGACATTTTAGACCAAATTTTAGAGGGGCTAAGTCAAAAAAAGGAGAAATAATTTATAGCACCAATTCTAAACCAACATTTTGACATAGAGGGCCAGGTTATCTATGCATTTTTACTGAGAAAATATAATTTAAGTTTCTCTATCATTTTAAAAGTCTGAGATAATTGGTTTGCTCATATGGCTCCACACTAATTATCTGAATTTCAACAACTACATCATGGAACCAATGTCACTAGAGTAACAGTATCGATATAGAACAAGGGAAAACATTTCTGATGCATAGTTCCTCATCCCTCTGGTCTCCAGATATAAATAAGACTCAATGAGATATTTGCTTCTGTGGCTAAAGACTGAGGAGTGAAAGACTTGTTTTATAGTTCTAAACAGGACAAACTTTTAAAAATTCAGCAACATATGTACTTATAAATTATGAAAATACACTTTTGCATACACTGAGTTTCTTCTTTAATAATGAGATGGTGTCATCCACTGCATCAATGTAATTAAGAGTAGATTTATTTCTTTGTTGGGAGAATTCATTTTAACCATATTTTATTTATGAGTGAGACTGTGTTATTGCCACACCAAATCTCAGTTAATCAAATCTTCTACATTCTCAGGCTAAATTTATGAAACTTTCCATAACAGCTTATTTTGACAAAGAGGGTTGTGAGTTACTGCAGGTATGTCAGGTGTGTCATTTCATAACTTAAAATGATAGAATACCTAGTCCTCAAGTGCGTAATGATGGTGTTGGGGAAACTCAAGTACAAGTCAGTCACTATTTCCTTTGGTCAGAACTTCCTCATTTACTTAGAACAAGTTTAAAGAATTCTTGAAATAAGAGTAATGTGAGTTATCTAATACAGCTTACTTTCAAATTGTTATTCTCTGTGTTTCAGAGTCTTTACCATGGGGATATGGTTTAGCAGGACCATTCTTAATTAAACCAAGTAGTATACAACCGATAATGCCTGACATTTGACTGCTTTGTAAAAATGTATGTCCTCCTGTTGTCAATACAGTGTTGAATTCTTTTCGTATATTTTGAAAATGGGCAAAGCAGTGATTTTCAATAATTTCTTTGCCTTCTAAATTGTTATTATAAAAATATTCTTCCTGTTTCTCAATTTGCTACATTTGGTGATAGCAGTATAGATTAGACATAAACACAGAATTGTAGATCTAACATTTCTTCCTATCATTTTATTTAACCTTCAGAAAAAACATGAGTAAATATAGATACAGAAATATTAGACATAGAATGAGACATTCCCAAAGCCACAGTAAGTATTGGAAATTGAAAGCTACCTTGGTAAACATGTGAAGCAGGAAGTCCCAGGAACGGAGAGAAATAAAAAGCTTGAGCAACAAGTTGGGACCTAGAAGGGCCATCCCATCAGTGAAAAGGGGAACAAATAAACTATTTCCACTAGTTTAGGTATGTGACTACACACAAAGTTTCTGCCCAAGATTATAAATAGAAAAGCAAAAAAGAAAAAAAAATCACATGGGAAATTAAAATCTCCAAATTTTACAAAGTAATGGGCTGGACAAATAATTGTTCGGGATTTCCCATTATGGAAATTAAACTCTCCAAATTATACAAAATATTGGATTGGCCAAAACGTTCGTTTGGGTTTTTCCAAAAAACTTTTTCTCTGCTCAGTAGTCTAAATTTGCACTACTCAGTTGATGCCAGAATGACCTAGAAAAAGTGAATATATTTGGGAATATATGTTGGTAATGGGAGGAGACAAAAACAAAAGTTATCTGAGAAGAAACTTGCACACTCATGTCAAGGGGTCTCACATTACAAAAACAAACTAACAAACCAAAAACCCTCCACTGAAAGTAAATAAAATAAAAGAGAAAAATGCCAAAGCAAAGGTTCATCATAAAAAAACTCAGCAGATACAAAATAACAGGAATATCCTCATTCAAAAAATATCAGGTCATAGGTCAATCTACAAAGAGACCATAACATTAAAGATACCAAAAAATAAAACTGCCTTAAATAACTGAAGAAATATAAGAAGGACTAGGAATCAAATGGAAAAGCATATTCTGTGATGTAATACATGCAAAAGTAAAATAGAACAAGAAAGAACTACCAGAAAAGAAATATATAATGGCTTGAATTAAACATTTAATAACTGGATCAACCAACAGATTAAATTTTGTTATAGAAAGAATTTATGAACCGACAGCTATGAGGATAATACATATACATATCTACATATGTATCCTGAATGATGCTACAGGCATTAAATTTTTCAGTAATGATTCCAATTAAAGGACATTAATAACAAATTGGGAATAGAAAAATGTATTTATCCTGACATAGAATCAGTACAAAACAATCTATAGCAAACAAAAATTTCAGTAACAAAAGACAAATGGATGCATAGTCTTTAATAAATTTTTATTTGTAATATTCAATAATATTCTGGAAATCTTATCCAGTATGTTAGAAATATTTTTTAAAACTGTTTAAAAGTGAAAGAAATAAACCAGCATTTCATCACTTTTGAAGGAAAATTCAAATGGTTCTATAGACAATCTATAAAATCTAATCAGAGATGTCAGCAAACTTTTTAGCTATAAGTGTAATCTATTTATGACCAACAAGTGTTTAAAAATATAATTAAACGCCATGGACTTCTACATTTGAGATCTTCTAGATTCCTCTTGATTATTCAGAACATTCATGGGAGAAAACTATCTGAGACCAAGGAAAGTATCACCCCAAGGGGTTAGAGCAAACAATCCTAAGCTCACACAGGGCCAGAGATAGTTTGTATTCCAACCAGACTGGATAGAAACTATCATAATTGAAGGAACACCAGGTCGGGTACACAGAAAGATAATGACTTATTGTTGGGTAAAATGGTACAAATGAACTTATTTACAAAACAGAAGTAGAGTCACGGAGGTAGAAAATAAACTTATGGTTATCAGGGGGAGAAGGGAGGGTGGGATAAATTGGGAGATTGGGACTGAAACATAAGCACTGTTATATATAAAATAGATAACTAATAAGGACCTACTCTATAGTACAGGGAACACTACTTGGTATGCTGTAATGACCTATATCAGAAAAGAATCTAAAAAAGAGGGGATATATGTGTATGTATAACTGATTCACTTTGCTGTATAGCAGAAACTAACATAACACTGTAAATCAACTATACTCCAATAAAAATTATATATATATATATATATATATTTTTTTTTTTTAACTGGCCCTAAAGACTGTTCCAAACATACCTGAGTCTAGAGAACTTACATTTCCAAATAAGATGTAGTGAAAAGGAGTGTTTTTCCCTCCTGCCTGAAAGTGTTTGGGTAGGTGATTCAGTCAACATACATGAGAGCATAAATTGGTAAAACCCAAAACATGTACAAGGATGTTTGCAGCTGGATTGTTCATAGAGACCAAACTAGTAACAACTCACATGCATAAGCAGTAGAATATGCATATAAACTATGATGTATTTATAAAATAAAAGGTAATGAATTAAGGCTACATGTACCAAAAAGGACACATACTAAAACACAATATTGAGTGAATAAAACCAGGTACAAAAAAGAAAATTTCATACATTATATTTATATAACATTAAGCAACAAGTAAAATTTAGCCATGGTTGTTGAAAATCAGGATATTGACAAAAAATCTTTGCAAAGTAGAGATATTTTAGATTTGGGACACAACATGCAGAGGATTTACTAGGCTGCCATAATTCTCTTTCTTGAACTGGTAGCAATTCATTAGTCTGTACATTTAAGATAATGCATTTATCTGTGTATTTGTTGTACTTCAATGGATGTTTTCTAAAATGATGGGAGAGAAAACAAGAGTATAAAAAGAGGAGTAACCACAAAGCACAAAGGGATGATGATGAAATTCCAAAGATAAGAAATATTACCACATATTCAAATAAATTAAATTTGCCAATTCAAGAATAGAGCTTGTCAGACTGAAAATAAATATAACGTGTTCTTCATAGAGGAATAACACGCAAGACATAGAAATGTTGAAAGTAAAGGGATGGTAAATTTTTTCAGGAAAATAGTGGCTGAAGGTAGGAAGCAGATAGAATAGATTTTTGACATGATGTAAGTAAGATAGAGATTCCTTACATATCATATAGGTTTCAATTCACCATCACGAGTATGTCATTTATATCTTTAAAGTGGCCTCAAAATAAACAAAGTAAATTTAATAGAACTACAGGAAGAAACTGTTGGTTCAATATCATCTGTGAGATTTTGAAATACTCTCAATTACTGATAGGTCAAGCATAAAAAATGACTAACATATACAACATTCAAAAAACAGAATTAACTAGTTTTATTCATTGAACAATAAAAAATCCTGCACTTAAATATTGTGAAAAAATGATGCATTCTTCTTTAACGTACTTGCTACATTTGCATGGATTGAGAATGTATGCAAACAACTCACAGGAATTAAACTTTAAAAAATTTAAATTATACAAACCACTGTATATGTCTCAAATACAATTATATTGGAAGAAAATTAATCATAAAAATCTCATTCAAACATTCTTCAAAACTTTAAAATAACCAATCAAAGAGGATAAAAGGGACATTTTCAAACATGTACAAAAATGATGAATAAGATATATTCAAAATTTATGTAGTTTAGTGAAAATGGAAGGCACTTTTTTTAACTTTAAGTTCTTTTGTCAGAAATGTGGAGAAAATACTGAAAATGAAAACACTGAACATTTCATCTTAAAAGTTAGAAAAATAGGCACAGATGCTATTTAAAGTAACTTGAAGGATTTTGGAGCCAGGCAAGATGAAGAAATTCCCCTACACTGGTCCACTGCCATTTGAGGATAATGAAGAGTCCAGGACCCTGAAAAGTGAACAATAGGAGACAGAATGAGGAAGGGAGCCAGAACTTGAGGAAAAAACAGTACATTGAGAACCGTACTGAATGCTTTGGATTTTCCCTTCTTTATCACCTGGCTTTGATTAGAGCATAGTCTGAGCCCTGCAAGGGAGGTGTTCAGCAGTCGTGGGTATCAGAACACTTAGAGAAACCCACTTTTTCTAGAGTGACCTGGAAAATCTTCTCATTCCAGCCAGCAGGTGTGGACACACTTCTGTGTTATTTCCCCTTTTTGTCCTGTGGCTCTACCCTCAAGCCAGTGTCACTTAAGAAGCTTTGATGCTGCAGGAAAGGCAGCAGCAACATTGTTATACACACCCTGAACCCCAAGAAACAGAACATTCGGTCAGGCTGGAGGAGTCAGAGGGAGGCCCTGTGGTCCAAAGAGTGGGGAATTCCTGTAATTTTCCCCTTTCTTTTCTCTCACCACTTTCCTCCAGGACTGGCATTTACTGTGGGGAAAAGTGCAACAGCAGAAATTAACTAGTGGATATGAGGCCCTGGGATTCGGAGAGAATTGGGAAAAGCAAAGAGAGACGAGAGAAAAAGAAAGTGATTCCCTAATTTTGTATATGAACAAATGTAAGAAATAAGCCTCCAAACTGTGCATGTGAGGAAAACATCCACAGAAGCATAGCAAAGCCTTTGAACCTGAGTGGTGAAATAAACTACAGCTCAGTCCCAGAATAACCAGTGAGAGTCACATGCATGGAACAGACACCAATAAAGCAGAGACTTTGAAACGTAAACAAGCAATGGAACCATTGCTGCAGGAGGTGAGACAGACTTTGAAGTCTGGACGTGGCCAGGTTGACTGTCTGAGGGACAGTCAATTCAGAGTCTCATAACATATATTCAAAATGTTCAGGATACAATCCAAATTTTTTTAATTTTTAAATTTTATTGAATTTGATTGATTTACTATGTGCTGTTAATTTCTGCTGTACAACAAAGTGACTCAGTTATACATATACATATATATATATACATTATTTTTCATATTGTTTTTCATTATGGTTTATCATAGGATATTGAATATAGAATATAGTTTCTTGTGTTACACAGTAGGACCTTGTTGTTTATCCATCCTATATATAATAATTTGCATCTGCTAATCCCAAACTCCCAATCCTTCCCTCTCCCACCCCACCCCTTGGCGATCACAAGTCTGTTCTCTATGTCTGTGAATCTCTTTCTGTTTTGTAGATATGTTCATTTGTGTCATATTTTAGATTCCACATGTAAGTGATATTGTACGGTGTTTGCCTTTCTCGTTCTGACTTATTTTGCTTAATATGATCATCTCTAGGTCCATCCATGTTACTGCAAATGGCATTATTTCATTCTTTTTTATGGCTGAGTAATATTCCATTGTATATATGTACCATATCTTCTTTATCCATTCATCTGTTGATGGACATTTAGGTTGTTTTCATGCCTTGGCTATTGTAAATAGTGTTGTTGAGAACATAGGGGTGCATGCAGGATACAATCCAAAATTAATTGACACACAAAGAAATAAGAAAATCTGGTAAATTCTCAAGAGAAAAGACAACCCCCCACACACACACAGATTCCAAGATCATGATCATCTGGATGTTGGGATTATCAGGCAAAGAGTTTAATGCAGCTGCTACACTGCTCCATGAAATAAAGATGAACAGTCTTTTAGTGAATGGAAAAATAGAAACTCTCAACAAAGTAATAAAAATGTAGACAAGTGTAACAACATTGACATTTAGAACTGAAAAATGTAGTATCTAAAAATTAAAAATGGGATGGGTTGTTGTAGAATAGAAATGACAGATGAGTTAGTGAACTTGAAAATAGATTATTAGTTAGGGCCGAATTTGAGAAAAGAGAGAAAAATATTGAAGAATAAAACAGAGCCTCAGAGATCTGTGGGTCATTATCAAAAGATCTAACATTCATGACATTAGAGCATCAAAAGGAGAGGAGAATGGGATTGGTGTAGAAAAAAAAATGAAGAAATAATGGTTGAGACCTTCCTAAATTTGGGGAAATACACAATAAAAAAATGTGCACACACAAACACACATCACAATCAAATTGCTGAAAACCAAAGATTGGAAAAAAAAAAAGACAGAGAAAAATAGAGAAATAATGCTTTGATAAGCAGCAGATTTCTCACCAGAATCCATGGAGGCCAAAAGTCAGTGGTAGATACTTTTTAAATGCTGAAATAAAGTGTATACTCAGTGAAATGTATTTTGGGAAGAAAAGCAAGGTTAGACATTTTTAGTTGAAGGGAAGCTAAAAAAATTATTTGACACCAGGACTGCTGTAAAGGAAATACCAAAAGAAGGTCCTCAAGATGAAAGGAAATGATACCAGAGGGAAATTTGGAAATTTAGGAATGAAAGAAGAGCAGTAATGATGGAAAATGTCTGGGTAAATAAAATTGGCCTATTTATTCTCTTCTTGTATATGACTATTGAAGGCAAACAATATAGCATAAGGACTTCAATGTATGTAAATGTCATATACACAGGTACTATAACACAAGCAGGGAATACATGGATCCATATGGCTGTAAGGTTCTAATTAGATTGTGAAAAGTTAGTTATGTACATTTAATCCCTAGAATATATGCAAAATTAATATTGGTTTTTCATGCATTTGCTTATGTAGAAGAAATGTTAAATTGCACGAGAATGAGAAGCTTTAGAAAGTGGTTAGCTCTGGATGGAGGGAGGAGATGGAGAGGCACATTTTCAAAAATATGATCTCTTTACTCCTGTGCTTTTTGATTAACTCCCAGCACATTGCTGGCTCAGAAGAGGGCTCAACAAACCTTTTTTTAAGGCCAAATGAGATAAGCATATCCAGTGAGTCTGACAGAGATGATGTCAGACCTAGAAGAAAGGCCTGGTGAGCTGGGGTCAGAATTCTACAAGTTGAGGTACAAATGGATTCCAAGCTGGGTGGAGCTCTCCACGTAAGAAATGAGTATCAGCAACATCACAGATGAGATGCTACAGAGACCCACACCCTCAGAGACCACGTCTTCACACAGACATGGGGAGATAGCGATTGGTCACACTGATCCAGGGTTAGACCCCATGTTCCTGGCATCTGTGCTGACTGGATCCTCTGGTCCTAGTGTGAGATGAGGCTGCATGAAAGGAAAGTCACAGCTGTGTGGACAGAGAAAGGCTGCTGCCTGGGACTGGAAATGTCACAATTAACAGAATATTTCTAAAATATTTCTCTCCCTAAGGTAATTACTTATAAGCTCCCACCCAGCACTCCAGCTTAAATAATGCCATTTCATGTGTTGTATCAGTTTTATAATTGAATCTTTAGAAAAGTGATTTTTAAATTAATACCTATGGTCTGATTGTTTCACTAGGTGTGATCCTGATATGTTTCACTACATTTTGTTTCTAAACACCCATTCTCTTTTTCAGAAAATGATAATAAACACTACACCCACAGTTGTGGAAAACATCTCAATTCTGAGAACGGAAGTTTTGGTAAACATCTGTAATCTCTTTTGTGATTCTGCTGTAAAGCAAACACCATCTTGAATTGACTTAAGTGAAAGAACATGAATTATTACAACTATAAGAGACTCTTATGGTTCACAAGGGCTAGGATTAACTATAGACTCGGAGATAAACTGGACTTGAGAAAAAATGCCATTAGGAACACAGGAGACAGTGCCCTTTACCCTTCCTGGTTCTCTGTGAAAGCATGCCACTTTCACTGTCTTTTCTTATACTTTGAGGTTCAGTGCCAAGCAGACAGAAAACATTAACAGAGGTTGGGACTTGGAATGTCCTAGGCTCAAATCAAAACTTCTGGAGAGGCGTATTTGTTAGAAAATCATGGGTCTATACTCATCCCATCCCTGTCACTGTGACCGCTCTGTTCATGAGTCCATTGCAAATGCCCTGAGTGGCAGAGGAAAGAGACTGGAAAATATCCCAAGCTGGCCATCCTCTTCACCTGGTCACTGCAAAGCTGCCCCACTGGATGTGCACTGTGGGGGCTTTGACCAGGCTACCAATGGCCGCACCTTCCTGCCACATGCCTATCCACACACTTCTCTGGATCTCTTTCCCCCAGTCTTCCTATCTTGTCCCTTCTGGGCCCCTGGCCACTTAGCCAAACATTTCACCACAGCCCTGAACTGATGTATGCACACTTCAGGCCCCCATTCTTCCAGACAGAGAGTCTCCAAGTATGTCATTCTTAGCTCTACATTTGGGGAAGATCTCACTTCACCACTTAGGTTGAAATGTGATAGTCGTCTACCTTGAACTAATGCAAGAAATCAAACCAACCTAGCTCTGAACCAGTACTGGGTCTTTTTGTTGTCCTCAGTTTCCGTAAAGCCACAGAAGTGGACAAAGAAGAAGCAGTGTCTCCACAGAAGTAGAAGGTAGGAGAGTCTGGGGTACCTGCTTATATGATTTACTTGTGTCTTTTGAATCACCTCAAGCCTGGATCCTGATTATGTATCTTATTTATGATAAGTTGCTATTGCATCTACACAAAGTTATGACTCACACGGTTCAAAAACACATAGCTCACAATGGACAGCTCTGGTAAAAGGACCTTGTTTTTCACTGATCAGAAACTTAATTTCTAATGTGTCCCAGTTACACACAAGGGACTGAGTTTTAAAAGATCATGACCTTGTGCCAGAACTCCAGGACTGGGTACTAGGCTGGTCGGAGACTCCCTGCCTCATCTTTATCCACAACAGATACTTTCAGCATCATCAGATCCGCTGGTCAGTAGGCTCGAGGGGCAGGGCAACTTGTGCTACAGCCGAGACTGGATGCGGAGCCCTGTCTTGCTCTGGAACCCACTTGAAACTGACAGCATCCTTCAATGAATGGGTTGCTTCAGTATTTCCAAAGTCATGCTTCTTCCACAGCTTTTGGAAGCCTGCTGAGTACTGTGTCTTTCTTAGTGCAGCTTGTTCTTCACCTTACATTGGCTCCTGATATGCGAGAGGTTCCCTGGGTCCTGAAAACCTCACTGATTCCCCAGGCACATCCATCTTTGGGTTTAGTTTCCCCTCAGACAGGCGTGGGTGTCACGTCCTCTGCAGTACATCTCTCACTTCTTGTTTATCACTTCCAATTAGCGAGAGTTTGATAATAAGTCATGATATGGACTTATCTGAGATTTTATCAAATATAAAAAAGAGCAAAGACTTTGTTGACTATATAACAAGAGTTCTGCAACTCTGGAGCGAGACCGTGGAGATGAACTTCTCTCCTGGCCGTGAAAGGTCAAATTGCTGTTGATATTTCCTGCTGATTGATATCAAGACAGTATTTATAAAATGTTAAAAATCCATACGATGCAATAGCAGCTGTACTAAAGGCATCACATACACAGTTGTGCTGCCACCTAATTAAGTTTCTGACAGGCCAGTGGTCCCAGAGGCCAGGCAGGTGACTTGAATGGGAACCTAGTAAGGTCCTTCACCATGGATTATGCACAGATTGCGTTCCCCTAAAATTCACATGTGGAAATCTTAAACCCGTTGAGGCAGTATTAGGAAATGGGATCTTTGAGAGGTAATTATATTGTGAGAGTGGAACCTCATGAATGGGATGAGGGTCCTTATAAGAAGAGACAGGAGAGAGGTGATGACATATGTAATATGCCTGCTGTTGGCAAAGCAGGAAGGAAGCCCTCATTCGGCGTTGAATCTGCTGCTGCCTTGACCTTGGACTTCCTAGCCTCCAGAACTGTGAGAAATAAATGTTTATGTTTAAGCCACCCAGTCTGTGGTATTCTGTTTGAGCAGCTGCAACTGACTAAGACACCAAGCATCTTTAAAAACTTCCCTGGTGGTACAGTCTCTGCAATCCCTCCAGTAGGCAGTAATGCCTCCGATTTACTATCTTGGTGGGCGTAGATTTGTGAGGGATTCTAATTTGCTCTTCATGTGTACAAAAGCTCTTACTCCCAAGATCGTGGGCCAGTAAATGTTCTCTCTGTCGCTAAGGACATCTCTCTCAGTTAAACATTTATGAATTAGAGATGTAACCACACAGTAGCAAAGCCGAACTATTGCACCCATTATGGGACACATTCAGGCTAAAAAGTGATTTATCAACTGGCCTCTCTTACCACCCAATCTAGCAAGACAAGCAATATGGAATTTCATAACATCGGATATAAATTTCAGCTTTAACCTCATAATAAAGTCTTTGAAAATCCAGGAGTGTTTCCGTGAACCCAGTGCATAGTTGACAAATGGCCATAAGTCCCTTTGTAGAAGGATTAGAGGAATAACTACTGCATAATTTTGTGGTGGTGTTGCTGAACTCTTACTAAAGAGGGTCTGAGCTCCCCTCTAACCAGTGCATTTCCTTTTCCATCAATATTGCAACCTTATTTATATCTGGAAATTGCATGGGGACTGAATGTTTTTACTGTGACAGCTGAGGTCCTTCTGGCTGTTATCTCTTAAAGTTTAATGATTATGTCAAGTAAGCAAGACCTCAGTCAGCTGCCATCTGACTTGTACCCAAGAATATTTTGGTCTGTTAATGTCTCAGCAAACTCCCAGGGGAAAGAGCCAGCTGGTTGGATCTCAGGTAATGTCTACAAAGTCCCCCAAATCTAACAGCTCACCTATTCTGGCCTCCTTACTCATTTTCAGTATTACATCCAGGAAGTTCATGTAGAAGAGTCCACCTTTGGGTCCAGGTCCCAAGAGAGCCTCCCCAGAAAATGACTAGAATCAGCTCTAAGTGTTTTTGTCAAAACATTAAACGCCAAGAATGATGTGAGTACCCCCATGTCAAATAGTTTCCTATCTCGCCTAGTATTTTGCAATCCTCTGATCTAATACCTTCCAGAAATATTTCTTCACGTAATGCCCTGTTTCTTGCTGGCACCTATTAACCAACCCCTGCATTTCTTTGCACATATAGGCTACTTGGGGAAATGTTTACCGCCATGTTCAAGCTCTGCTGAATCAAGATGCTGGCAACGGTCCAGGAGGCATCAGGTAGAAAACCAACACCTACTGCAGGTGAGGTCGCTCTCCCAGCAAGGGGGGCTGTGCTTCTTTGGGAAGGTGAAAGGAGCTGCTGCTGGTGGCTATAGAGGTCTAGGACATTTGAAAGTTCCCAATATTTAGGGTCATTCACCCTAATATCTGCATCGCAAGACTTAGGGCCCTGCTCATTTCTAATCACAGCCCCTACTTCAGGATAGAAAACCACTTGCCTCCTGTAGTCATGCAAGATCTAAATGCTTAGCCTGATTCCAGCAAAGCCGCAAAGGATGAGCCCCATTAGAGCTACCAGAGGCGCCTTTAAGTGCTTAGAACATGGCTTAGATTGTCAATTACTTGATCTGAGCCTATCATTCTGGGTGTCTAAAATTACAGCACGATCATGACAGCTATTTTCCTTCACGGTGCTTATTTTATCATTGCACACTAACAAAAAAGGATGTAGCTATGAAATCCTCAACTCCTTGCCTTCCACTTGTACCAAATTACAATTAATCACAGATTAAAACTTGAATGATTGTCAAGCCGCTGCATGTCTGAGTTATTACCACTCCACTTACTATGTGCTAAGGGCCCCTGCCTGCTATCAGACAGAGTTGCAGTCCAGCTCCAAAATCCCTTCCTGATGGTCTGATTTGTAAGACTACTCCTGCAGTAGCTGGATCACCTAAGATATGTCACTGAAACAAGGATTATGTGCAAAGGATTCCTTGAGAGAAGAAATCCCAGGCGTAAACAGTGAGAGAAGGAATTTTTGAAAGGAAGGGAGAGAATCAATGCAAGTTCATGTATCTCTAACCTGGTCTCTGTTTCCTGACGAGCTGTAAAATGACTCAGCCAAGCCACTTGGCAACAGAATACACGTGGTCCATGGGCATCTTCAGAGGTCCAGGTTATGAGAAGAAACTACACCTCAGCCAGGTCTGTGAAATAAAGGACTGGACATGAGATTTATCTTCTGCTCTCTCCCTTCCTCTGTCTCCCAACAATTCAAGTTCACCTTGAGCATAGTTAGTGCTTCTCACTGTAGAGGTGCATTATCCCAGCCCTTTAGCAGCTTCTGAAGAAGGCTGATACTTCATGCCCTAGACTGTGGCATCACCTTAGAGTCTGGAGAGGGACGACACACCAGGGCCCTCATGCACAGGAGATAGGTGGGGTGGGGGGGGCACCAAGGAGGTTTATAAGATGACAAAGTATCATGCTGGAAAGACAGGGATGAATCCCTGTGCAAGTGTGTGTGTGTGTGTGTGTGTGTGTGTGTGTGTGTGTGTGTATTCTAGTGAGTCCAGACAGTGCTAAATAAGAAGACCCAGGGACACTAGCTATTAAGCAAGGTTGGGTACATAATTTTCACTGCTCAGCATGAAATCAAATCATGGGGAACCCTGTTCAAAAACAGGAGACAAGTAGCGTTAAAGGTACTAAAATACAAGAGTTTTTTCTTTCTTTCATGGTCTCTTACTTGACTTATGTGGTTTTTTTTGTTGTTGTTGTTTGTTTGTTTGTTTGTTTTGCTACTTAAGTTTATAAGTAAAGGGAAACTTTTCAGATAGTAGCATGGATTTTAACATTCATCTTTAGGTTGTCTAATGACATTCTTAAATGCAAATATAAGAGCATTTAATGCAGCTGGAACTATCAAATTTTACAATTTGTGTTTTGTAACTTGTACATACACATACATTTCATTCTTATCAAAACATAGAACACTAAATGATAGTAACTCAACTTTCTTTAAAATTTCACTTATTGATATATGTGCCTTCTATCAACACTGTCAATTTTTGGCTTATTGATGACTACCATGGGACTCAAAGTAAAAGGCACTATGGGATGTTCTATTTCCCCTCTCCTTCTCTGTCATCATGTTCAGTACAGGAAGTAAGCTAACTTAGAAAAGTAATGTGAGAAGAGAACATATGATAGTGTCCTTTGCTATTTCTGTTTCTTTGAACACCATTGCCTCTTTTCTGAATTCAAAAGTTCTGATTCAAATGGAAAGCGTGACCTCTCAAGGTTGATGGAATCCCACTTACCTGTTCATTGACACAACACACCTTGCACATGTTTCAAACATCCTGGAACTCCCAAGCCCATTAGAACTGGACATTTTTATTTTCATACTGAGTGAGTAAGTCAGATAGAGAAAGACAAATATCATAAAATGTCACTTATATGTGAAATCTGAAAAAAGGGTACAAATGAACCTATTTACAAAGCAGAAATAGAGTCACAGATGTAGAAAAAATCTTATGGTTATCAAGGGGAAAGGGGAGAGATAAATTGGGAGATTGGGATTGACATACACACTACTGTATATAAAACAGATAACCAATAAGGACCTACTGCATAGCATAGGGAACTCTACTCAATACCCTGTAATGACCTATATAAGAAAGAAGCTTAAAAAAATGGTTGACATATGTATAACTGATTCAGTTTGCTGTACAGAAGAAATTAACACAACATTGTAAATCAAATATACTCCAATATAAATTTATTTAAAAAAGAAATGTACATTTTAATGGTTTTGACAGCAGTTTGTACTTGTGTCCCCACTACCTCTGCCAAGCTACAGAACATTACATCACCCAAGAACTTACCTCAGGCTTTTTCCTAGTCAGCCCCTCCATGCCTGTCCCAGGAAAACTTTAACCTAATTTCAATCACTACAAACTCACTTTGCCAGTTCTAAAACTTCATGTAAAAGAATCATACATTAGGCAATTTTTCACATCCGGTTTATTCCATTTAGCATGTTTTTTTATATACACCAGTCGTTTGAGTTGTTTCCAGTTTTGGGCAATTATGGATAAAGCTTCTATGAAAATTCACATATGAACCTTCTTGTGGACAGATATTTTCATTTATTTTGGGGAACTACCTAGGAGTGTAATTTCTTGGTCTTTTGGTAAGTATATGTTTAACTTTGTAAGACATTTCTAAACAGTTCCTCATATGATGGTTATTCTACCAAGAGTAATATGTAAGAGTCTTCCTGGCTTCAAATCCTCATTAAAACTGATATTGTCAGCCCTTTCAATTTTACTCCTTCTAGTGTATGCAATGGTAGGTCACATGGTTTAATTTAATCTCATGCCCAATGATATTGAGCATTTTCCCATGTGTTTATTGGCCATCTTTATATCACCTTTTCTGAATGGTGTCTCCGAATTTTTGCCCATATTTTCTGTATAGATTAATTGTCTTCTTGCTATTTCATTGTAAGTTTATATATTATGGATGTAAGTCCTTTGTCAGATGTTATGTTTTGCAAATATTCTTTTCCAGTTGGTATCTGGACTTTTCCAGAAAAGGGGCATGGAGGGAACCTACCTAAAATATAAAAAAGGTCACATATGACAAACCTACCTCTAACATCATACTTAATGGTGAAAAGCTGAAAGCATTTCCTCTGAGATCAGGAACAAGACAAGGATGTCCACTCTCACCACATTTATTCAATATAGTTTTGGCAGTCACAGCAATCAGAGAAGAAAAAAGAAATATAAGGAATCCAGATTAGAAAAGAAGACATAAAACTGTCACTGTTTGCAGACTAAATGATACTATACATAGAAAATCCTAAAGATGCCATCAGAAAACTACTAGAGCTCATCAATGAATTTGGGAAAGTCACAGGATACAAAATTAATACACAGAATCTGTTGTATTTCTATACACTAACAATGAAAGATCAGAAAGAGAAATTAAGGAAACAATCTCATTTACCATCACACCAAAAAGAATAAAATGTCTAGGAATAAACCTACCTAAGGAGGCAAAAGACCTAATCTCCAAAGACTATAAGATGCTGATGAAAGAAATCGAAGATGACACAAACAGATGGAAAGATATATTGTGTTATTGGATTGGAAGAATCAATATTGTCAAAATGACTATACTACCCAAGGCAATCTACAGATTCAATGCAATCCCTATCAAATTACCAATGGAAATTTCACAGAACTAGAACAAAATAACTTTTAATTTGTATGGAAACACAAAAGACCCTGAATAGCCAAAGCAATATTGAGAAAGAAAAACAGAGCTGGAGGAATCAGGTTCTCTGACTTCAGACTATACTACAAAGTTACAGTCATCAAAACTGCATGATACTGGCACAAAAACAGAAATATACATCAATGGAACAGAATAGAAAGCCAAGAAGTAAACTCATGGACTTCTCATTTTCTTAATGGTGTGTTCTAGATAGCAGATGTTTTCAATTTTGATGAAGTCCGATATATCACTTTTTCTTTAGAGTTAGCACATTTCATGTCCTAGAAAATGTTGCCAATCCCAAGCTTTGAATTGGTTTTTAATCTCACATTAAGATCAAAAGAGCAAGAATCACTAAGATTCATGGTGACACTAATTTTATATTGGCAGTAAGTCTGCTGACACTCTGCATGTGAAGAGTCTTGGCAGATACTCAGAAATGCTTTAGTACTGGGGGCAAGACATCGTAATTCAGCTTTTACTGACATAATAGTGAATATTATAATTTATTGCACTGTAAAACAAAAACGAAGGCTAACTTTTAAATTTGGAGTTTTTTTTTTTTTTTTTTTGCTTGTATTAAAAGTAAAATTGAATAGGTAACTTGCTTCTGCTATCACCTTACTGGTTGAGTTATTGTTTCTGGTAGAAGTTTTCATGTTTAACTGTATGCCTTTCATCTTGTAGTTTTCTCTTCTTCATTACCTGTATTCATGTTGAGTCTCCATACAGTAGAGAAACAAATCATCAACCATCTGAACTGGATCTTCTAAGAGTCTGAACCAATGTGTGCTTTTCCTGTGCTATTCTGTTGCTATAAGCATTTCTACCACTTCCCCATCGAGACTGTAAGGATGTTTGTGAGAGGGACCCTGTCTTGTGGGATTTTTTAAATAAATCCATTGCCTTAGTGTCTGCTGTATGATAAGAGCTACATTTTGTTTTGAGGTGCCTTTTGTAATACATGTACATACCATTTTTTTTTTTTACTGAAGTATAGTTGATTTACGTTATTATATGAGTTTCAGGTGTACAACCTAGTGATTCAAAATTCTTATAGATTATACTCCATTTAAAGTTATTATAAAACAATGGCTATATTTACCTGTGCTGTACAATATATCCTTGTTCTCATCTATTTTATACAGGGTGGTTTGTATACCTTCATTCAAAACCCCATATTGCCTTCCCTGTTCACTCTCCCACTGGTAACCACTCATACCATTTTTTAAAACTACAGTATTAGAGTGGTATGTGGCTATTTCAATGTTTCCAAATATTGGAAAATTAGAATGATGTCAAACAAAATTTCCCACCCTCTTTCTGTCCCATTTGTTCCCTTGTAAAACACATACACACACACACAGGTGGGAGAAGCATCACAATAAATGCATATGTTTAGACAGAAATTAATTTGTAAATGAATTCAAATTAAAAGCAATATGCAACTAAAATAATATTATTCATTTTAGATGTTAATTTAATTTAAAACATAGATTATAGCTTCATGTTTTCTCTTAAGAGGGGGAAAATACCTTTTTTTCTGTAGGACAATTTTCTAGTAGATTACTCAGAAACATTTTCCCCTATTTATCAGTATGTATATTTTTTCTATACTATATACTTTCTATAATCAGAGAAGTGACTCAACTTTTATATAAAACCTACTGTGTGATGGGTGGTATAAGTGCTATTTCATTTAATACAGGCAGTACACAGTTTGGCAAAGAAGCAGATTTATAGATTGAGGGACTGATATTCCGAGATTTTCACACACTTATCCAAAGCCATATGCTAATTCATAGTGTAATATTTACACATCTAAAAAACTGAAAATAGTCAAAAGTCACAGTAAAAAAGCAATCCTTTTATTGAAAAAGTAATAGTGTAGGCAAAAGAGTGTTTCAAATTTGCAATAACAAATTTGTTTTCTGCGAGATTTCCAAAATTAATTGTTACTTTAGAATTTAATTTCAATATAATGGTGTGCCTTAATTTCAAGCTAGAGCTATGTATTTGTAAGTAAAACCTGTTCTCTGCAGTCTTTTGATCTCCTCTAACACTTCATTCCTGGCCTTATAATTTGTTTACAGATAGTTTATAACAAACAGCCGATACAAACAACAAAAAACCCGACAGCAGTTAAAAAAAAAAAAAAAGCCAGTACAAATGGAAAGTCATCTGCTAAAAGGAGCTGAGTATTTCTACTTAGTCTATAATAGCTTTTCCCTATTCCTGGGGAGAGCAGGGCTTGCTTGAGATTACCATAGAACTAGTAATGGCATGCCCATGGCAAATTGTGGTTCTGATTCGACTCCTTTAAAAAGATTCCTGCTTTAAGAAGAAATGCCTGCCTTTGAAAATGCAGGTTACAATGCCATTTATAATGGCTGTAATATTATTCTAAGTACTTTACTTCAATTTAATCTTAAAATAGTTTTGTGGTATTATTTTTTTCTATTTCAAAGAGACATGCATATATGTGAAAAAAAAGTCTCCTTCAATTTCTGCTATATCCTTGACACTTTTTCATATTTTTTTCCCAAGGAGACAGAGTCAGTCTTATGCCTTAGGGCTGTGGCAGAAAGAATCTCAATAAAAGCAAAGAAAAACTCCTGGAAAATGCAATGCACCTGTAATTAATATTGTAAAAGGGCTATATATCTATTAATATTGTAAAAGGGCTATGTGAAGCTTTGTTCTTCAACACTTTCTTATTGTGAAATTAATTCTTATTAAACTTGTTTCTCAAGACCATACTACTGTTACTGGGATGTTGAGATTTAATGGGAAAAGTACAGTTGATATTCATATATAACTAACTGAAATCAACAAGGGGTCAGATAAATCACACTAAAGTAAATTAGAACCCACATTTTTCTTAATGGTGATACAAACAAGTCTGGAAATGGCTTAAGTAAATAATGAAAAATAATATATACAATGAGGATGAAATGTGATATATTGGCACAAGCTCCAGCAAACAGAAGACACTCAAATGTTTGTTGTAGAGCAGTTAGTAATACTATCAAAACTTGCTACCTTTCTTTCTAATGATCAAAATGATAATTTAAGGTAATATTGCTTTGTGGGATTTCCTCAAAAAGGTAGCTAATGAAATTATGCAGGATAAAAATCCGTGTTACAGGAACTTAACCAAAAGTTGCTAGTGTGATAGAATATTGAGCAACATCTTAAGGAACAATCTCAAACTAGATCCGCATTGCTCAAAGCTTGGCACATACACGTCTCCTATGCTCAAAAGCTGAGATTCTCTATTATACAAATTGGAAGCCTAGTATTTGATACAGTTCTTGATACATAGCGGGATCCATGTTTTATTTATCTGCCTGCTTCAGTGCTATTAAATTATTCAACATTTCTCCATTTATATCCTTATGATGATTCTTTATGGATTTTTCACTAAGAAATACCTGATTCTAATTAGTTTAATTAGTTTTCCAACTAATCTTTCTGATGTTTCTATGCTTTTGTTTCAAGTTGATGAATGTGACCCTGGTTTTCTGAAAACATCTCTGATCTACACATCTAAGATAAAATTCTTCATGGTTAAGTACTGAGAGTGTAAAAATGTTATCTTCAAAAACCCAAGCAAATTATATTTCTTACCAGAATGCCAGATATCAAAATCACCTAATAATTATTTGTAACACTAATGATTAAGACATAACCTTACCTGATCTAAAGGAGACAAAATATATCATCCAACTGCTAACATCAATGTAATACAATCGTTTAAGAAGACCACATCTTGGACTACTTTCTGAGGAAATGCAAATAAAAATAATGATAATAATAAACAATTTAGTAATCATTTGTCATCTCCCTATTATATGTGAGTCTGATGAGGGATACTTTCTAGATGCAATAAACATTATTTCTTATGATGATCTTTACAGTATTTTCCTTAAAGGTGAGAGGGTCAAGGTTATAAGCAATGGATTAACTTACAGCCTGTCACACACAGAGTGGGAAAACTAGCTTCCTCACTCAGACTCCAATCAATTCTTTGAGCTTTATTCAAACTTTTGCCATTTAAAGGTAAGTCCATTTTATTTTTAAATATGATTCACAACAGATGATTGACAGACAGCAGTTCAAGTGGAGCTTATGAAAGTAAAATTGTATTTATCTATTTATCTAAGGGTAATTGGAGTTTAAATGATTAGCCACCAAAACTCGAAAGAGAAAAAAAATTTAAACAAGAAGACGATTCAATTTTTCTACTTAAAATTTTCCAGTATCAAGCTCTTTGAATTTTTGTTATTTTAACAGAATTTATTTTGACGGTGTTTTCTGTGGATAATATCCTTCAACCTTGCATCCTGTCTAATGTTTTTACCTTCACTCTTTGTTTCTACCTCTCACCTTCTGCTTATCACAATTTAAGGACTATATGTTAGAATTAACTAATTATAATGATATGTAGTGTTTGTTCTTGGTGCCTTTTTGTTTTGTCTTCAGTTTTTCTTCATGACCTCCACATACCAGTAAACTTACCACATTTATCTTCAATTGTTCTTGATTATATTTTGTATTGTCCTTTGTTTCTGATTTCTTGTGTCCTGATTTCTTTGCACTTTAGATTTATGCAGTTATACAGTATTCATGTCTTATAGATGCTGCTTTTATTTTTTTCAGAATAGACTGGAACCATTTACTAATATGTTCTGCTGCATCTAACACATACATTTCAAGTTAAGTATGTCCCGCTTCTTGTTTTGCACACGACCTCTTTTCCAGGACCCAGTGATGGGTGAACAATAGTGAGGTCTGTGGGGAGGTAAATGTAGTTCCTAATTGGCCCCTGATTCAAGTGTTTCTTTTTTTTTTTTCCCAAATATGTCAATGATTACTTTTGGCGAGTCATTGCCAGAGGTATGAATGTTAATACACACATACTATCCTCCAAGTTTGTGGTTCTCAAACTCTTATTTCTGAACTATGTAATAACCACCTGACACCTTAAGGAATCAGGAGAAAAAACGTTATTTTCTTGTAAATCACAGGTTTCAAAGCTGAGACCTGAGCTAAGGGAAGAGGTATAGTCATAAAATAGAGGAGCCTTTCCTGGTTTGAGGTTATTATACTTGGACTGGGATTTTTTTTTTTTTTTTTTTTTTTTTTTTTGCTGTACGCAGGCCTCTCACTTTTGTGGCCTCTCCCATTGTGGAGCACAGGCTCTGGACGTGCAGGCTCAGCGGCCATGGCTCACGGGCCCAGCCGCTCCGCGGCATGTGGGATCTTCCCAGACCAGGGCATGAACCCGTGTCCCCTGTATTGGCAGGCCGACTCTCAACCACTGCGCCACCAGGGAAGCCCTTGGACTGGGATTTTTGCTATCTGTAGGTGACATTGTTCATTGATATTTGAAAATGTCTAGTGGGACTAGGGACGTGTCTGTTATGTAATCCAAAGTCAGAAAAGTGAGAACCAATAAACCCATTATGAAAGGCAGTAGTTGGGAAAAAATACAAATAAAGCTATTGGATGATTTCACTGAGTTACACTCACTGAATAGCCAGCTTTCTCTGACTGAGCTCCTGTTCATTTGGGAATGTGCGGACAACTGGTAACAGGTTAGGTAGCCTCAGCATTTCACCGCCTGGGAGATTGTGCCGAGAAAATCTACCCAGGTATGAGTCAACTGAAATTTATATTAATTACCACTGTACCTAAAACTTTCTATAATTTCACATCTTTTTATAGATATTTATGAGATAAAGTTCTTGGTATTGACATGCAAAAAAATTCCAGCTACATTACTATTATTGTTCACAAAACAGTACCTTGTAATAAGCTATTTTTCTAAGTGTTTCCCTTATGAAATGAAGATCATTCAATCCAGTGTTTCTCAAACTTAGAGTCTGGGTATCCAAAGGGAAAATGAATCGTACATCTTTTAAAATTACTATGTTTGTCAAAGATTTCTAAAGAAAAAAACTCTCAAATTAATTACTTAAAATGTACTACAGTAAATGGGTATACAAAATTTGATGGAGTTCTAGGCAACAGTTGAAAATTTACAGACATTCTGATGCAAATTTGCCTGTGGACCCCCTGGATTGGGTGGTGGTCATGGAGGAGTGTTTCCAGTCTCTTGGACCAATTGTGGACATTCATGTAGAAATCCTAGGATTTATTTATATTATCCCCTGTCTCAAAATTGCCAAATACGAGGCCAGTTTCTCCCTGTACTGCAGCCGTGTTTAAGCTGTAACATTAAATCAAATTCTCATATCACTTCTTTAGAAACAGAGAAAAATTGACAGCTTTTTGCTCATGTAATCACCCATTTAAAGTTGAAAACAGCTATTAAATCTTTCATTTACTTTTCTATTTTTCAAAAAGCCCAGATCACTTAATCTTTGCTCGTAAAATTTATTTCCATTTCCTTTGTCTTCCCCTGAAAGGAATGATCTTTCCTGATGATAGGATGATCATTCATATATTGTACATTATTAATAGTTGTGGTTGAACAAGTGGGTTTATACAAAACCTTTCAATTAAAAATATATATAGGAAGCAAAAGGAAGACATTCATCTTCACTCTCTTAATCTTTCCTCAGAGAGAGGTCCCATCTTTAATTTTTTTTTTGTTTTTACAGGATGTTTTACACTTGAACTACATCATTTGTTTAAACATTTGCATAGTTAAGACACTAAGATAACCATTTGAATATCGATTTCCAAAGCATGCATTCTGGGAAGTACAATGTATATCAAAGTTTATTTTCATGTAAGTGAGGCATATGCTTTTGGTATGTGGGTAGGGTAGATCCAATTTCTAACAAGAAATTTAATGCAATTTAATGAAATACAGTATCTATAAAGAGGAAAGCATCTTTCATTGCAAATTCTACCAGCATGTTAGGCACACATCAGGGTATATACATACAGAGTTTCATTAATCAGAAGTGCACGTATTGATGAAGTTTTATAAATGCAAATAGTCATGTAACCAACTTCCGAACATGACCAAGAAACAGACTTGCTCACCACAGAAAAGCCCACTTCAGGCCCCCAGAAATGCACTCCACCCCTCAGGCAACTCCGATTGTGAATTCTCACCCAAATATTAACTCTGCTTGTTTTTGAACTCTGCATAAATGGAGCCATCCTCAGAGTTCACCTTTTGTGTTTCACTTGACACTTTGGAGGTTGACAAGCATTGATAAATATAGTTATATCTTTTTCATTCTCATACTTTATAGTATTACTTTACATAAATATACCACAAGTTATTTATCATTCCTCAGCTAATATATGCTTTTCCCTCCTTTTTTTTTTTTTTTTTTTTTTTTACTATTTCTCCCCAATTTGGAGAACGGGACTTATATTGGGCTTCTGCACTTCCTGTTTTGCCATAAAGAGTGGTCCTCCAGAAGTGACCTGGGTGTGTATGTATCTGTACCCCAATTTGTAGAGGGACACCCTCAGGTACATCATTATGAATGTAAACCAACGACTGTAATGTTTGATTCAATCAAAGAAAGCAGATGTGTAAACATTTCATCTAATTCTTTTCTGGGAGGAAAATTACAGGCATATCAATATTTTTTTCCTTTTCTTGGTTCATTTTGGTGACATACCACTTTCATTTCATTTTCCTATCTGAATTCAGGGTCTAAGTGCATTTCCAGCTATTGAGAATTTGAGTGTTGGAACCTTCTGTGGCCCCAGGCTCTGTCGAGCAGAGGGAGGTGGCCTGTCATCTGCTCATGGTGTAGACTTTGCAGCTTTGAAGATGCAGTCATGGCGATGCAGTGGGTGCCAGTTCTGGGTCTTTGATATTCAAAGGCAGCTCTTGTCCCAATGATATCAACCCTCCTGTAAAAGGGTATATATATATAGTACAGTTAATCTCTGGCTAATGACAGTTTATCTGCAAAACTGTTGCTAATTTCAAAACCTCCCAAGACTACAACCTGGGAGTACTGCCCACTTGACTTGTATAATTTCTCCAAGTAAAATATTCATAATAAATATTTGAATTAACAGAGAAAGGTTTTGGACTTGTGTGTGTGCACACACACGTGTGTTTGTGTGTGCTTCTACTTAAGGGAATTTGCCAACTCATATAGATGGGACAACCTGGGAGAGTAAAATATTGTATATGTGCATCATGCATATTTATAAACACACATCAGTTACAACTGCACTTTTCAGAATGAGTCACTGAGCCCGGTGACTTTCAGAGGCGTTCCTCATGTCTTCTCACATCCTCCTCCTTTGACAGATCTATGAGTCGAGAATAAAAACCAAAACAACCAACTGCAGCAGCAGAGGGGCTTTATATAAATATCTAACAGCACTGTTCTGCTAATAAATCCCATTTCTTGTTATTTTTTCCTATCATTAATTCCCTCCTATTGTCATCATTTTCCAGAATTAAAGATGCTCTTATTATTTATGTTTCAGACTCAATTAAAGAGAGAGCTCTTTGGCACACAACATTCAGGGCATTTTGTCAGAAGATTTGGGCCCTTAATGGATGGACACACAGTGGGATTGAGTGCACACATCCTGCCAAGGAGGATGGGGAGGCTGTTCACTGGAGAGACTGTAAATCACAGAAAGAGAGAAAAATGAAAAGAATGAGACACATCCTAAACCCCATGCGTGTCAGCATACAAATTAGTGCCAAAATATTTACATTCATTAGTGTTCCAGGAACAATGAGATAATGCTATTGTCCTTTCCGACTTCAATGTTTAATCATTTGTAAGGAGACTTTTATAAAACAAATTCTGCCCAGCTCTTTGGCCAGCAACCCACCTGTCATCCTCTGCTCTGTCCCCAGATCTAACTCGTCACTTCCTTTCCCTCAGCCTTGGGTGGAACCACTGCCAAGATGCAGATTTTCATATAAACTCTACGGGAAGACCAGCGCTGTTGAGATTGAACCCTGGATACAACAGAAAAGGTAGAGCCCAAGATTCAGCATGAGAAAGGAATTCCCCCATCAGCAAAGACTGATCTCCACTGGAAACAAAGGGAAGATGGCCGTACTTTGACCAGGACACTCAAAGTCATCCAGTCTGCATCTTGGGTTGAGCCTTGTGGTTGTGCGAAGAACAGGAAGAAGTGTGCCCACTCCTGAGGAGATAAGCATTGCAGAAAGATTTGCCTGGCTATCCAGAAATACCCTAAGGAGGGTTAGGGTGACAAAATCTGTCCTTTTTGCTAGGAGTGACCTTCAGATGAATGTGGTGCCTGAGTTTTACAGCCACTTTGACAGCTATTATCATGGCAAATATGGTCTGACTTGTTGCTTCAACAAACTAGAAGACAAGTAACTGTATGGATTAACAAGAGAATGAACTAAAATAAAATAAAAATTATGTTCACATTCGTATTGTTCCTTATGGAGTAGGTAGGGAAGAGTACACCTGTATGAACTCTAAAAACTATAGCCTCAGTATTGAATGTGCATTCACAGGGGACATGGGAACTCCTCTTGTGCCTTAAGGAAAAGCTTTGTATCAGTCGTGCTGGGCAGCTCAACTTCCAGGCAGGGCAGGAGTGCTGTACCAGGAATCACTGAACTTTGCTGTTAGGAAATGCTTCTTCTTCTGAATTTTAACTTTTCAAGCTATAGTCTGCCATCTCTTTTCCTTCCATTTCTTTTGACCTTAGCTGGCCAGAGCTTAACAACTGACTCACTGTCCCCTGGAGCCTCACACCAGCCAGCCCAAGAGCCACTCCTGACCAGGAATCAAGACCTCAATCCTCAATGTGGTCCAAATCAGAAAAAAAAAAAAAATCATTTCATTGCTGCACACCATGGTCTCTGATGGCTTTGGGAGAGGTCCGAGGTGTGTGTATGCTGTTCACAGAATTCCTTCTCCCCCCAGTCCTCCCCTTGGATTTAAGGAGGAGAAGAGCCTTCCCTCTCAGGTCTACAATAAACCCAGAACCCTGGTCAACTCTATCAGGACCCTTGGAGATAAGAATCCTCCTGTCTTTAATTTAGTTCTCAAGAGTAAGGTTTGTGATTCTTCCTTAACAGAATTCTTGCCTTTTGAATAGATCATGTCCCTGAGAAGAAAATTTAGATCTAGCAGGTGAGTGATAATGAGCCTTTTGCCTAGGAGTCTTACTGGGATTTTACTAAATTTGTTTTTAACAGATTCTAGCTCAATTTGCTTCCTTTTTTTAATGACTACTGTCTAAGCCAAATATTAATTGGAATCTATGATATTTGAAGAATTTTCCAAATCATATGCACTGGACTAATAGTTCTGGAAGATTTCACAGGCCTTTATAAAAGGGTCTCTGTTGTCAAACAGAGCTATAACGTTTGCATGCTATCAGTATATTAGGAAAATCACAATGTGACTGTATTAAAGATTCTAATAAGTCTTATAGAAGAAAAGCATGTATAACTTGTTTAAACCAACCAAGTTTTCTAATTTTTTTTGCAGTAGACTAGTGTTCCATAAAAGATAATATTCTGTAAACTATTTAGGAAGTACATTTCTAGGCCACTTCTTGATCTTTCCTTTGATTCTATGGCAAATTCTGATTCCCAAACATGTTTAAACTTTTCTACATCCACTTCTCTATACCCCCTGCCTTTGTATTTCTTCTTAGAAATTTGTTCACTTTTTAAGGTCAACCTGCATACAAGTATCTCTTTTCCATAACTGTATCACATCTGTAGTAAGGTTAGTGCTTCTTCCTTAGTGTCTTTCTCACTGTCCTAGCTTAACATCCACCTGAGTGTGAAGGTAACAATAGCACTTACTTTGTCAAAGAACACCTCCTGCCTCCTCCTTCCTGTTATAGGTTGTAGTTCTCCAAATCCTGAAGACATAGCTTCTGTTTTGTTTATTAAGAACTCCCCATTTATGGGACTTCTCTGGCGGTCCAGTGGTTAAGACTCTGCACTTCCAATGCAGGGGGTGAGGGTTCGATCCCTGGTTGGGGAACAAAGATTCCACATGCTGCGTGGTACAACCAAAAATTTATATATATATATATATATATATATATATATATATATATATATATATATATATATATATATATATATATATAAAGAACTACCCATTTTGATAAGTTCAGAGCTTCTTATTTTGGTGGTTAAATAACACTAGACACACAGATGCTCCTTCCAAATAAAAAATAGAAAATAAAGGAATGATTCTCATCTCTTACTCTTTCCTGAAGGTCAAACGTCTATTTTTGTACTGTGGTCCACACCCTTCTTCTTCACCTTCCCAAACACAGAATATCATAATTTCTGACTTGGTCTCCAATCTCTTTTGAATATTCTACATTATTAGTTATTTTCCACCTTAAAATATTAATAAAATATTTATGGAATATTTTGTTATATTAACAGAAAAATAAATAATATTAACTTTTCCAAATGCTTATTTATTTCTATCTGGTCACTTAGTTTTCAAGAGCGTGTCTTAACAAATACATATTGCATTTAAAAGCAAACTAACCAGGAGTGGGACAAAAGGCAAGCAAACAAACAACAAGGCAACAGAACTTTTCCAATGACTGCAAAAGGAGGAAAGGAAGTAAACAAGGACTCCTTGGTGATTTATCAACCTGTTTATAGGGTATCTGGGCTGTTTTAAAGGAGAACATTTCACTCCATCTATGATTGTATAAATTATGGTTGAAGGCAATTTTTGTTCCTGGCAGTTGCTGCAGCTGTGTGGGACTACATTGAGAGAAATTTGATATAGTATTGACATTTTTTTAATGAAAGCTCTATCAGGTTTTATTTGTGCAACTGAGAGCTGAGAGACCCAAGTGACTGTCACTTATTATGGAGAACATCAAAGGAAATAAGCAGATGGGAGTGAAATAGACTTAGTATTGAGCTTGGTCTAAAAGCTAAAAAAAGGGGAGGAAAAATATAAGTTATGCTAATTTCTGTCATGTAAAAATATAGCTTAATGAGTAGTTCATTCTCTATTCACCCTAATCAAATGTGGCTGAAGACTAGTTAGTTACAACTAAGAACATTTTCAAACTAGATTTTATGGAAACATCTGTAGAATAATCTTCAATGCATCTGATTTCTTTATAAGTTCATATTTTTAAAAGCAAGTTGTTTTTCCTTTTGTTTTGAACTGATATAACTTCTACAAGATTCACACATGCGCTCCAGAAGGGGGAAATGCAAATACTTTTGAGATATGATAATTCGCATTTTTGGGCACAGTCAGTTTATTCCAGAGGGGCAGATAATCATATCACACCCTCAAAAAAAATGTCTGAATGTGTCCTGTTGCTAACATTGCAAAGCCTCCTCTTTCCAGAATGCTGCAGACTATCTTACATGTGACCCCAAACCTGATCACTTGCTATTTCTTCTAAATCACAGCACTCCACCCTCACCCCATTCTTCCCAAAACACCCCAGCTTCCAGTGTCCCTGATTAATTTCTAGTTTTGATAAAATATATGCATTTTCAACCCCAGTGTTTTTGTGCAATCATGGCTGAGGACAGTGTTCCTACTCTCTATGAGATACTTTCTGCAAAACTTCTCCTGTCATTCAAAATGGGACATAGAATCTTCCAGAATTCTCCACATTCATAATCATTGTTTTTTTTCATGATCATGGACCTTACCTTCATCTTCATCCACAAAAACAATAACAAATGATTAATTTGACTCATATTTTTTTCTCCAAATCATTGAAAATTCAAGGTGAAAGTCTAGTTTTTGGGCGGACTGAAACATGAAGTTTAGGTGACCCCCTTAAGAAAAAGAATACAAAATTACACATACAAAAACCTTAGATGAGATTGGTTCAAGATGGCAGAGTAGAAGGACGTTCACTCACTCCCTCTTTTGAGAGCACTAGAATCACAACTGACTGCTGAACAGTCATCAACAGGAAGACACTGGAACTCACCAAAAAAAATACCTCACATCCAAAGATAAAGGAGAAGCTGAAATAAGATGGTAGGAGGAGTGCAATCACAATAAAATCAAATCCCATAACTTCTGGGTGGATGAATCATAAACTGGAGAACAGGTATAACACAAAAGTCCATCCTCTGGAGTGAAGGTTCTGAGCCCCAAGTCAGGCTTCCCAACCTGGGGGATCCAGAAAGAGAAGGAGGATTTCCCAGAGAGTCAGACTTTGAAGGCTAGCAGGATTTGACTGCAGGACTTCAACAAGACTGGGGGAAACAGAGACTCCACTCTTGAAGGGCACACACAAAGTAGTGGGTGCATCAGGATCCAGGGGGGAGGAGCACTATTGGTGGGAATGTAAATTAATACAGCCACTATGGAGAACAGTATGGAGTTTCCTTAAAAACTAAAAATAGAATTATCATAGGACCCCACTACTGTGCATATACCCAGAGAAAACCATAGTTCAAAAAGACACATGCACCCCAAAATGCATTGCAGCACTATTTACAATAGCCAGGTCATGTAAGCAACCTAAATACCCATCTTCAGACAAATGGTTAAGGAAGAGGTGGCACATATATACAATGGAACATTACTCAACCATAAACAGGAACGAAATTGTGTCAGTTGAGAGACGTGGATGGACTTAGAGTCTGTCATACAGAGTGAGGTAAGTCAGAAAGAGAAAAACAGATATCACATATTAACACATATATGTGGAATCTAGAAAAATGGTACAGATGAACTGGTTTGCAAGGCAGAAATAAAGACATGTAGAGAACAAACGTATGGACATCAGAGGGGAAGGCGGGGTGGGGTGGTGGTGCTGTGATGAACTGGGAGATTGGGATTGACATATATACACTAATATATATATATATATATATATATATATATATATATATACAATAGATAAGTAATAAGAACCTGCTGTACAAAAAATAATAAAATAAAATTAAAATATAAATAAATTTTTTAAAACTTAGGTGAAAAGGTAAATATGAATTTAGATTAGAAAATATATCACAGGGAGTACAAATTTTAACAAGTTGACAAATCATACAAACATCACAAAATCCAGAACAATATTATCATATTTTTATTAATAAAACTCCTTGAAATATTTTTTTAAAATATTTATTTTAGTTGCATACTCTTTTTTCCTTCAAATACAGTTATTTGGAAGACAGTGTGTTTGTTTGCAATTCATACAGAATAAAAAAAACTTGAGTCCTCTCCAAGTATGGTTGATCCAAAAATACTAATGATAGTTTAGAGTCATTTTATTTTCTCAGTTGTGTAAACTTTTAGGGTTATATTAAGTTAGGAAAATAGTCCATCATGTTTCTTCTTCTTCTTCTTTTTTTAACATCTTTATTGCAGTATAATTGCTTTACAATGGTTTGTTAGTTTCTGCTGTATAACAAAGTGGATCAGCTGTACATATACATATATTCCCACATATATTCCCATATCTCCACCCTCTTGCATCTCCCTCTCTCCCCCACCGTCTAGGTGGTCACAAAGCACCGAGCTGATCTCCCTGTGCTATGTGGCTGCTTCCCACTAGCTATCTATTTTACATTTGGTAGTGTATATAGGTCCATGCCACTCTCTCACTTCGTCCCAGCTTACCCTTCCCCCTCCCTGTATCCTCAAGTCCATTATGTAAGTCTGCATCTTTATTCCTGTACTGCCACTACTTTCTCAAGAACAATTTTTTTTTAAGATTCCATATATATGTGTTAGCATACGGTATATGTTTTTGTCTTTCTGACTTACTTCACTCTGTATGACAGACTCTAGGTCCAACCTAGAGTCTACAAATGACTCAATTTCGTTTCTTTATATGGCTGAGTAATATGCCATTGTATATACGTGTCACATCTTCTTTATCCATTCATCTGTCGATGGACACTTAGATTGCTTCCATGTCATGGTTATTGTAAATAGTGCTGCAATGAATATAGTGGTACATGACTCTTTTTGAATTATGGTTTTCTCAGGGTATATGCCCAGTAGTGGGATTGCTGGGTCGTATGATAGTTCTATTTTTAGTTTTTTAAGGAACCTCCATATTGTTCTCCATAGTGGCTGTATCAGTTTACATTCCCACCAACAGTGCAAGAGGGTTCCCTTTTCTCCACACACTCTCCAGCATTTATTGTTTGTAGATATTTTGATGATGGCCATTCTGACTGATGTGAGGTGATACCTCATTGTAGTTTTGATTTGCATTTGTCTAATGATTAGTGATGTTGAGCATCCTTTCATGTGTTTGTGGGCAATCTGTATATCTTCTTTGGAGAAATGTCTGTATAGGTCTTCTGCCCATTTTTGGATTGGATTTTTTGCTTTTTTGATAATGAGCTGAATCTGCTGCTTGTATATTTTGGAGATTAATCATTTGTCAGTTGCTTCATTTGCAAATATTTTCTCCCATTCTCAGGGTTGTCTTTCTTCTTGTTTATGGTTTACTTTGCTGTGCAAAAGCTTTAAGTTTCATTAGGACCCATTTGTTTATTTTTGTTGTTATTTCCATTTCTCTAGGTCAAAAAGGATCTTGCTGTGATTTATGTCATAGAGTGTTCTGCCTATGATTTCCTCCAGGAGTTTTCTAGTGTCTGGCCTTACATTTATGTCTTTAATCCATTCTGAGTTTTTGTTGTGTGTGTAGGGTGTTAGGGAGTGTTCTAATTTCATTATTTTACATGTAGCTCTCCAGTTATTGCAGCATCACTTATTGAAGAGGCTGTCTTTTCTCCATTGTATATTCTTGCCTCCTTTATCAAAAAAAGGTGACCTTATGTGTGTAAATTTATCTCTGGGATTCCTATCCTGTTCCATTGATCTAGATTTCTGTGTGCCAGTATCATACTATCTTGATTACTGTAGCTCTGTAGTATAGTCTGAGGTGGGGGAGCCTGATTCCTCCAGCTCCGTTTTTCTTTCTCAAGATTGCTTTGGCTATTTGGGGTCTTTTGTGTTTCCATACAAATTATGAAATTTTTTGCTCCAGTTCTGTGATAAATGCCATTGATAGTTTGACAGGGATTGCATTGAATCTGTAGATTGCTCTGGGTAGTATAATCATTTTCACAATGTTGATTCTTCCAATCCAAGAACACGGTATATCTCTCCATTTGTTTGTATCATCTTTAATTTCTTTCATCAGTGTCTTATAGTTTTCTTCATACAGGTCTTTTCTCTCCTTAGGTAGGGTTATTAGTAGGTATTTTTCTCTTTATGCTGCAGTGGTAAATGGGAGTATTTCCTTAATTTCTCTTTCATATTTTTCGTCATTAGTGTATAGGAATGCAGGAGATTTCTGTGCATTAATTTGTATCCTGCTGCCTTACCAAATTCATTGATTAGTTCTACTAGTTTTCTGGTAGCATCTTTAGGATTCTGTATGTATAGTATCATGTCAGCTGCAAACATTGACAGCTTTACTTCTTTTCCAATTTGGATTCCATTTATTTCTTTTTCTTCTTTTATTGTTGTGGCTAAAATTTCTATAACTGTGCTGAATAATAGTGGTGAGAGTGGACAACCTAGACTTGTTCCTGATCTTAGACGAAATGGTTTCAATTTTTTGACATTGAAAATGATGATGCCTTTGGGTTTGTCATATATGGCCTGTATTATGTGGAGTTAAGTTCTCTCTATGCCTATTTTCTGGAAGATTTTATCATAAACGGTGTGGAATTTTGTCAAAAGCTTTTTCTGCATCTCTTGAGATTATCCTATGGTTTTTATCCTTCAGTTTGTTAATACAGTGTATCACATTGATTGATTTGCAAATATTGAAGAGTCCTTGCATTCCTGGGATAAACCCCACGTGATCATGGTGTATGATCCCTTTAATGTGCTTCTCGATTCGGTTTGCTAGTATTTTGTTGAGGATTTTCACATCTGTGTTCATTAGAGATATCGTCCTGTAGTTTTCCCTTTTTGTGACATCTTTTTCTGGTTTTGGTATCAGGGTGATGGTTTCTTAGAATGAGTTTGGGAATGTTCCTCCCTCTGCTATGTCTTGGAACAGTTTGAGAAAGATAGGTGTTAACTCTTCTCTAAATGTATGATAGAGTTCACCTGTGAAGCCATCTTGTCCTGGGCTTTTGTTTGTTGGAAGACGTTTAATCACAGCCTCAATTTTGGTGCTTGTGATTGGTCTGTTTATATTTTCTATTTCTTCCTGGTTCAGTATAAGAAGGTTGTGCTTTTCTAAGAATTTGTCCATTTCTTCCAGGTTGTCCATTTATCGGCATATAGTTGCTTGTAGTAATCTCTCATGATCCCTGTATTTCTTCAGCGTCACTTATTACTTCTCCTTTTACGTTTCAAATTCTATTGATTTGAGTCTTCTCCCTTTTTTTCTTGATGAGCCTGGTTAATGGTTTATCGATATTTTTATCTTCTCAAAGAACCAGCTTTTAGTTGTATTGATCTTTGATACTGTGTCCTTCATTCCTTTTTCATTTTTTTCTGATCTGATCCTTATGCTTTCTTTCCTTCTGCTAACTTTGGGTTTTGTTTTTTCTTCTTTCTCTAATTGCTTTAGGTGTAAGTTTAGGTTGTCTATTTGAGATGTTTCTTATTTCTTGACATAAGATTATATTGTTATAAACTTCCGCCTTAGAACTGCTTTTGCTGCACCCCATAGGTTTGGGGTAGTCGTGTTTTCATTGTCATTTGTTTCTAGGTACTTTTTAGTTCCTCTTTGATTTCTTCATTAATCCCTTCATTATTTAGTTGTGTTCTGTTTAGCTTCCATGTGGTTGTATTTTTTTCCAGGATTTTTTCCTGTAATTGATATCTAATCTCATAGCATTGTGGTCAGAAAAAAATACTTGAAACTATTTCAATTTTCTTAAATTTACCAAAGCTTGATTTGTGACCAAAGATATGATCTATCCTGGAGAATGTTTCATGAGCACTTGAAAGAAGGTGTATTCTGTTGTTTTGGATGGAATGTCCTATAAGTGTCAATTGAGTCCATCTTGTTTAATGTATAAATTAAAGCTGGTATTTCCTCATTTATTTTTATTTTAAATGTCTGTCCATGTGTGAAAGTGGGGTGTTAAAGTTCCCTACTATATTTCAATTTCCCTGTTTATGGCTGTTAGCATTTGCCTTATGTATTGAGGTACTCCTATGTTGGGTGCTTTAATATTTACAATTGTTATATCTTCTTGGATTGATCCCTTGATCATTATGTAATATCCTTCTTTGTCTCTTGCAATAGTCTTTATTTTAAAGTCTATTTTGTCTAATATGAGTACTTCAGCTTTCTTTTCATTTCAATTTGCATATAATATCTTTTTCCAACCCCTCACTTTCAGTCTGTATTTGTCCCTAGGTCTGAAGTGGGTCTCTTGTAGACAGCATATATAAGGGTCTTGTGTTTTTATCCATTCAGCCACTCTATGTCTTTTGGTTGGAACATTTAATCCATTTACATTTAAGGGAGTTATCGATATCTATGTTCCTATTACCATTTTCTTAATTATTTTGGGGTGTTTTTGTAGGTCTTTTCCTTCTCTGTGTTTCCTGCCTAGAGAAGTTCCTTTAGCAATTGTTGTAAAGCTGGTTTGGTGGTGCTGAATTTTCTTAACTTTTACTTGTCTGTAAAGGTTTTGATTTCTCTGTCAAATCTGAATGAGATCCTTGATGGGTAATCTTGGCTGTAGGTTTTTCCCTTTCATCACTTTAAATATGTCCCGCCAATCCCTTCTGGCTTGCAGAGTTTCTTCTGAAAGATCAGCTGTTAACCTTATGGGGATTCTCTTGTATGTTATTTGTTGATTTTCCATTGCTGATTTTAATATTTTTTCTTTGTATGTAATTTTTGATAGTTTGATTAATATTTGTCTTGCCATTTTTCTCCTTGGATTTATCCTGTATGAGACTCTCTGTGCTTCCTGGACTTTATTGACTATATCCTTTCCCATATTAGGGAAGTTTTCAACTATAATATCTTCAAATATTTTCTCAGTCCCTTTCTTTTACTCTTCTTCTTCTGGGACCCCTATAATTCGAATGCTGATGTGTTTAATGTTGTCCCAGAAGTCTCTGAGACTGTCGTCAATTCTTTTCATTCTTTATTCTGCTCCCCGGTACTTATTTCCAATATTTTATCTTGCATTTTATCTTTATCTTTATATTTTACCCATTCTTCTGCATCGGTTTTTCTGTTATTGATTCCTTCTAGAGAATTTTGAATTTCATTTATTATGTTGCTCATCATTGTTTGTTTGCTCTTTAGTTCTAGGTCCTTATTACACGTTTCTTGTATTTTCTCCATTCTATTTCCAAGATTTTGGATCATCTTTACTATCATTATTCTGAATTCTTTTTCAGGTAGACTGCTTATTTCCTCTTCATTTGTTTGGTCTGGTGAGTTTTTACCTTGTTCCTTCATCTGCTGTGTGTTTTTCTGTCTTCTCATTTTGATTAACTTACTGTGTTTGGGGTCTACTCTTCTCAGCCTGCAGATTTGTAGTTCCCGTTGTTTTTGGTGTCTGCCACCAGTGGCTAAGGTTGGTTCAGTGTGCTGTGTAAGCTTCCTGGTGGAGGAGACTGGTGTCTGTCTTCCAGTGGATGAGGCTGTATCTTGTCCTCCAGGTGGACAGGTCTGTATTCACTGGTGTGTTTTGGTGTGTCTGTGACCTTATTATGATGCTAGTCAGGGTCTATGCTAATGGGTGGGTTTGTGTTTCTGTCTTGGTAGTTGTTTGGTATGGCTGTCCAGCACTGTAGGTTGCTGGTCATTGAGTGGAGCTGGGTCTTAACATTGAGATGGGGATCTCTGGGAGAGCTTTCACCTTTTGATAATACATGGAGCTGAGAGGTCTCTGGTGGACCAGTGTCCTGAACATAGCTCTCCCACCTCAGAGGCACAGGCCTGCCAGCTGGCTCAAATATCAAAATCCTGTCAGCCACATGGTTCAGGAGAAAAGGGAGAAAAAATGAAGGAAAGGAAAAAAATAGAATATATTTATTAAAATAAAAATAAATTATTAAAAATAAAAAATGGAAAAGTAAAAAGAAAGAAACAAACAAACAAAGAAGAGAGCAAACAAACAAACAAACAAACAAAAAACAAATCCACCAATGATAACAAGCAATAAAAAACTACGCTAAAATATATATATATATATATATATATATATATATATATATATATATATATATATATATATATAGCGAGAGAGAGAGAGAGAGAGAGAGAACACTAGGACAAATGCTAAAAGCAAAGCTATACAGACAAAGTCACACAAAGTCCCTCACCGCAATTTTGGGATGATTCATTGTCTATTCAGGTATTCCATAGATGCAGGGTAGATCAAGTTGATTGTGGGGATTTAATCCGCTGCTGCTGAGACAGCTGGGAGAGATTTCCCTTTCTCTTCTTGGTTCGCACAGCTCCTGGGTCCAGATTTGGATTTGGCCCCGCCTCCTGTGTAGGTCACCTGAGGGTGTCTGTTCTTCGTTCAGACAGAATGGGGTTAAAGGAGCCGCTGATTAGGGGTCTCTGGCTCACTCAGGCTCAGGGGGGAGGAAAGGGTAAAGAATGCAGGGCGAGCCTGGGGTGGCACAGGTTGATGTGATGTTGCATATTCTTAAGCATGCCGTGTGTTCTCCCAGGGAAGTTGTCTCTGGATCATGGGACCCTGGCAGTGGCGGGTTGCACAGGCCCTCGGGAGGGGAGGTGTGGATAGTTACCTGTGTTTGCACACAGGCATCTTGGTGGCTGCAGAAGTAGCCTTAGAGTTTCATGCCTGTCTCTGGCGTCCGCACTGAGAGGCGCAGCTTGTGCCCTTCTCTGGAGCTTGTTTAGGCGCTGCTCCGAATCCCCTGTCCTCATGTACCCCAAAACAATGGTCTCTTGCCTCTTCGGCAGGTCCAAACTTTTTCCCGGACTCCCTCCCATCTAGCTGTGGCACATTAGCCCCCTTCAGGCTGTGTTCATGCAGCCAACCCCAGTCCTCTCCCTGGGATCTGACCTCAGAAGTCCGAGCCTCAGCTCCCAGCCCCCGCCCGCCCCAGTGGGTGAGCAGACAAGCCTCTCAGGCTGGTGATTGCTGGTCAGCACCAATCCTCTGTGTAGGAATCTCTCCACTTTGCCCTCTGCACCCTGTTGCTGCGCTCTCCTCCGTGGCTCCGAAGCTTCCCCCCGCCACCCACCGTCTTTGCCAGTGAAGGGGCTTCCTAGTGTGTGGAAAATTTTCCTCCTTCACAGCTCACTCCCAGTGGTGCAAGTCCAATCCCTATTCTTTTGTCTCTGTTTTTTCTTTTGTCCTACCCAGGTACGTGGGGGCATTGCTCGCCTTTTGGGAAGTCTGAGGTCTTCTGCCAGCATTCAGTAGGTGTTCTGTAGGAGTTCTGTAGGAGTTGTACTACATGTGGATGTATTTCTGATGTATCTGTGGGGAGGAAGGTGATCTCCTTGTCTTATCTCCAGATCTCCATCTGCCATCTTGAAGTTCTCCCCATTTTTCTTCTTTATACAACCTCTAAGACATGGAAAAAAATTCTTATGCACGAGAATCTATATCTGTATTTTGTAAACCTTATTTCTCATCCTTTACCCCTCAGTTGCAGTGCCGGGCTCTGGGTATGAATGGCCCTGCCCCACTGACCACAAAGCCAGGGGAATCCACAGAGAGATAAGGAGACCTTCCTGGAACTCACTCCTCTTCCAGCCCATCTAGCAAAGACCTACGTATTCAAGAATATAACAGCCAACCACAGAACCTCTAAACCTAAGCTGAATGTATCCCATTTGTGTCCCTTAGCGAACCTCTAAATGCCCAAACCCACCCTAACACTGTTTTACTCCTACAGGAATGTAAGGGCAGTGATCTTAAGGAATTGCAGTTAAAATATCTAACTTGTGCAAATGTATGTGCAAACTTGTGTGCAATTACTGTGGTCTCCCCAAGGCCTTGAAAAAAGCAAGTGAAAGGAGGAGGCTGAAGCCTTAGCTTCATTGGCTGCCCAGTAAGTCCTTCCCTGGAAGGAGAGGCTTCCCCCTTCTCATGTGCAGGAGACTATTTGCTGGGATGCTACACATTCCCAGGCCCACCTTCCTGGTTCCACTGCCCAGAACCCAGAGATCGCGGGGCCCTCCCTTCCCAGGTGTAGAACGTTAATGCCACTCCTGGTCTGCAGTCTGTCTAGGCTGCCTGATCACGTTCCTTCCTCTCTTCCATGTTCCTTGAGCAGTGAGGGGTCTCCTTGGTGTTAGAGAGAAGCCTGCTTCTCCCAGCGACCATATGATAAAAGAAACCAGAGACATAGCCATTGTCTATTCAGCGAGAGTTCCAAATCTAGCACCATGTACACTGCCTTATAAAGCCATATTTATTTCATGTCTGCCTATTGAAAACTGTATGTGTGTGTGGCTTACTTTTAGCTGAGACCCTTAAAAGAAAACAAAATTTGTTGGTGGTGTAGTTTCATCAAGAATACTTCCCCATCCCCCACCCATTCACGCAAACACAATTCTCAGGTGTATAGGAAATGTCAGTGTCCCCGAGGTTGCATCTTGGAGAAACAGGGATCCTTATCAATCCTTTACTTACTAGTTAGTAATGATTTAACTACCTGGAAACACATCTTAGGGAATAACCATGCTTGAGATTATACAAATACGTAGTTTTATTCTACATTTTAATTCCTGCTTCAGTAAAATCCAAACATTGCTAAACCTGCGGGATCTTCTTGGGTTTCCTGAGTATTGATAAATTAATGTTATTATATAGTTGTCCCAATTGTTACAAAATTTCTATTTTATTTTTATAAAACATTTCTTTTTTCCCAAAACTATGACAGTTTCATGTAATATTGTCAGGCTGCAAAATTAACTCCCTTGCACAGGAGAATTTATTAGCTGGCAAAGAATACATGTGATGTGATGCTGTTTACCTTGAACAATTGATGCAGAGTTCAACCTTTCTCATGTTTCTTTGTAATGATAAAGTAATTTAAAATGTGACATGTACAAGTCAAAATAACATATTATATTAAATGACTATCTATACTGTTAATAATGTTTCTAATTAATAATTTTAGAAATCTTCACAAACTGGGAAAATGATTTTAAATTCAATAACATTTAAATTATATATCATTTATCATTACAGGTAGACAATAAGAGAAACTATTTTACTTTGTCAAATGATCTAAGATTTTTTTAAAAATTAGAATTAATATCACTTTCTGATTTTGAAGTAATAATTACAGGACAAGAAATTAAATTTATAAGTACTGCTATTTTCAAAGAGGTGGTTAGTCTCAACAATAGGAAGAAGTTAACTATGAAAACAAGAAAATCTAGCAAATGCTCCATAATTTAGCAACACCTTGTTGAAACAAATATATGCAATGCAGATTTCAGAGGGAGGGAGTAAGAATAAAAGAAAAAATGGGAGAAGACAGTAACCCCAAAGATTAGTACTTGAGCACCATATGATGCGTGAGTGATTGAGATGCTGAACCTGTATTTTCAGTTTTTCCTAATTCAATTTTGCATGTCTTACCCTAATATATTACATATAGGACTAACATGTTATTGCTATATTCACTAATGTATGGTCACGCTTATTCAAGGATATGAGGAAAAATTTCTGAATATGAGCAAATTCTTGACATTAAGTGACTACTCTCTAGTCAATGAAATAACAAAGGCACAAATCACTACATTATAAAGCAAAATGTTTTGTTTTCTGAGAAAGTGTAAGAAACTGAGTGCAACAGTGGTACAGAGTGGAGTCAGGTCATCTGCTTGGAGAAATGAGGAAAGATTTCATGTCAAAGAGTGTTCTGCCTATGTTTCCCTCTGGGAAAATCTTGGATCCATCTACTGGAGCAAAGGAAATTAAAGCAAAAATAAATGGGACTTAATTAAACTTAAAACTTTTGCATAACAAAGGAAACCATCAACAAAATGAAGACTGAATGGGAGAAAATATTTGCAAATGATATGACCTGAATGATAAGGGGTTAAAGTCTAAAATATATAAACAGCACATACACCTCAATATCAAAAAAATTAAAAAAAACTCGATTAAAAAATGGGAAAAATATCTGAATAGATATTTTTCCAAAGAAGACATACAGATGGCCAACAGGCACCTGAAAAGATGCTCAATGTCAGTAATCATCAGGGAAATGCAAATCAAAACCATCACTTCACACCTGTGAGGATGGCTATCATCAAAAAGAACACAAATAAATATTAGTGAGGATGTGGAGAAAAGGGAATGTAAACTGATGCAGCCCCTGAGGAAAACAGTATGGAGGTTTCTCAAAAAACTAAAAATAGAACAACCATATGATCCAGCAATTCCACTCCTGAGTATATATCCGAAAGAAACAGAAACACTAATTGGAAAAGATACATGCACCCAGTGTTTGTAGCAGCATTATTTACAATAGCCGAGATATGGAAGCAACTTAAATGTCCATCAACCAATGAATGGTTGAAGAAAATGTGGTACATGTATACAATGGAATATTATTCAGTCATAAAAAAGAATGAAATTTTGCCATTGTCAGCAACATGGATGGATTTGGAGGGCTTTATGCTAAGTGAAGTAAGTCAGACAAAGACAAATACTGTATCATGTCACTTACTTGTTGGATATAAAAAATACAACAAAATAATGAATATAACAAAACAGAAACAGACTCACAGGTATAGAGAACAAACTAAATTAGTGGTTACTGGGGGGAGGGAAGAGGGGCAAGATAGGGGTAGAGGAATAAGAGGTACAAACTGTTGTGTATAAAATAAGCTAAAAGGATATATTGTACAACACAGGGAATACAGTCAATATTTTATAATAACTATAAATGGAGTATAGCTATTAAAAATTGTGAATCACCATATTGTACAACTTATATAACATTGTACATCAACTATACCGCAAAAAAAAAAAGAAAAGAAAACCTCATAGAAGTGTCGATTTGTGAACCAGGCCTTGACCCTTTGGAACTGAAGGAAGAGAAGAAACCAGCCTAGGGGGCAGAGGTAAGGTAGTACCAGTGGGAAAAGGGAAGCCCCATGAGTGCAGAACTGCACGAGTTATGAAAACCAGACTTCCTGGAACAATATAAAGGCTGAGAATAAAAGTGCTGAAGTCCCCTGTGTATTGAGATGAAAACACTGAGAAAAGTCATTGAATTTAAATGACTGGATTAGATGGCATTTTAAAGATAATAAAACTTAATCCCACTTAAAATGGCACCCCCTCCCACCTTCTATTTATTCTCAGCTAAAAATCAACTGCTGCATACTACGCTAGTCAATACTGGGCTCACAAGGAATTTGGCTTTCTTCTCTTTCTTGTAGTAGTTTATTCATGTCATTATTATTTTACCCTCCAGAATATGTTCTTCTGCACATTCTGAGTTTAGGCCAGTCTTCTTTAACATATATGATCTGTTTTTGTTTTTTCTTTATTCACTACTTAGGAGGGGTATGAGAGGCTCAGAATCTACTGTAAACAGGCAAGTGGATGGTCCATTCAGGGCTGATGGTGGGGATGAGGGGGCGGGGGAAACCCAGGACCTTCCTCCGGGCAGTCAGTAAATTACCATTTGTTACTGTCTGTTTTCTGGGCCATGAGACCTGTTCTAGAAGGACGGCCCCTATTTCATAATGGTTGGTAAGCTTTTCAGATACCATCCTGTAGTTTATCTAATACTTGTTTATATTCTCAGATCTTAATGTGAAGAGTTAGATGTTGTACCTGTTTTCAGTTTCTGCTGTTTTGCAACCTTTTATTGTGTGCAATTCAATCTGCCTGGGGAAGGATCCCTTCATCTTACTGTCTGGTAATTATTACTGCATAATTTAAAGCAGTATGCAAGTTATTTCATCTCTTACCAAAAACAGTGGGTTAAACACACACACACACACACACACACACACACACACACACCAAACTCCAAATCACACCACCTACTTTACCTTTCCAGGCTCTGCCATTCCCTTATATCTCTTAACCCAGGGATCCAGCAAAGCTGGTCCAGCAGCCCATCCCCCCAATTCTTGGAACTGAAGTACCTGAGCTGGTGCTGAAGCACTGTCCACAAACACACCGGGCTGGGGAAATGCTCCACCCTGCAGGAGATGCCAATGCCTAGCTCTGTCTTCACTCACTGGACCACCCTTTTTAGCTAAAAGCATCAGTGAGTCTTGGTTGGTAGACCTTCCTCCCGCTGACTTTCAGTTGTGTTGTTAAAAGCTTGTTCTGCTCCTTATTTTAGTGGGCATTTCTCTGTGAAGGGGTGATGAGGAATCGTGTTCAGAACCCCAAATTCTTTGACTAATGAAAACATGCAGCGAACAACCCATCAAATTGTGTCTCTTCTAGCTAAAGTCCTATTTCAGTAACAGAAACGATCTGAAATTTTTGAAGAGTATCTTCTTATCCCGCCTTCTAGAGGTGTGAATTCCATTCCCAACATGAAGGCAGGGTGACACTAGGAAAGAAAATGGATGGTCGGGTATTTCTCTTGGTGGAATTGTGTGATGCCTCACCCCCTACAGAGTTTAACCACAGAGGGGGTCTCCTTAACCTCGAAGCAGGAACAAATTTGAGTTTTTACTTCTAAACTTGGCAATGACATCACGTTTCTCTAAATCTAAGTCTGGTCAATACCAGGATTTGTACATGAGTGTTTCTTTTCAAAGTAAATGGATACATTTTCAAAAATCAAGCACATTTTCTATTCCTTTACCTATGCCTTTTTTATTTACATTCTTTAATTTTCTTTATTCTTTGTTTTTGTTTCTTGTTTCTTTACCTGTGCCCTTTTATAGCTAACTGTTTTCAGCCTTCTCGGGGAACACAATAATCTTGTGAAAGAGGGTCCAATAGACAGATATGAAGTAGCAGGATAGACAGTTGGAGGCCGTGATTTCAGAATATTTGTGGGGAAGTAGGGAGGGCAATATGTCTTTTCAAACGCATTGGATAACACTTAGGGAATTTTTCAACTATCAGCCAAAAAGGTGTCTCTTTGTGGTGTTTTCTGACTGCTGTAATTTATGGAGGCTTTTTTCTTGATTATTTTGCAGCTGTGGACACTATTAACAATTTTAAAATAACATACTCAAAAGTGACAAGCTTGAACTAGGAGAACAAAGTAAAACTTTCTATTTGGAGAACGGTTTTTAAAAATACTTTCAGTGTGGTGGCTATTTCCTATGCACTTATCATAGGCTTTCAGAGCCAGCAGGAGGGTGGAGGTCAAGCCATCTACAGGAGATGTCTGAGGAACTCAGAACATCCTGTAAACTCTCTGGAGAAGAGACACAGGTGCTTACTTGCAGCAAAGAGAGCAGCTAGCTTTTCCCTCCTCCCTCCTTCCCTCCCTTCCTTCCTTCCTTCCTCCTTTCTTTCCTTCTTTTCTTCTTCTTTTGTTTGGTCTCTCTCTCTCTCTCTTTTCTTTTTGATATTCTTCCCCTTGTTGGCTTCTTTAGTTAAATTCTATCTTTAGAACCCAGAGAAAAATATCGAGTGATTCAAGTGATCACTTGCCCTTCATTAAATACATAAGTGAAAGGAGAATTAATTAATGAACTTCTCCCTTGAGAAATTGTGTACAGAAAGAACCCAGGAGAACTGTTATTATAGACACCAAGAGAAGCAGTCTGTGGAACACCACTTTAGCAGGTTTTGACAATGATCTGAAACCCAAGTAAAGACTCTGAATCCAATTTTGATGGTTGACCACTGACAGCTAGCTCACCACTCCACTTCCCCCTTCGGCTGGACACCTAAGCAAACTGATGGGAATGCCAGAGGTACATTCTCCTACTGCTCAAGCTTTGGTTCATGTGCGGGATCACTCACCCCAGTCCCATCCCCAGTCTCCGTGAAACCCCAAAGTCAGTCCCTTTTCCCCACTCTTTTAAATCATGTTTGGACCTGCTTAGAAAGCCTCTCTTGCTTTCTCCAGAAATCCTCAATAGGTGAGTAAATAACATTTTCAGTCCATAGAGCTTATTCAGGCTTTATCTGTTTTACATGTACTCACTTGCATGTGTGTGTGTGTAGTTCTATCCAGTTTTATCACGTGCGTCAGTCAGTCCAGCTAGTCAGCATGCAGAGCTGTCCTGTCACCACAAGTCCCGCTCAAGGTGTTCACTGGTCACCACACTCGCTCTTCCTGCCACCTCCACCACTAAGCCCTGACAACCACTAATCAGCTCCCAGCTCTCGAATCCTGTCATTCAAGAGCATGATGTAAATGGAATCAGGCAACAGGTAGCCTTTGAGACTGATTCTTTTCTCTCAGAATAATCCTTTTCAGATCTATCCAAGCTGCTGCATGGATCACTGGTTTGCTCCTTTTCAGGGCTGAGTAGTATCCCACCTCCTGGGTGTTCCATGATTTGTTTAACCACTCACCCATTGAAAGACATTTGTGTTGCTGCAGGTTTTTTTGCCTATTATGATTAAAGCTACTATGAACATTTGTGTACAAAATATTGTTTTTCATTTTGCTGGGATAAATGCCCCATAGTGCAATATCTGGGTTATCTGGTAAGTATATGCTTAGCTCTAAAACAAAAAACAAACCAAAAAAACTGTCATCTTTATTCCCAGAGTGGAAAATAAAAAAGGTCTTATTCATACCCTCCCAATGTTTGGGTGGTGTGATCAGTCTTTACATCCAAACAAAATTTTGAGTTGGGTGTTATTGAGGCCCATAATGTACTCAAGATCAGAATTCTTTCTTCTATTATGGGAGATTCTTATGTGTCTGTAAGAAAAGGAAGGGGCCATCGGTGAGGACTGAAACCACAGCCAAGCTGGATTCTAAGTGAAACTTAAGTAATTCTTTATTTTAAAAGGAACAAAAATCTTGTAGACCCAAACTCATAGTGTAAACTTCATGTCAATCATATATAGAGATGTTAAGTGGATGGTTCAGTGCTGCTGGGTCTAGGAAGGAGAAAAAGGAGGAAGAATGGGAATGAATGTCCCTGTGTCCTCATTCTTAAAGCTGCACAGAAAAGCAGGATCAGATTTCCAAAAGCAGGTGTTTTGTTTTTGTTTTTTTGTTTTTTGATTTTTGTTTTAAGCCAGCCTACTCTAACATAATTACTATTATAAGTGTGTTTATAAGAATTCAGAAGCTTAACATGAACTGTTAATGGAAGAGTAGCCTGGGCAAAGCAAAAATCTCAAATGACCTTTAAAAGAGAATTAGAGGTGAAAATTCTATCTAATTCCATAGTTTGATCCATAAAGAACATCAGATTATCATATGATGAACCACATTCTGATGTTAAAAAATAAAGGACCAAGGAGAAGATTATACAGACTTTGAGAATCTCCTGAATCTGATTTAATATTCATTTGTAAATATCTCAAATACTGAGACTTCCTCTCCTGGTCTCCTTATAGGTATAATGAATAATAATTCTTTTCTAAAGGTATTTCAAACATAAAAGGAGACCGTATGTTTGGAGATAGTAAGTAACATTTCACATGCAAAAGTAGTATTCCATGTGTTAAATATAATTTTATATATACCAGTAAGATATTCTTTGGGGGGAGGGCTTGCTTTTTCTATTTTTCGTTTAACCTTACAGTTCAAATGGCTTTAGTGGTCAAATTTAAAGATGAGAAGGTAGTATCATAAAGGACAATAATTTATTAGAATCTAACAGGATACAGGGTATATCAAAAGGAGCCTGTTATGTTAGAATAATTAAAAACAATATTCTAGGTATGTCAGATAATTCTTAATGAAAGATTGCCATCATTTTCACTTGAAAATTCATGTAGTTAAGAATATAAAAAAAAATACACACATACATACATACCAACATACATAATAAAAAAAGTAAAGAAAAGAGAATAACAGACCAATCCAAAACAAATACATAGATAAAGAGAACAGAGTAGTGGTCACCGGAGGGTAAAGGGGGTGGAGGAGGGTGAAATGGGTACAGGGGTCAACAGTACACTGATGGATAGAAACCCAGTCTTTGGTGGTGAGCACACTATAGTGTAGAAGAAATAGAAATATGTTGTGCATATGAGACATATAATGTTATAATCCAATAAAAACATTATTATTATGTTAACTTTGGGCATTACTGATAGAAATAATTTGTTCTATTCATGTTATGGATCACATACTCATGTATTTCATTTATGTTTCCAGTGAGTGATTTTTTCTATAGTTGAAGAACTGAGAGAGCTCAAGTTTAGAAGGAAATATTATTATTGTAATACCATAAAGCATCCTTACAACTTACCTGAGATAAACTTTGAGATTTATCTGACAGAAAGCATATAATTTAAACACATTCCTTTGACTAGACTAAAATTATTTCTTGAATGAAACTAATATGATCTATTGACCAATTGTATATTGCATGAATGGCTTAACTATGAATCTCAGATATGCATTCAGGAACAGAACAATCTTACCGCAGCAATCCTCATTCTTAAAGAATCAGAACTGCTTTGATAAGGATGAGGATAAGTTTACATTTACCAAACAAACAAAACTATCATCACTAACAACAACCAAATGATTCCTCCAAACATGAGACACTGAAACATAAGCACTTTGAAATATTTCTGAGGTCTGAAAGTGTCATTGAAGACCAGAAGATGCATGGACATGGTATGTTTTAGCTAGGGTATGCCAAGAGGCCCAATTATAAAAGCCTCTGTAAACTAGGCTCCTCACAACTCTGGAAAAAATGATGAAAGTTTCCTAGCTAATTTACATGTAATCTATCAATCAAAGAGAGGAATCTATTGGAGTTTCTAGTTACTCTGGAGACCAGAAGGACAGAGACACTTGGGAATTTTGAAGCCTAGATATCTCTTTCCCAAACCTCCAAACCATTAGCTTAGCAATCTGTTAATTTCCACCTTTCAATCATGTCATGATTTCAGATATACAAAGCGACTTGAATGTTTCAGGTAAGTCAGGTGTTGGGCCACATTTTTAGGTCAATATTCAAATTCATTCAAGAGCAGTTTGTCAAAGCTCACACTCATGATACAACATTATAGCCCGAGTCTTACCTATGGTAATTTCATGTTTGTATCTGTACTTTATTCCTTTTCATGGCTGAGTAATATTCTATTCTTGCATATACCACATTTGTTTATCCATTTCATCAAAGGATGAATATTTGTGCCTTTTAAATATGATGAGTAATTTTGATATGAACAGCATGTGCAAGTCTTTATATAAGAATATGTTTACATTTATTTAGGGTATACAGCTAGGAATAAAATGTCTGGGTCCTATTTCTGGGTAACTCTATGTTTTACTTTTTGAGTTCTGTCAAAAGTTTTCCAAAAAGGCTACAACATTTTAAATACCCACCAGCAATGAATGAGGGCTCCAACTTTTCCACATCCTCAGCAATACTTGTTATTTTCTATTATTTTTATTCTAGTCATCCCAGGGTGTGTGAAGGGCTTTTTCATCATAACTTTGTTTGCATTTCTCTAATGACTAACGATGTTGTGCACATTTTCTTGTGCTTAGTGGTCATTTGTGTATCTTCTTTGGAGAAATGTCTTTTCAAATTATTTGACCTTCTGTTTTTGCATTGGGTTATTTGTTGATTTGTAAGAATCTCATAATATATTCTGGATACTAGACAATTTTAATATATGACTTGCAAATATTTCTTCCCATTCTATAGACTGACTTTTCACTTTCTTTACAGTGTCCTTCAAAGCACAAAAGTCTTAAATGTTGATGAAGTCCTATTATCTATTTGGTTTCCTTTAGTTGCTTGTGCTTTTGTGTCACAGCTAAGAATCTAGAATCTATCACCTAGTCCAAGGCAACAGAGATTTACACCTATGTTTTTTCTAGTCATTTTATAATATTAGCTCTTACATTTTAGGCCTTTATAAATTTTAAGTTAATTTTTGTATATGATATGAGGTAGGGGTTCAAAATCATTCTTTTGAAAATGGGTATCCAGTTGCCTAGCATCAGTTCAATTTTGTGACTCTATTCAATGCAATACTGAATTGAAATGAGCCTAAATGGTAGAGTGAGAAATTCCCATTTTAACAAGGCTACTCACATATGTATGCACACAGGCACACACAACCAGTTTACTTGATGAATTTTTGTTATTTTGAATTGTAAGCAATACTAAGTTATATACCATATTTATTTGTATGCATATGAAAAAATATATAATACAAATATTAAATACCTAGTAGACATATTATGGGGGAAATTGTTGTATACTGCATTTTATCAAGTTAAAGATGCTCTGTGACTGGACTATTCCTGATCTTATCAGACAGTGACAAAGGAAGATTTTCATAAGTTCTATAGGTTACAACTGACCCCTTATTGACTGAAATATTAAAAAATTTATTTCAGTTTCAATAAATGGAAAAAAAATGTAAACAATGTTTTCAATTCTTAGATACTCTTCATTTCAGAAATGTATAATGTGAAAAAATGTGCATTATAAAATTGGCAGAAAAGACAGAGTATTACCAAAATACTCTATAAATTTACATTACCAGCATTTGTGCATGACCAGTCCTGTTTTTCCTAAGCTCACCAAAACTAGCTATTAGATTGTTCTAGAATTTTTCCTTCTGGCTGGCCAAATCCTATAACTCATATGTATCCATATTTCTGTGATTTATACCATTATTATTTTATTTTTCTGAAATTGTTATCAAGTTTAAGCAGAAAAATTTTAAAAATAAATGTAGGGCTTCCCTGGTGGCGCAGTGGTTGAGAGTCCGCCTGCCGATGCAGGGGACACGGGTTCGTGCCCCGATCCCGGAAGATCCCACATGCCGCGGAGCGGCTGGGCCCGTGAGCCATGGCCGCGGAGCCTGTGTGTCCGGAGCCTGTGCTCCGCAATGGGAGAGGCCACAGCAGTGAGAGGCCCGCGTACCGCAAAAAAAAAAAAAAAAAAAAAAAAAAAAAAAAAAAAAAAAAAAATGTAAAAATGATGAAGAAATATTAACAGTTGAAAATGTAAGAGTGTATCTAATAATCTCCAGGAAAAAATTAAAAGAAAATCAGAAATAATAAGAGTTAATATTTTGGCCAATTTAAATAAAATATTATACTCTTCTTATATTAAATAACTACCTCAAAAGTGTAATGAGAAAAAGATTTAATGTTTCATAGAAATACAAATATATGGTAATTAAAATTATATTTTAAAATGCATGGTTGTTACAGTACATAATCAGATACCTGAATTAAGACCATTGTGTTGAGATATGTCATTTTCTTGTATCAGAGGACTCAAAATCTATTAATTCAAGGCACATTACTGTAATTTTGTTATTGAATTTATCCAGCATTTGTCAAAGATTTTATTAACACATCTATAAATATTATTTGATAATCCAGCATCTCTAAGGCATTATTCTTATTCTTCTTATTGCTGTTCCTACTTAAAGATAGCAAATGGCAGAGGAGCAATACATTCTGGTTCTCAATTTAAAACCATGTGAGCGTTATATCCAAAATATGTTTAATAAAACCAAACAAAATGATTCTTTGGTTTAACTGGATGAATAAATGTGAAAGATACCTTGGAAGCCTCAGAAGTAAAAGTTTTCCAAAGAAGAACCTGTTTTAACTGGTACTAGACATGATTAAAAACCAATCAGCAAAATAACTTGTGCTGCTTCCAAACTAGTCAGACAAATGGATGAAATCAAATAGTTACTCCAGAAGACATAAAGCTGTGTATGTGAAGAGGACCCATATAATCATCATTACATTCTAAAAAGAGGAGAGGACAATGTGTTGTTCTGAAATACCATTGGAACAATTGGAAAATGAAACTCATCACACAGTTCAGCACAGACAACACTGGGTGAATCTCAAAGCTGACTGATTTCAATACAGTTGGAAATACATGACCACTGGACACAAGCAAGCTTTCTGAAACATGTTACAAAAACTGAACTTCAAACTGACAAAATTGGTAGATTGGACTAGATATATATTTTAAACCTCTCTATAGAACATGACAACAAGCCACAACAAAACCACCTTTACAAAGGATGAAATGGCAAACAGAAGCAAAACAAATATATGACAAACAGAATGCTGCAATCCTGATTATGTTGAATTCCCATGAATCTGGAAGACATCAGATCAGTAGAAAGACATCTGGAAAAGACATGAACAATCAATTTAAAAAAATTATATTTGAAATATAAGTATTATATAACAATATATTAACATTTAACCTAAGTAAATATCTAGCATTTTTCAATTATATCTGATATTAATATATTAATACTATCAATATAATTATATTTATTATAAAATCGAACTAAAATTTTATACCCTAGATCAACCAGTAGATTGGCTAAGATTAAATGGTATATTTAAATATAAATTTTAGCCATTTAAATTTTACCATACATATAAACAATTCTAAGGAATTGTTCTAAGTAATTCTAAACAGTGGACCCCAAAATAGAATTTCCAGCAATAGTTGAATGTAATTCTTGATTACTTATTACATTATTTTATAATCCTGAAATTAAAAAAAAATATTTTTCCATAAGAGTTAAAGAAAAATATTCTGTAGCCATTCACAGATTTTGTGTACATCTATGTATCTCAAAACAGAAGAATACTCCATAAATGAAAACAAATTATAAAGTATGTTCCAATTATGTACAGTAGAGCAGGAGATCTCACTTTAGTTAAATAGCTGTAATAACTCACACACATACACACACATTTATGCATTCATGCTGAAACTTCTGCAATTTTATACACATGTTTTTTTCTGGGGTAACGGTTTCAGTTCTATTTTCCTATATTTGCTTTTGTGTATAATGTAATATCTCTCTAATGATTGTGTTTTTAGATAATTAAAAATCAAAACCATAAATAAATGATTAACTTCAAATAAACCAGCTTTAACATCAGTAACTATCTCAACTCCCCCAAAAGCTAACAAGAGCAAACACACCAAAAGAACGTCTAAGGAAACTCTGACCTGCTGAGGAAGTATTCCCCTCAATTATTACAACCTTTAATCCAGGTAAGGCTCTTCATCAGAGTTTTGTGATTTTTCTCTAAATATATTAGATATTTTATTGTAAGTGAATGCCATGTGTGTACATCCCTAAGCTTAAAATAGAGAAGTTTAGATGTTCTGTGCAGTTTTTCAAAGTACTGAAAAGCAACCTAGAAGAGGCACTAAAATGTGACAATTACACACCCCTTGGGGAAAGGACCTAGCGCCTAGTGTCTCCCTGTTTCTGTGTCCCTTCCTGGGCATTTGATCCACAGGCAGCATCCTGAGGACAATCCTGTGAGCAGGGCGTCTCCAAGCCTAATGGCAACTTGGCTTACCTTCTCTTCTCCAATTCAAAATCAGCTCTTTCCTGGTGTAACTCAGGCTACCACCACCAGAATCAGTTTCTCTGTTGGGAGCACAACCACCACCCCTTTTGTCTGGTGAGCTGAGTTCTCTGAGAGCAAAAGGCAATGTGCTCCAGGAGGGTGGCAGCCACCAGGCCAGGGACCTGCTTTAGGAAATGACCGTTCACATCCCTTCAGCTGCTGCAAAGATGGTTTCTCTTCATAAAGCAAGTGGTTTTGTACCTGTAAGTCTCTAACAAGAAAACAGGAAGGTATATATCTAATGTGAAAGTAAAGTAAAACTTTTAAGCTTGGAGTGAAATATTCATTACTGCTCAAAATCTGGCAGGTAGCATCTTTGGTGCCCAGGCGTAACACCATCTACTCTTTGCATCCGTTTAAGCTGAACTTCAACTGTAAATACTTCCAGTCACTGGAAATAGGCATTTGGAGGCTTATTTCATTAGAGTAATATTAGCTCTTTTATCAGTTATCCCTGAAAAAAGGTTTTTTTGTGATAAATTCTTGCTCATTCCATATTAGGTCCCTGTCGTAATGCTAAGATAAAAACAAAAATAACCTTTTCTGCTATTGACAAACTCTTTATCATGAATTACAAAATGTTGTGTCTGCTTGAGTAGAAAACACAAATAGACTATTAAAGCTGTGTTAAGAATCATCAATATGTATTAATTTATTCATGTTTTAAATAAAGGATCTCCACATATTTGCTTTAATAAAAATATGACTTAAACTCACAGATCACTGAAAGATATTCAAGAATATATGCTGAAACCCATTGAAGAAAAGTAAATGGAAAATCAGGTCAAACCTTCCTTGCAAGACTGACATCAACCAAATGTTAAACCCTTTAATAGAAGGTAACTGAATATGGCCTAAATGCCTGATGGGATTATTTCAAATCTGAAATATTGTAATCAGATTAAATAGGTAGTGAAGCAGTTTTATTAAATTTCTGGGCAGACGTTTTTTAAAGTATCTTTGTTTTCTCACCAGGGAGTTTGTTTAATATAAACTTATTTAAACTCTGTGAACATTTTAATGTTTTCCTTTTATTAACAAATTCTTACTTGTCCCAGGTGGGCCCCCCACCCTCCCAGCAGGCTCCCTCAGATGACTGGCGGCTGGTGAAGGAGGAGCCTGGTGCTGTCTTCACTCATTCAGTCACTGAAGACAGAAAGAGCAGCGGCTTCTCCCAAAGCAAGACCAGAGCTTTTCTCAACCTTCCCACCATATTTAACTAAAATTTGTAGACTGCAGCTAAATCAGTGCTGAGGGAGAATTTTATAGCAGTAATGCATACACTGGAAAAGAAGAAAAGTCCCAAATCAATACTATAAACTCCCACTTAAGAAACTAGAAAAAGCGGCACAAAGTAAATGCAAAGTGAGCAAAAGGAAGGACATAATAAAGAGATGAGCAGAAATCATTAAAATTGAAAACAAATACAAGAGAAATAAAAATAAAAAGAGAAAGAAAAACATGAAACAAAAAGTTGGTTCTTAAGCAATAAAAAGATCAAGGCTGTAGTAAGACTGGCATTTGAAAAGAGACCCAAATTACTAATAACAGGAGTGAAACAAAGGATAACACTACAAACCCTGCAGGTATCAAAAGGATATCAAGGAAAGACTATGAACAACTATGCACACATAAATCTTACAACAAATGGACAAATTCCTCTAAAAGCAGAAACTACCACAACTTACGAAATAGGAAACACATTATTTGCATAGCCCATAACTATTAATGAAGCTGAATTCATAACTTAAAAAAAAATACAGAAAAGTAAATTTCCAGGCTGGAATTCATTGGGAAAATTTTTACCAAACATTCAAAGTAGAATTACAATTTTACACAATTTCTTCAAAAATATACAAGAGGAGGTACCACTTCCCAACGCATTTTAAGAGACCAGTATGACTTTGATATCAAATCCTGAAATGAAAAGAATAGTACATCCACATACAAAAAAATACAAACCAATATCTCTCATGAACTTACATGCAAAAGTGTTCTATGCAATTTTAGCAAACTAAACCCAACCATGTATAAAAAGAATAATACCACATGACTAAATGAGATTTATTTCAGATATGCAGGGTTGTTTCTATATTCAAAAATCAATCACTGTGTTACACCATATCAATGGCATAAAGAAGAAGAATCATATTATTATGTAAAATGAAGCAAAGAAAGCATTTAACAAAATCCACACATTCCTGTTAAAAATTTTTGTTACTATGTTAAAAGATAAACTGAGGAACATTAAACTCTTCAAGAGTTTATTTGAAACAGGCAGCACCAAACCAAAAGCGGTTAGGAGCACTCCACCAAAAGGAAGATGGGAAGAGGATTTATACGTTGGATGCATAAGCTACACAAGGAAACTATTTGAATGGCTAGAGCTGAAATGGTTACCTTATTTGGAAAAGCCTAGTAGGCCATGTGTGATTTGTTCTTAGATTCAAATGCCTTAATCTTGAGACTTTTATAAGAAATGACTGTAGCATAAGTTTGAGTTTGCTTATCAAGGCACTCAAGCCACCTCAGTCTAATGGCTTCTTGTTTGATTACTTTAACAATTAGGTATAGAGGGAAACATCCTCAATCTCATTAAAAAAATCTATTTCAAAAATCTTATAGATAACATCCTACTTTCTGGTTAAGACTGAACACCTCCACTCAAAGATCAGAAACAAGGCAGTTATATTTGCTCTCTCTACCCCATTCAATATAGTACTGAAATACTAGCCACTGCAATAAACCAAGAAAAATAAATGCCATATAGTCTGGAAGAGAAGAAATAAAATCGTCTCCAGTTGCAGGTGATGGCCAGAATGTCTACATAGAATATCCTAAATAATTAACAAAATAAAACTCCTGTAACTAAGGAATGAGTTCAGTAAGGTCATGAGATGAACATTCAACACAAAAATCAATTGCATTTCTATATGCTAACAATGAACAAGCATCAGCAGAAATTTTAAAAACACAGTACCATTTACAATTGCTTTAACAAAAATGAAATACTTAGGCATAAATTTAAGAAAATATGTCCAGGCTTCCCTGGTGGCACAGTGGTTGAGAGTCCTCCTGCCGATGCAGGGGATATGGGTTCATGCCCCGATCTGGGATGATCCCACATGCCGCGGAGTGGTTAGGCCCATGAGCCATGGACGCTGAGCCTGCACTTCCGGAGCCTGTGTTCTGCAATGAGAGAGACCACAACAGTGAGAGGTCCGTGTACCGCAAAAAAAAAAAAAATAAATAAAATAAAGAGAGAAGAAAACATGTCCAAGATCTGCATGCTAAAAATTATAAAATGAAAAAGAAAAGAAAAAAGACCTACATATATGGAAAGACATACTGTGTTCATGAATTTGAAGATACACATTGGAAAGATGCCAGTATTCCTAAAATTGAATGCAATTCCTGCAAAAATCTCAACAAACTTTCTTATAGACATACAAGTTCATTCTAAAATGTAAATGCACAGGGAAATCTCTAGAATAGCCAAAACAATTTTGAAAAAGGACAACAAAGTGGGAGGAATCATCCATCCCAATGTTAAGGCTTACTATTGAGCCACAGTAATGAGACAGTCTTGCACATGCAGAGGAATTGGGATGGGGAGGGAGCTGTGTCTACAAAGACATAGCTCAAGGGAGATTTTTAGGGTAATGGAACTTTTCTATATTCATCTTACAAGACTCTATGCATGTGTGTATCCCTATATGAAATGATGAAATGCCTGAGAATTTCTGTAAAAAATTCAGAAATATAGATTGGATCAATGAAACAATGAACATATGTGGTAAAATATTGCTTTCATTGAATCTGTGTGAAGGGCACTGGCTTATTATATTATTCCTTCTAATTTTGTGTATGTTTTCAAATTTCGTCTCTCTGTTTCTCTACACAAACACACACACATTGTTTTTTTCTGAACAATTTGAAAGTAAGATGCAAATATGTTGCCACTTCACCCTTAATGCTTACATTTATTTCCTAAATAAAACAACACTTTCCTACATAACTAAAGTACAAAATTAAAATTAAGAAATTAATATTACTATCTAATCCACAGGCCCCATTATTTAAATTTCACAAACTGCTTGTTTTTTATAGATTCACAATCCATGTGTGATCATATATTTTATTTAGCTGTTATATCTCTTTAATTTGCTTCAATCTGAAATAAGTCCTCAGTCCTTTTACTCTTTGGTTTTCATTACTTGGACATTTTGGTAACTATGGCACTTTTGGGCAGAAGTTCCATAGAAATAATAGTTTGTCCTCATTGCATTAGGATAACATGATGTTGAATTGTTCTGTTACCAGTGATATTCAATTTTTCCCTTTGTTACAGTGATTCTGGGCTTTTCTGCATTGGTAAGTTAATTAATAATTACATTTTACTTATTAATAATTAAATAGAATTAAATAGAAGATATTTTGACACTATACAAATATCCTATTCCACATCAAATTTTGAGCCACTAATTTGAGCAGTTGATGCCAATTCTTTGTCTGAATCCATTATCCTTATGATAGTAGCCAAATGATAGTTTTCTATTTCTGTCATCCCATTTATATTTATTAGTAGGTACTCTACTGTAAGACAGACCTCACCTCTCTTCTTTATGTATGGATTTATATCATTGTGGACTCATAGATTCCTATTTTACTCAATGTGTCACAATTCATTATTATCATTATCTATTTTGAAACTCAGTATTTTCCAGACTTGGCCAGTAGGAAATTATTCAAACTAGCTCCTATGCCCTTTTGACAATTTTCATTATTTTTAAAATATTTCCTCACATTCTGGCACAGCAAAATGCTCCAGGTTCATCTTGTACTTCCTCTGTTCTTGCTCTGGTGTCAAGGATCGTTGATTCTTGGCTCTTGGGGTGGTACTGCTTCTGGTTCCTCTCATGAGATGGAGCTGGAAAAAAATTAATGTACCAACACTACCTATATCTATTTCCAAACTTATCTTCTATATAAATGTTAACAACCTTGAGATCACACTTTGACCTTGGGATTCTAATCCACTGCCCCATGGTTAATCCTAGCCTTATTCATTTTTATACTTTTAACTGCCTTTTGTAACCTGGCTCCCATTATACTTGATATATTTACTTATATACTTATTCTTCCCGTGCATAATCTCTTGGCCACCAGAGCAATTTCCACAGCCCAGGACAAGCATGTGGCAACTTTTATCCCAGGGGTGTTGCCCTATACACTGTTCTGGGCATGACTTCTCCATCCACAGTAGACAGGTTGGTGAACTGTTTAGACTCAACCAAGGGAAAAGTATTTAAAAATGTTATAATAAAAAAGTACTTAACAGTGACAGTTTAAATTTTCTTTCCAATTTGGTTGTATTTTATTTATTGTTGTTGCATAACTGCTGTGGATAGGACTTTCCGTTGAATAAAGGTGGGGAGAGTGGGCAAACTTGTATTGTTCCTGATCTTAGAGGAAAAGTATCAGAATTTTACTGTTGAGTATAATATTAGACATGGGTTTGTCATATAAGGCCTTGATTATGTTGAGGTACATTTCCTCTATTCCTATTTTGTTGAGAGTTTTTATTGTAAATGGATGTCAAGTGATTTTTCTGCATCTATTGAGGTGATCATATAATTTTTATCTTTCATTTTGTTAATATGATGTATCATGTTGATTGACTTGTGGATGCTATACTATCCTTGCATCCCTGGAAGAAATACCACTTGAATATGGTGTATGGTACTTTTAGGCTATTGTTAAATTAAGCTTGATAATATTTTGTTGAGAACTTTTGCATCTATGTTCATTAGGAATATTGGCTTGTAATTTTCTTTTTTGTGATGTCTTTGTCTGGTTTTGGTATCAAAGTAATGCTGGCCTCATAAGAGGAGTTTGAAAACATTCCCTACTCTTCAAATTTTTGGAAGAGTTTGAGAAGGATACACATTAAATATTTGAATGTTTGGTAGATTTCTCCAATAAAGCTGTTTGGTCCTGGACTTTTGTTTGTTGGAATATTTTGATTACTGATTCAATCTCCTTACTATTTAGTAATCAGTCTATTAAGATTTTCTATTTCTTCATGATTCAGTCTTGAAAGATTTTATATTCCTAGGAATTTTTCCTTTTGGTTAAATTGGTTAACAATTGGTTGTCCAATTTCTTGACATTTAATTGTTCTCTCTTTCATTTCCAATTTTATTTATTTGAGCATTCTGTTTTTGTTTCTTGGCAAATATAGATAAAAGTTTTATCAATTTCATTTATCTTTAAAAAAACCCAGATGCTAGTTTCATTTATCTTTCTATTGTCTCTTTAATCTCAATTAAATTTCATTTATTTCTGCTGTGATCTTTATTATTTCCTTCCTTCTAATAACTGTGGTTTTTGTTTTTTCTAGTACATTTAAGTGTAAAGTTAGATTACAGGCCAATATCTCTGACAAATATAGATGCAAAAATCCTCAACAAAATATCAGCAAACCAAATCCAACAACACATATAAAGGATCACACACAATGATCAAGTTAGATTCATCCCAGGGTCACAAGGATGGTTCAACATAGACAAATCAATCAATGTGATACACCACATCAACAGAAGAAAAGACAAAACCACATTGTCATCTCAATGATGCAGAAAAAGCATTTGATAAAATGCAACATACATTCTTTATAAAAACTCTCACCAAAGTGGGTATAGAAGGAACATATCTCAACATAATAAAAACAGTTTATGAGAAAATCACAGCCAACATAATACTCAATGGTGAAAAGCTGAAAGCCTTCCCACTAAAATCTGGAAAAAGACAAGTATGACTACTCTCACTTCTCTTATTCAACATAGTATTAGAAGTCCTAGCCACAGCAATCAGACAAGAAAAAGAAAGAAAAGATATCCAAATAGAAAGGGAAGACATAAAACTATTATTATATGTAGGTGGCATGATAGAAAACCCTAGAGATTCCACACAAAAGTTATTATAACTGATACACAAATTCAACAAGGTAGCAGGATAGAAGATTAACATACAGAAATCTGTTGCACTCTTTATGCTAACAATGAAATATCAGAAAGTGAAAGTTTAAAAAATTACTTTTAAAACTGTGTCAAAAAAATAAAATACCTAGGAATAAACCTGACGAAGGAGGTGAAAGACTTATACACTGAGAACTATAAAATATTGATAAAGGAAATTGAAGATGATTTACAGAAATGGAAAGACATACCATGCTCTTAGAGTGTAAGAATTAATATAGTTAAAATGGCCATACTACCAAAAGCAATCTACATATTTAATGAAGTCCATGTCAAATTACCATGACATTTTTCACAGAACTAGAGTAAATAATCCTAAAATTTATTAAAAAAAAAAAAAAACAGAAAAGACCCAGAATTGCCAAAGCAATCCTGTGGATAAAGAACAAAGGAGGAGGCATAACCCTCCCAGACTTGACAATACTA